>NC_045626.1:1065000-1365000 GCF_009829155.1 Mustela erminea
AGCACACTGAGCAGCCGGGCACGGGGGCTTCGGTGCCGAGGGGTACCCGGCCTGGCCACGGGCTCAGGTCTGGCCAGGCCCCTAGAGGGCTGTCACCTCACCGCTGGCTCGGGGAGGCCGGCGTGCTCTCTGCGTGGCCGCTTGGCTTGGGGTGTCTGTTGCGGAAGAGGCGAGTGATGATCTTCAGAGCGGACCCTGGTTTCTTCCTTGAAAAGGACAAATAAAAAAGGAATTATGGACCTCTGCACTCTCGGATTGACGCCCTCATTCTGGCCGCACTCAAAAAAAGTTTCCCTTATGTGGCTGATGCTTGGAAAATGGACTCTCACTTGAAAAGAAAAGCCTGCTTTTGTGTTGGAAATAGTACAAATTAACTCAGAAATGGTGGTGTCTAAGAGGTACAGTCCTGGAATTCTGAGCGTGAACCAGAGAACCGTCATCTTGGTTGAGCCACACTCTTTTGACCCCCAGAGGATGTCAGAAATGTGGTCAGAGTTCTGAGATGTGAGATGTGGGTATTTGTCAATAACGTATCACAATAAGTAGAAGAAATAACTATTTCTGACTGTTTCACACAGAGGATTTTAGTTTCTTAAGAGATAGAAGTTGGGAGATTTGGATCTGAGACATCGGTTTCAGATCGTTATGAGTTCTCTCTGTGTGTGTGTGTCGGGTCCCAAATGGTCAGAAATGGAGGACCAGAGTTCAGGGGCTGTCGCTACATGTAATAGGGCTGGAAGGGCAGGTGACCTCAGCCAGTCTCCTCAGGAGAGAGCCTGCCCCACCGGGGTGCATGTTCCGACGGTTTGGGTGGGGATGGCGGGGACACAGACCTACTCAGGATTCGTGAGAAGAAGGTTCCTGAGCAAGCTCTGTATTTTCGGGGATTCCCTGTAACCTTGCAAGTGCTTTGCAGGAGGCCCTGTCTCTTCTGAAATTTCACTGATAATTTCAGACATTTTCCCCAGATTAACCAATTTTGTTGAGATGTCAGCCTTATGTTTTCAGTGAAGGCTGGAAAAGGCCACATCTTCGACCTGTGGAGATACGTTCCTTCGAGGTCACCCTGTATCGGTTGGCGCTGGCAGCTTGAGAGCCTCGTGCCGAGTTGGACCGGGAGGGCTCACGGGGTGTGTGGACCGGCGCGCTGACGGGCTACCTCCCCTGCCGGTGGTCGCCGCCTCGTCTCCCCCGGCTCTGCGACTTCCATCTCCCAGCTCCGGGATTTAAAGTTATGTCCCACTTAGCATCTCAAAGACGATTAATAATGTCTTTGAACACCCGAGTGAACAGGACATTTATGTTAGTTGATGAAGATGAAGTCCTGGAATAACAAAGCAGCCGTAAATTTTCACACTACAGCACAATTTGGCGCCGCCCGACTGAGTCATGGCCCTTAAACAAGGGGAGCAGACGGACCGAACGCCAAAATCAGTCCGTCCCCGGGAGGGCCGGGAGCCGGTTCAGTCCTCTCCTGGGGGAAAAAGAGAGAAGGGTGAGAATCCACAGGTGACCACTACCACTGTCACACCTCGTCCGGGGATAGAAGCGCCCGCCTGGGGCCCGGGGTCTCGGAGGGAGCCCGCGCGTGCGCGCAGTGGGTCTGCACCCAGAGAGACCCAGGACGGCACTCAGTTTAGCTCCGTGGAAGTGCGGCTGGGGACCCGGGTGTTCGTTTTTAGGATTCCTGTGTGAGATGGTGTGAGAGGTATATACCATCGCAACAAAGAATAGGAAATTAAATAAAATAGTGTGAAAAAAACCTGTGGGAGCTGGACAAGTTGTAACTCAGTGAGCGCTGAGCCGCCTTCACTCAGCTGGAGCTCCAGCTCACTGCCCTGCCCGCCTGCCTCCTGCCTCCGGGCCGGGTTCTGCCGTCTTCGTCCTGGCCACGTGATGACAAAGTATGCCACAGCCAGGATCCGTGGGTGCCATTGCCTTCGAAGGAACTGGAGCCCAGTGGCCCTTCTTGGCTCTCGTGGTCTGTGCACCTGAGAGCAAACACCTTCCTGCCGGTGCACCCCTGCTGCGGCTCTGACCAGGTCCTTGGGGGGCCCCGGGGTGTGCACGTGGCCCCGGGCCTGAGCCTGCATGTCCGGCATGGCCATACCTGCACTACTCCCCGCCAGTCAGGACGCTCCTACCCCGTGGGCAATGCGACCGCAGCAGCATGAGGCCGGGGGTCTGGGGACTGCCTGGGACGCCAGGTTGGCCTGTGGGACCTCACAGCTTTGCCCCCACGTGAGTCTTGTTCGACCGCCATTCCGGACCTCCGTTTACGCTCACACATTTTTTTATTTGAATGTAGGACCATGTGGACAGTGAAAACATCTCATCTGCCGTTTGAGAGGAGGAATTGTCTTTGTGCCCCCAAAGACGCCTGGCTCGGAGTATAAATATTTTGTCACTCCACTTCCTGCCGTTCCCACACAGTGTTGTCCTCTCTGCTCTGCGACGCCACGCCGGGAGCTCAAGGAGGTTCTGGAACAAGGCCGGCGCGCAGGGGCCGTGAGAGGCAGGGAAGCCTTCCTGAGCTCGCGAGCTCCCAGAGAGCTTGGAAATGAAGTTCCACGCGGCTACCAGAAGCGGAAAGAGCCACGACTCTTTTTTGTGGTGTGACCGCTCAAAAAACAACACAAACAAACAAACAGAACCCCCAAATCTACACAACGCGGGAAGTTTGGAGCCGAAAAATTAGCCCTGGGAAAGTCTGGAAAAGCCCGAGATTATACAAGACATTCATCCTGAAGCTGATTTTTTTCCCCCTTTTTTTGGGTACAATCCCGTGTTGTGCTCCAAACAAAAATGTGAGCGCACTTCTTAAAGCGCAAACAAAGCGCGGCCCCGGCCACACATCTGTGAGTTTTGAAACAAAGGCTTGTTTGTGGGCTCCCCTCACTCCTGCCCATGAAAGCAGACACTTACTTGAAAAACTTTTCAGGGAAACACTCTAAACCAACATCCTGGTATAAATTTGCAAAACGCAATACAGGCCTGATTGTTTTTGGAGTGGATGCCGACCGCATACGAATAGCTCTTTCTGAAACGTAATGTTCTTTGCACGGCTCAGTGGCTAATGTACAATAAATCAACAAAAGAGGGCTTCAATAAAGCTGGTGGGCGGCAGCAAGGCCACTGTTATTTTATCTTTTTACAGTATTTAATTGGAAGGTTTTTCCTGAAACTTTAGCCAGCCTTCAAATTACTGGACTCTATATAAGAAGAGATTGATAAGAGGAATTTTTTTTTTCCAGGATTTTTCCCTTACAAGAGAGCAAGTTTTTGCAGAGGGAGAATAAAGTTACAAGTGTCTAGCGTTTTGCTGAGGGAGAATGAAATTAGATGCTGAATGGGGCGGATAGGAAACGCTGGGAAAATGCAAAGTTGGCAGCAAGAGCTGCCAGGTCAGCGCAGAGCCCCCACTGTCCCGAGCTGCGCCAGGTGTCCGCCGCATTCAAATGATACTATTATTCATAGACGGAGCGGAGTATTAAAACTCCCCCCAAAAATCATTTGCAACTGAATAAAGATATAATCCTGGAAATATAACTCTCCATTAAGGGCCCCCATTAGCAACACAAGAGCCCCATTGTGAAGGGTTATGTATATTTATCAAGTTTAGAAAAAAAACTTGTCTTGGTGCTTACATGTTAATAGGAAACTTTTATAGCCCTGGTCTCAGAACTAGTTATGCATAAAACGTAAAGCGTCCATTATTCTTTGGCGAACTCTTTACCGTTGGACAGTGAATTGCTAATACGGGAATCGTGAACATGTCCTGGCTGTGGGTGGGTGAGTCCCCGCCGGCCCAGGGCTGCCCGCGTGGGCCAGGACGCGAGGTCCCCCGGTGGGACGCGAGGTCCCCGGATGGGACGCGTGGTTCCGCTGGGGACGGGCTTCCTTGTCCAAAGCTTCGGGGCTGTCGGTGACCTGCGTCCCTGCTTCACAGGTGACGGGCCCACTCAAAGGAAGGGTGAGCGGTGTGTTCCTGCTCCCTTGTGTTCCCAGGGTCCGGGGAGGAGCCCCCGCCTTCCCTCATAAATGTGCTACCCGCAGTTGGCCAGCTTTACACCTGGAGCCGTGGGCTGCTCTCCGCCAAGACGCAGCCCGCCCGGGCCTGCCGCTGCCCAGCCCTGCAGAGCCGCCGCGCACCTGCCCAGGCGAGGGTACTCCGGCCAGCAGGAGATCCGGAGCGGCGGGCGTGGCAAACACGGGGAATGAGGAAGGGCCCCTTCCCTCCGCAGGCTCTCTCTGCTTTCACACCAGAACGTGAGAAACGTGCAGTGTGGGCACGCTAGGGTCTGGTCTGCTGGTCACCTCGGGTTCCCTGCCCCGGGTAGAGGCTGCTGGGACCTGGGCCAGGCCACGATGAGCAGAGGAGTTCTGCAGGGTCTTTGTACCTCGGACCTTGAGGCTCGATGGGCTCAATGGGCCCCTTCCGGGCCCCTCTGGAGGGGGGCGTTCCCTTGCCCACTCTCAGTTCCTGCCTCATTTCCAGTGTTGTTGGCATGCTTCCCGTTACGGGGGAGCTGAGTCCCCTCTGATCTGTTTGCTGAAATGCCCAGCCCGCAGTCCTTGTAGACGGGACCTAATTTGGAAAGAGGAGATAGATGACCACGTTAGGGTGACGTCATTAGGGTGGGTCCCCATCTCCCGCGACTATGTCCTCAGAAGAAAAGACAGAGAGTCAGACCCGCGCCAGAGAGAAGCCCGTGCGGCCACGAATGCAGGTGAGGATGGATCGTCTACCGGCCAAGGGAGGCCGGAGAGCGCCGGACCCCCGGGGGAGGAGCGCCCAGAACAGACTCTCACTCGGCCCCAGAAGGAACCAGCTCCGCCGCCACCTTGTTCTCAGACTTCTGGCCTCCGGAGCTGTGGGAAAAGAAATTTCAGTGTTTAAGCTCCCCCTCCCCCAGCCTGTGACAGTTTGTTACGTGGCCCTGGCAAACGGAAACACGGACACATCGTCAGAAGTCCCAGCTCAAGGAAATTTATGCAAAAGATGTCATGGCCGCTCATCTCAGGCCTTGGCAAAGCACAGCTCTCCTCACGGGACGTCCTTGCTCTACACGGAGCGGTGTTGTATCACAGGGAAGTGACCCATCGCGGGCGGTAGTGCTCCTAGCAGCAGGTGGCAGTACTTAGCCAAAACTCTCATTTTGACCATTTAAGTTTCAGGGAGACCATGACCATGCAGGCCTGACGTAGGAACTACTGAGGCTCCTGGACATTATCCCACCCAGGGACACGACAGGGCGAGACCAGACCAGCAGGCGTGTGGCCTCTCATTGCACGTGGCTGTGGGCTGCTCGTTAGAGAGGCAATGTTCTTGAGTGAGAGCCTCTGAGACTCAGCTCTGCTGCTGTGCAGCGCGTGTGAAGATCATTACCCGACAGGGCCGAGGCTGGGCCCCGGAGCATGGCACAAAGGAGGTGTGGGGCCGCCTGAATGTTCCTGGTGGGAAGCTGTGGTTCAAACTGTGCTCAAACGCCACCAGAATGGTTTGGAGTGTGACGGCGGCCGTGGCTCCTCCAGACTGCCCGGCTGAGCTCCAGGAGGCAGGACCTGCCTGAGTATTTGACTACAGGTGTTGGTGGTGGGTGCAGCGCCCATGTGGGAACCCTGTGCCCTGTTAGGACGAGTTCTTTATTCTGGGAGGCGACACCGTCTTGCCCCACTGCTTCCCCTATTCACTGCGTTTCTCTCTTAGTTATTTCATAGGCGCATAGTGCAGGGGAGCCCCGAGGGACCCCTGGCTCTCACTGGCATTCTTTTAGACTTTTACTATCCCCATCACTAATGCACCTCTTCTCCCTTTCTCGTTCGTGTCCCCCAGAAACACAAGCAACTGCAGCACCGCAGCTCTGTTGTGCCCCTTTCTTGGGCTTTACGACAATGGACAAGGAAGGTGGGTCGGTTGGCCAGCCTGGAGGGCTCACTGTTAGGTGCTATCCACCAGGACCTGCAAATTCACAAGTGCCGTGTGAGGTCGCTGGCCAGGTCCCTGCGGCTTCCGCCTCTGAAGGCAGTGTTTGCAGAGCCTCACTCTGGAGAGCAGTGGATGAGAGCAGAAAACATGAAAGCTGCCTTTGCAGACCATGGTTACATTTTCACTCGAATCTGGGCAGCCGCCGACTCTCTTCTTTCCTGATTGCATCAGGGTTGCATGAACCTCCAAGAGGCTGATAAAAGAACTGCAAGCAAGCCTGTCTGACCGGAAGGCAGAGTTTGCTGCAGGGGCCCGTGAGGTCTGAACAGAGAGGGCCACGGATGGGGATGGGGCAGAGCTGGAGTGAGGTGGCCTCACACATTTGAATCGAAGCCGGTTTCATTTTGACTTGCTGCCCAGAGCATCATTTAGCCATTGGGAGGCTCAGCGCCTTCATTCGCAGATGGGAATAATAACACATCTCACAAGTGATGAAAATACCCACCAAGAAGCGTGGCCCGGCTCCCGGGCATGTCCTCATGAACGTCTTTTTCATTTCTTCCTCCCTCTCTCCCTTCTGCTCAATGGAGAAGTTGGCCAAGGTGACAATGAAAAGATAAAGACCAGTTTTCCTTTTGTTCTTATTGTTCAAATCCCGCAAGTTAAAGCCAGAACATTTCAACGGCAACAATGTCGCACCCGTGTTTCGCTCCCACGCGTGACAATAGCACAACACAGCAACGCGGCTCGTCAGCCTCCGCCCTTATTAAACACAAATCAGAGAACCACGTGAGTTCCCTGGTAAAATGGTTTCTCTCCATCCACATGTAAACTCCAGGAAGAAAGCGGGGTCGGTGATAGTACCTGCTCCGTACCAGATAGCACATATTTAATCTCAAGCATTTTTTCTCTTAGGCCATTGTTCATTCAAAGTAACTCAATATTTTTTGGCGGTCTTTAGAAATGGTGCACTCAAGATATCTTCCCTGATTTTACTTTGCTTTAATGAGTGGATCAATTTTATTGAATCCCCGCAGCATTATGGGAAGGCTATCCTTGCCTGACTTTATCCGGGAGGAAGCCCGCCCCAGTCTGTGCAGGCTGCAGACCAGCAGTGGGGGTGGGGACGGGGGCAGGTGGCTTTCCTGCCGCCCCAGGCTGTCCCCCTATTCAAGGTGAGAGGAAATAATCATGGGGCAGGATCTCAACTAAAAATCAGATTTTTTTAAATTGATGAGTAAAATTTAAATAAATTTAAATTTTTAAAATTTAAATTGAAGAACCGGGGAGAAGCTGGCATGGGAGAGGAGGGGCCAGGGCTGTGCTAAGCCCGCGGCAGCGAGAAGCACCCACTCCTCTGCATCCACGTGGCCTCCCTCCCTCCTTTAGGTGCCTGGACGTGTCTGGGCCCGTCTTCGCCTCACCCCTCTCCCTGACGTAGGACTGCTTGGTCAGGAGGATGCTGCCCTACAGACAGATTTGCAAATATCCTGTTATTTCATCTTTGTGTTTCCCATGATTTTTCCAACTCAGGTACAGCTGGCCACCGCGTCACGTCAGTCCCAGGCAGACCTGCTGTTTGTTCGTTAGCCCGTTCTCATCTTTAATTCTAGCTGGACTGAGACACACTTAAATCATTGTCTGTCCTTCTGATCTTTCAGCGAGAAGTAAAACAATCTTTGGCAATCCGCAATAACAAATATACTTATTCATTTGAAGAATGGGTCAGCAAATACCTTTATGATAGTCTGTCTCCTCGTGCTGCATCGGAGGAGGGTTTTCTTGTTGTTACAATTATCCTACGCTCTGTCCTGCCCTAAAAACACGGTGAAGAATTTCCTGGTATTTTTAGTCTTATACTGCTATATCAGAACACAGAGATACAAAAACAAAACAAAAAGCAAACAACAACAAAGACCCCACATCTAAGTATCCACTGCAGTAAATGTAACCCCAATACCCTACGATTAAGATGTGAAAATACCAGATCGCCATGTTTCAGAACAAAGTTCCTCTTGGTCACACTGATGACAACATTTCTAAACACAGCAGATTGTTTTCTGAAAAGATCCAAATAATTTCAGGTAGTTCAAATGAACTCTCTAAGTGTGACAAATAAAGTCAGTCTGGGTCCTCCGCTGGGAGTAGCGGTGACTGGTGTGCACTTGCCTGCGTGTCCCCAAGGGAAGGTGTGGGCTTCAGCCTTCTCTGTCTGGGACTGATGGTCTCCGAGTGTTCCCTCTAATTTCAAACTTTGCAGACAACCTTTCCGACGTATTTCTCCAATTTCCCTGTTATTTGATTGCTCTCTGCTCTGGGGACAGAGTAATTTCAGGATTTTTCCACTTAAAATGATTTGCTTAGAGTAGGGTTATTTCTTCCTCTCAGATATAATACCTCTCTCTCCAAAATGGGTGTTTTCCACTGAAAATACATCCGGGTAGCGCTGGCCCCAGGCGGCAGCCAGCCCTGGGAACTGTGGAGTTTCCCTGGATCCTCCGAGCCCTGATCAAATAAACCAGGCAGGTGCGTGTTAGAGGCTGCCCGATTATTTATGGCTTTTAGATACTTTGTGGGTTTAGCTGGTGAGAAAAGTTTTATTCCACTCACATGGACATAACCCAACCAACTGTCTGGGCTGATTAAATCGCATTGTTGCATGAACACACGGCAGGCAGGAGCCGAGTTATGAAATCTCCCCGCCCGTGCCATGGCAACTGGGTGAACAGCCCATGGGGGAATGTGGATAATAGGAAATAGCAATATTTCTCTTCGTGTTTTCACTGCTGACAGTTTTATCCGTGCATCTGCCCATGCCCAGCACACAGCAGCGGCCGTCGGGGGCTCTTGCCGTCCGTTCTGCCCTCCTCCCGCATTTGCTAAGTGAGCGGAAGGGAACGCTGTGCACTTAGGTTTCAAGGACACACACGAGGGAGGTTTACCTTCCCAGTAACTGAAGGTGCAGCGGAAAGCAGGAATGCAGGCAAAGTGGCTACAATCAGCCATTTAAATGAATCTGATGTCGTGTTACTACAGCTTTGTATTTACTAGGACAATCCGCGTCAAAGGCCGTGCGTGCTGGAGGGACCAGCTCTCAGGAGATTTGACCTAACGTGAAAAGCTAGGAAACTTGCACAAACACAGCTCTCGAAGTGTTGCGTGAATTACTTTTTTTGAGAGTGGAAATGGAAGGGGCACAGTCTTTCCATTTTTTCCAGAAACAAATGTGTGTGTGGGTATTTGAAAGCAAGCTCTCTCACCCGCTTGTATCTGCCCATGACCATGATGCTCCGAATGCTCCCGCTGCTCCCATGTTTTCCTCTCCCGTGGCTCCTCCTCGTCCCCATCTGGGTCTGCATTCCTGGGGCGGAGAGGGGCAGGACCCCAGTCCTCCTGGGCTGGGAGTCCCCGAGCTGCTCCTTGAGGCAGTCACTCTCCAGGACCACGGACAGCAGTGCAATTGGGGTTGGGGGTGTCGTTGTGAAGTCCTGTCTCTACCAACGGCAACGTGTCTGTTTTTAACTCGCACACCCTTGGATGCTGCCACTGGAGTTCCCTGGTTTTCCCTTCTCCTGTAGGCTGTGTCTAGTATGCACGTACATCTGTGTGTCTGCGTACGGGTGCAGCTGTCCATCTCTTTGACAAAAGTCCATGGTGAGCCAACTAACTGACCTTGTGTGACCTTGGGCAGCTTACTTAGCATTTCTTAGTTTCCTTGAGTTTCTCATCAGCAGCGGGAAGCTCTTTGAGGGGAGGCTGGTCTTGATCCCTGTTACATCCATCCCCAGAACCTGACATTGCTTAACAGGCGTAAACAGTGGTGCTCAATAAATATTGGTTTGAGTAAATGAGTGAGTAAGCATGAACTGGAGACCAGTGGCCACAACTCGTTTAACTCTCTGTCTGCCAACCTAGCAATTATCTTGACACAAAATCTCTCATTTGAAATATTAAAAATGTAGTTTTGGGGAGACATTACTAATTAGTTAATTAATTAATGCATGCATCGGTTAGCTAAAATATAACAATGCATCCTAGTAATCACATGCTGCCACTATAAACGTATAGGGATTTTCAGAAGGGTGAGAGATAACGCACTTCAAATGATTCTATATGGTTTACAACCTTTTATCTGTGTTATTTAATTTAAGCTTCGCTTTAACTCTGGAAGTAGCATTATTATACTCATTTACATCTGAAGAAAACAGGGCTCATGGGGGCAAATATCACACCATTTGGCTAAAGAGGCGAGCCCCAGCCTACTGACCCTGAATGCAGGCTCTTTACCGTGTCAGCATGGCTCCCACCTGCCCATACATATCTTTGCTTAGGTTCTGGCTCCTGGATACGACAGAAGGGGATTGGGTAGCTAATTTGATAGTGGGCGTCAGCGTAATTTCTTTGCATGAATGTAGCGTGAGTACGTTTCATGAGTGGAGGCCAGAGGTCTTCTGGAACATGCTGGTTTAAGTAAACAACAGGGCAGAAACCTCTTCTGTGGTGACAGGCTGGAGGGAGACACATCTCTCATTGTTCAGCAGGGACAGTCCCATTCACACAGACGGTGCACGTGGGGGTGAGCCTGGATGCACTGGAGACGGGGGCGCGGTGGGCAGTGGGCTGGGGCGCCACTGACAAGACAGCTCTAATTTTGGTGCTGTTTATGTTGAGGGGAGAGTTGACCTCACTGCTTAGACACACACGGAGACTTCTAGAATGTCAGGGGGGTGTTTCACCTAATGTTGCGTGTGTTCCAGCGCCCCTGATGGGCACTCACCACCGTATAGGCAGCCGAGAGCTTGTGCATTGTCTACGGCATCTGTTAGACACAGTGGGGACCTGTGGTGGGCTGGCCAGGTATCTGTTTATTGCACAGTTTAAGGAATATTTTTTAAAGACTTTATTTATTTGGAAGAGAGAGGAGAGAGAGAGAGGGCATGAGCAGGGGGAGCAGCAGAGGGAGATGGAGAAGCAGACTCCCCGCTGAGCAGAGGGCTCGACCCCAGGACCCTGGGACCATGGCCTGAGCCAAAGTCAGACCCTTAACAGACTGAGCCACCCAAGCAACCCATATTTTTAGTAATATTGAGAAATTTTCCATAAAACATTAGTTTTTCAGAAGAATTAAATGTCCTGGAGATAGAGATATATGCATGTATGTATATTTATATATCTGGATGTGTATAAAGCATTTTTAATTGATCAGGACCCAGGGTTCTCAGTGGGGGTGATCTTGCTCCCTGGTGACACCCGGCGATGTCTGGACACGTGGCGGGAGGTCAGGACCGGAGGGGAGAGGCTGTGGGCATCGATGAGCGGCGCCGGGGTAGCTGCTCCGCATTCTGCAGCACACAGCTGCCTCCGTGGAAGGCATCCCCAGTTTTCCTCATCATGAGGCTCAGAAACCCTTCTTTCTGGTGAATTTAACTCATTGGTAACATCTCTCTTTCCTTTTTTGTTTTAAAGGATTAAAAATCACAAGGACACGGCCTGGTTTGGGCCGAGATGGAGTAGTTCTGTCCCTGCCTTCCACTTACTCTTCCAAGTGGGGAGTCCCAGCTGGGCCTCAACCACGAAGCGCGAGAGGGCTTGGGGGGCCGGCGGGCGGCTGGGGCCTTGACACTTGACGATGACATCACAGTGAGTTCCTTGGGTTCCCTTCCTGCCCACCAGACAGCCTAGGATGGACAGGGCACGGCAGCGGCCCCCAACCCAGAGCTGCCAAAGGCGTAGACGGTAACCACCCAAGGAGGCCGGGCTCCCTCAGCCAGCAGGACTGACTCCCCCAACAGAGCTCACGCCAGCCGAACCCTAACAGAAAACCGCACCGCTCCCTCCTCCCGGCGCTTCCGCAGGTTCATGTGCAGAGCCGGTCTTTAACCTCTCACCCCCACGGAATCGGCTGCTGGTGGCGTCTGGGCTGAGCACTCGGCTGACGTTTACTTACTGGCCAGTGGGAGCAGTGGGTGCTTTGATGGCCATGCTGGGACGGTGTCTGGAGACTCAGTGGAGAGTGTGGGTGCTCCCGTGCCTCCCTCTGTGGTGTCGGAGGTGCCCGGCACCGAGGGGGCTATCCCCCACCCAGAGGCCATGAGATGGTCACGCCTGGGAGGTCAAGGGAACCTGAGCTCCTGCCCCTTTCGTGGACAGCGAGGCTGGGTGCTGTTGGCAGGGCCAGTGGGAAACTCAGCCACACGCCACCTGTCCCTGCCCCATATCTTAGCAGGGGCTGCTGCTAAATGCAGCAGGTTTAGCGGGTCTCCAGAGGGTCAAAATATAATACTCCAAATATTCAGGGTCCAGCCAAAAATCGGCCGTCATACCAGAACCAGGACAATCACAACCTGTCTGAGAAAAGAATCAGCAGACACACAAACGCTGGGATCAGTCACAGATTAACCATGGGACAGGCATTAGGTATTTAGCATGGGACAGTAATTTTAAAGCAGCCATCAATGAATGCCTGAAAACAGAGTCACAGTTTTTCTGGATAAAGATAAAAAGTGGATAATCTCAGCAAAGAAGTAGTAGTTATAAGGGAGCACCACATGGAAAAATAGAACTAAAAAATACAGCCACCTTAGAACAACAGTAGTAAACATCGAGCTGGATGGGCTCAGGAAGCAGAGACGACAGAATCAGTGAGCCCTGAGAACAGATCCACAGAATTTGTCCCAACTGGAAAACCTTAAAAACCTCAAGCATCTGTGGGCCAGTTACAAGAGAGCTAACGTCTCATCGACTCCCAGGAGGAGAGAAGAGAAGGGATGGGACTGAACAAGTATTTGAAGAAATAATTGCTGAAGAGCTCTCAAATTTGGCAAAAGACAAATCTACAGAACCTAGAAACTAAATGAATCCTAAATTAGATAAATCCAAGAAAACCACACCTACATTTTAATTAATCTCTTGAAACTAAAGAGAAGGAAAAAGTATTGAACTTGGTCAGAGGAATGACACAGGTTGCATGCGCACACCAGCCCGAGGGGGTCTGGTTTCCCATCGGAAACACTGGGGAGTGGGAAGAGAGCAGGTCAGCACTTACCAGGAGCTGGGAGAAGGTAGCTGTGAACCCAGAAGTCTAGACCCCATGAAAATAACCTTCAGAACTGAAGGGGATTAAAAAAGGCCCCTGTACCCCAATGTTTACAGCAGCAACGTCCGCAACAGCCAAAGTATGGGGAGAGCCCAGGTGTCGTGGACAGATGAATGGATCAAGAAGACGTGGTCTATACACGCGGCGGAGTACTGTGCAGCCACAAAAAATTAGATCTTGCCATTCGCAGTGATGGATGGAACTAAAAGGTATGACGCTAAGTGAAGTGAGTCAGTCAGAGAAAGACAATTATCCCATGATCTCACTCCTATGTGGAGTTTAAGAAACAAAACAGAGGAACATAGAGGAAGAGAAGGAAAAATAAAAAAGATAAAACCAGGAGGAGACAAACCGTGGGACTCTTCGTCATGGGAAACAGACTGAGGGCCCGGAGGGGAGGGAGGTGGCGTTCGGAGTAACTGGGGGCCGGCAGAAGGAGGCCACTTGGCGGGATGAGCACGGGGCGTGGCACACAGTCGACGAGTCACGGAACTCTGCCTCTGAAACAAATAATACACTAAGCATTAACTAAATCGAAGTTAAATAAAAAATTAAAAAAAGAACTGAAGGGGACATCGAGGTTTTCTCTCACAAAGGAAACACGGAGGAATTTGTTATTCGGAAGCCTGCCCCGGCACCGTGGCTAAGGGAGCGTCTCCGAACTGAAGGGAGGCTTGGAGCTTCAGAAGGAGAGAGCTGCTGTGCCCCACCACACGGGTCTCCGAGGTCATCCTTGGCATTGCCGGTGACGCCGGGAGGTAGACGCAGAGGAAACGGCATCTTCCTTCAAGGACACCTCAGGGGCCTTAGGTTTCCAACACTTAACTCTAAGTGGTGCAATGTTGACACCAGTAGACTGTGACGCATTATATACTAATTGTCTAACTAGGCAAGAAATAAAACTACACGTAATATCCTGGAAGATCTACCGATCCATCCGGACGAACCCCTAAGAAACGCTCAAGTGACTGAGCGGCGAGAAGAGGGCAGGAGACGAGAAACAGGAGAAAGAACAGAAAGCAAAGTGACCCGAGCCCAAACGTGCCAGCCGACGTCTGACGTGTGGACAGTCTAAGTCCAGCAGTTAAGTCGGAGGTCGGCAGAAACATTTTAAAGAATGAAACCGTGCGATCGCACAGCGGTCTGTCTCGGGAACCCCCTTCAAACCCAGTGAGCTAGGTCAGCGGGAATAAAGACAGTGGTTTCCAGCAAGACGGAATGTGCGCTCCAGCCACGACACCCACGGGCACCCGTCCTCAAGAACGTTGACGTCCACGCCGGAACCCGCACACGCGTGTTCGTAGCGGCTTTATCGGTAGCAGCGAGACGGGAAGCAGCCTGGCAAGCTCAGAGACACCGCTGGGTGCGCGCATTACGGGACGGGTCTCAGCAGCTGGAGGGGGACCGAGGCATCCCGTGCAGCAGCGTGGACGGGTCTGGGGGTGAGCTCCCTGAGCGAGCAAAGTCAATCTCAAAAGGTGCTCTGTCCTCAGGAGGCCCTCGGCCATCCCTGTGCTTGAGGACCACATCTGGCTCTACGGACGTCCCCAGGTGAAACTCCAAACTGCGTCCGTCTCACTAAATTTGCTGGAACTTTCCTGAAAGGGCCTCCCGCAGCTGACACGCTCCTCTTGGGCCTGTGCTAGGTTTGGACAGTCCTCTCTCCTGTCACTAACCGCACGATGCAGTACGGTTTGGAGTGGCCAACGATCCATTGCTCTGTTACAACCCGAAATTTTTAAAATCCTGGCAGAGGAAGAGAAGAAAGCTTCGCAATCCAAAACGGAGGAGCTTCTCCCGCTTCGGGAAGAGAGACGGTTGGCACCAGAGCCCCCGTCGCTTCCCTCTAAGGCAGATGTCAGCACACTGAACCGCGAGACCGTGGGGTGTAGCTGTTGCGAGCCCTTGACTGGGCGTCCTTGGGCAAAGCCTCAGCTTCTCTGGGTCTTAGCTTCCTGGTCTGTAGAACGAAGTATCGGCCCCAACGAGCCAGCACTCTTGTCCCTCCGGCAGGCCCGCAGCTGGCTGGTCCGGGAGACGTCCGAAGGCTGTGCCGCCGGCCAACTCCGCCCGCGGCCGTGGCAGGGGTGCCGCGTGGAGGGCACCACGTCAGGTCAGGACCGGGTCGTAGGGGCATTCTCCTCCAGCTCTTCTGTGAATTCTTCCTCAGAGCTTGAGTTCTCACTAAGAAATGTTTTTAAAAAAATTTTTTTTGTTGTTAGATTTTTATTCTCTCTCTCAAACTCACCACTCAGTCTGGTAACTTAAAGTATCTTTTGGGAACAAAACAAACCTATTTTCTCTTGATTGAGCCTTAATTTACTGTATTGTTTTAATGTTTTGTTCTGGTAATTTATAACTTGAGATATCAGAAAATTGCCTCCAAGTTCATGCATACTTGTCATCGTATCAAAGAGACGGATGGCCTGACAATGACATTTGTGATGGTGTTTGTGATTTCGGGAAGACAGAGAGTCACCTCATCTTCACCGAGAGCCTACTCGGAGAGACTTTTTCAAGTGTTGCACAAAAGCGGGTGTGCGTTCAGGCAGCCGGGATTTCTGCTCATGTCCAGGGACTGTCATCTTCGTCTCTGCTGAGGGTCCATGATACTATTGCTTTTTTACGGGGTTTGCCTTTCGAATCTGGTAGTGCATTAAGGTATGTACTTCACGTTTCAACTCAAAACATCTTGTCGCTGAGCCGTGCACACGCGTGCACACACACCCGTGCGCTCGGATCTGTACGTCCTCACGGGAACCCCGGCGCGTGGGGATAGGGACCCTGAATGGGCGTGAGCCCGCCTCAGCTCAACTGCGCCCGCCTCGAGCCTGCGCAGACACCTGCAAGGTCCAGAATGCAATCCAATCCGGAGTCCGCTGCCGCACACTTAAAACTCCTGTTCGTCCTCCGTCCCTGACTGTGGCAGCTCTGCGGTTCCTGCCTGAGCCCTTCTGCGAGCCTGTGGCGGACACACACGGAGGACTGAGTGCGCGACTCTTAGAGCCCCGTGACTCTGGACCGGGTGGCATGCCAGGTGGGAGGGTCCAGGGGGTATTTTCTGCGGCTCGGGAGGGCTCCAGCTAACGGCTTCTTGAACGACAGAGGGCACGTCAGCCTGCTGGCCCTTTAGCGCTTTCTACCAGGTAAGCGGCAGCTGACGGTCTTTGTAAAGATCCTGTATCTTGAACTGCTGCTTTCCCGACAAGACTTACCCAGAAGCACACTCTTAAAAGTTCCCACACTAAAAAAGTTCAGGAGAAGCAACTTACAAAAAAAAAAAAAAATCTCTTTCACTGCTCAAAGCACTTTTTTTTTTTTTTGGGTAATTTATACTAAGCCCTTTAGAATGTCATATTGGTCCTTTATTAGTAACCTTGACAATATGATTAGACTCCAAAAAATGTCTACTTGTTAGTGAATAGCATTCACTCTCTGAACTTTGAAGAGGCTGCTCGGCTATGACCAGAGCATGCTTCACTTTTTAATTTTTTGCAACCGAAAAACACAGAAGATAATAAAATATATGTTGGGATCCGGCATTCGATGAAACATATGTGCTAACAGTTAAACAGTGTTGCAGAATGGTGAATTTATTTTAGCAGACTATTTAGACGCCGTAATTTGGAAGGGACTCTTTCATTTTCTGAATTAGAGTTAACTTTAAATTATCATCGCCAAAATGATTTTGTTAAAATGCAGGGAAATGTAGTTTTTAGAAACATTCATTTGTGTAACAACAAAAGCATTTCTCCTGTTAAATGTTACTTCCTCTTTATTCTGTGTTGCGTCGCGTTTGTGTTTGGCTTAGATGTTGCCACAACAGTGTGAACGAAGTTGCTAAGTTAAAGTGAGTGAGAGAAGCCTGCACTCGTATTTCCTAGAGCAGACAATGAGAGCATTAGCTACATTAATTGAAAAGCATTTGACAACACTGATCAAGACCGAGGGGCAAGGAAAAAAAAAAAGAACGAACGAAAGAAAGAAAGAAAGGGAGGAAAAATCCAAAGCAAATCCCCCAAACAACACCACCAACAAACCGAAATCAAAACTCAGACTTGAACCTTCACAGAGAGATCGTGTTGTGCTTTCAAGAAGTCCCTAATATTTTTCTGTCTCTCCCCGCCAAGTCACTTCACTGCCCATATGCTATTTAAATGCTGATAATCTTGTTCATGGTAATTTCAATGAGCCACAGCAGACATATAATGCTTCCTCTTTTAATAGGTGCAAAGTGAGTTATTGTCACCAAGCAGATATGAAAAGGGACGTGAAAACAGAATCTTGCCTAATCTCTGTAAAGCGGGTGTGCGAGGGCGCGAACATTGTCACCTGAATTATGCATGTCTATTGTGCTCGGATATCATAAATCGGGGCATGAATGCCCCCCAAATCATTTTCAGTCCGTGAACATTTATACACAGAGCTCTCGAGCGCCGCGAAGACAATTAGTCATATTTCTGTGCCGGAATTAATTGAGAGTGAGATGCGGGAGGCAGAGCGAGAGAACAAAGAATGCTTTTTGTCAGTTCTTCCGACTGACAGGGATAATTAGATATATGAAATTGAAATTCCTCAGCAGGGGGTTTCTGTTGACAATGAATTTTCTTTTGATTCCATTCTGTTATTCTTTTCCGCTGTCATCTGTGGCAATTTGTTATTCAGCTTGAAGCTTAAAAAAGCAAAGCATTCCGCTTTTATGAGTAGATGATGTCAGTTTGTACACTGCTGGGAAATAGATATTAAATGTAATCTTTAAACTAAAAAAAAAAAAAAAAAAGGAAGAAAGAAAAGAAAAGAAAAAAAAAAAATCAGTTAAAGAGACAGTGCGCTATTTCCCCGGCCTGCGGAGAAGAAAGTTCCCGGGACGTCGTCGGAACTTGTTCGCTGCCGTTGGGAGTTGCTCAAGCCCCGTGAATCCTGGGCCTTCACTGCGGCTCCCACTGTTCTTCCAAGCAGACGGGACTCCGCGCGGGGACTCTGTGCGCGGTGCCGGGGTGGTCCCCGAGCAGGTCGCGGCTGAGCACGGCCACCCTCCTGCTTGAGCTCGCTCCTCCGGCCTCCGTTCCGCCTCCGTGACACCAAGAGCGCTCTTTCCGGATCACCTCTCGTCTGGCTTCCCTCCGAGTGGAACATATTCTCAAGAAAGAATCTGAAGAAAGTCTCAGAGCACCCCCTTTCCCCCAGTGGGGTTCAACGGACTATCCGTCCAGGCTCCTTGGAAAACGGACTCTGCGCACATTTCCTACACTGGACTTCAAGACGGTGGCCCTTAGCCCGCAGCTCACAGACGCCTGGGGTCTTCCCCTCTGCACAGGTGGCCCCTTGGTGCAGTTGTGGCGTGGACCCGGGTCCACATCCTGTGCCTACAGCTGCGACTTGTGCGCTACACTTTCTCTGGCTGGACCCGGCCGACCCCCTTCGCCTGCAGAAAGATCCTGTGGGCGGCTGACTCCCTGCTTCTGTGAGAAGGGCCTAGCGTGAAGCCTGGTGCGAGTGGGCACCCCTGGAAAGGCAGAGCCCAGCTCCCCGTCTGGACCGGCATCCTGGCCCTCCCCTGCCGCCCACTCAGCCTGCTGCGTGCTCTCCTGTGCAGTCTTGGGAAACAGGCCCATTGAGTTTCTCACCGCGAAGACGCTAGCTGGATCCCGGGGGACAGAGTGAGCAGCACAGGGGTGAGGCCGCGGAACCCACGAGCGGCTTTTCCCGGTTGTCTTGGGGGCAGACAACGTCGCTAACGTCCACACAGCGTGTCCACATGAGGTTTCCTGGGCCCCTTGCCGGACCCACCGGATCGGATATTTAGACTGTGGCGGGGAGTCCGCGTTCACCGCCAGCTGGGGCTGTTCCCAGGGCGCGAGTGTGGACAAGCACTTGCTCTGAGAAGGATCTGGGTGATGCGAGGGGCTGTGGGGCTCCTGTTTCACCGTTTGTTCCAGACAGAGGCAGGCCTGGGTTCATTTGGCTTCTCTTTCTTCAATGAAAGGTTCATTCCAGCGTCGACATCTGGAGCACGTGGTTGTCGTGGACGCACAGCGTGGAGGACAGGCGCCTTCAGAGCAGGGTCTGAGGACAAGGTGGGGCCCTGGCCGCAGCAGCCGCAGGAGCTGTCCGTCTGCAGGTGGGAATCCAGGGACTCCAGCTCCTGCCTCCGGCTGAAGGAACGACCCATCACGGCCGATTCAGACAGCCGCGTCGGTGCTGAGGAGAAACCAGAACGTGGAAGCAGGAACGGGCTTGGGGCGGAGTCTGAGGACGCAAACACGGGGCTTGTGTCCACACCACGGGCCCGAGCGGCATCCAGTCTGTGCATGTGCGTGTGACTCCTGCACGAGGTCCCCTCCAGGGCTGATCGCAGAGTGGATCGTCTCAGGGGCCGGTGCTGTGTCCTCAGGTCGGCCTCCACACATTCCACGGACTCTGGAAATTCGATACAAACAATTTTCTCCTTTTTAACCGTTATCTGTTTCTTTTCCTTTCCTACTTGGAATTTTCCATCAGATGGTTTTAAGTTTCTCCATTTCACCCGTCCCCAGTCTCCTCAGAGTTTAGAAGGCTTGTTTCCTCAAAATGAAAGTTCCTTAATCAAAATCAGCATCCTGGTGACTGAATTAAAAGAAACAACAACACAAAAATCTAACTTTCGTCAAACCAAAAACCTCATGAAGCGTTGGCCGACACTGCGTTCCAGTTACCACTGTGCACGTAAATGCACCGTACAGAAGCTCGCCGAACCAGACGGCATTGGGTTCAAAGAGCCTTATTTAACGAAGGAAACATTTTATACAAATTTACAGAGGCCATGCCAGGAGGAGGAAAAGGTCACCCATTGACACACGGAACCGTCAAGACAGAAGAACGGAGCTGAGCACACACCCATCTGGAGAAGTAGTTCAGGGAAAGACTCAGTGAATTCAAAGCCATGTTTTCTTCAGGACCGAATTAAATCGAAGGTCAACGTTTGCCGGCTCTCCCATTGCAGATGCCTCTGATGGGTCTAACACACATCTTTGACTTCTTTACAAGCGAGTTACTGTTGCGATTCACGGTCTCACAAGCTGCAGCCTCGGGAAGGCGGGTCCGTGGAAGGACCCGGAGCCTGAGAAAGTCCTCGCTGTCTCCTGGATGACGTAGCTGGTCTTGGCAGGGCCGTGGGGGCAGGTAGCAGGTGAGTCGGAGCTCGCCCACCTCCGTGCTGGGAGGAGCCCTCCACACGGGGCTGCGGCCCGCACAGCTACGTTAGTTGGGGGAGGTTTCCGTGGTGACCCCATTTGTTCTCAGGTGCCTGCCGTGTGCCCCAAAGTCACAGGAAACTGGTACAAGGAGGACTGAGCTCCAGACTGAGCTCATAGAGTTTCCAAGGAAACTCATCCTCCTCCTCCCGCACCAGCCAGGAGAGCCTGAACTAGGCACAGCTGCCATTGGGTTCTGAGGCGGCTCGTGTCTACCCAGCGTCGCCTGAGTTCTGGTCATTTCTGTGACCTGTTGGAAGGTTGGGATGAAGACAACATTTGGAAGATAAAGGTCTGAGCCAGGCATACCGGATCAATAGAAATAAATAGTTGGAGTAGAGAAAGCTAAATAATGATTGAAGGATAATCATTCATAAACTATGGAGAACAGGTTAATGACCATCGCTCACCAACTGAGCAGGAAACTTGACTGAGATTTCAGCAAGAAGAGGTACGTTCAAGGATTTCCTGGTGGCAAGGTGTCCTGCCCTGAGAATGGCTCGATGGCACGTGTGGACCCCCTCTCTCTAGCGTGCTGGCTCAGCATGAGGTGCTGGTCACTCACAGCGCATGGCAGGAGCCCTTGTCCCTAGAACGAGCACTGCCTAGCTCGTGGGACACATTGACTACTTCTGCTGGTGCTTATGCTCCAAGTGACCCGGGGGCTTCTTTTTAATTTTTTTAAAGATTTTATTTATTTATTTATTTGACAGACAGAGATCACAAGTAGGCAGAGAGGCAGGCAGAGAGAGAGGGGGAAGCAGGCTCCCCGCTGAGCAGAGAGCCCGATGCGGGACTCGATCCCAGGACCCTGGGATCATGACCTGAGCCGAAGGCAGAGGCTTTAACCCACTGAGCCACCCAGGCGCCCGATCTGGGGGCTTCTTAAAGGAACAAGTATTAAGGACTCACTGGATTTGTTGGCATCAGATGTTCAAAAGTTTCAGCGTAGGGAGAACTCGATCAGACTGTCAATAGCACAGGTGCCCAGTGTCCAGTAGCCTGGTGTGAGGACCGGCAGGGGCTGCACCAGCGAATCACAGGTGCTGAGAGACAGACCCAGGACGGTCCATCCGAGGGAACAGACAGACAGACTTCATCTATGATGGCCCGGTTCCAGGGCTGTGGTGGGTGGTGAGCGCCTGCCACGGGGATAGCGTCCTTTGTTGGGGGCTGACGGTGCCAAGAATTGCCAGAAACATTCATAAGCACTTGGTGTTTCTAACCACTAAGATGGGTTTCCGATGAGAAGATGCGGACTTGAAGGCAAGGGAGATTGTGCTTCCCTTCGTGCAACTCACGAGGTTTCACACCACCTGCCCGACATTAGCCTCATGTCCCTACCAAGGCAGCGTATGGGGGTGACCGGAGAAGGGGACCAAGAGGACCTGGCAGAGGAGGTGCGGGGCTGCAGAGGAGCCCAGCCAGCAGGTGGGCCCTTCACCGTCGGGCTGCCCCGTCACCCTCCTCAGCGCCGGCAGGAGATGGCGGCTGCCAACCACATGGTTCCAGGGTCCCAGCAAAATACAGAATTGCAGCAGCCACAATGCTGGCTTCTAAATGAGAAATCCGCTGCGACTCGACCAGTTCGCTACGATGATGCTTGCCCATGCCGGCATAGGCTCTTTGGAATCGACTTTCTTCAGAGACAGGATGTTGAAGGGAGGGTGGGGCGTGGGACGGGTTGACAGGCTGGCGGCCGTTAGGAGGGCATGTGCTGGGGTGAGGGCTGGGGGTCGCACGTAATAACGAATCACTGACCACTACGACAAAAACTGATGATGGACTTTATGCTGGCTAACTGAGCATTAAAAGAAGAGAATATTTAAGGAAATATAACTTACAACATTTTTTTCTCTACAATTTAAGCCACGGAAGAGAATCGTGTAGGTGCTGCATCATCTGGGAAGTGTAGAGATAAGGAAATAATTTAGATGTATTTAAAATATCTTACTCAAATGTTTCGCCATCAGCCTCCGAACAGTCAACAACGGTTACGATTTTTAATGAGGTTTTTATCTTTGAGAGCTATGACTTGGGGACTCCTCCCTGCCCCGGCCTGGCCTGGCCTTTCTGTGTCCCTATTTCCGTGATTACCCTCATTTAGCGCTGCTGGTCTCACTCAGGATGAGGAAATGTTTTCCTCGACAATGATCCTGTCCCCAGAAATGAATAAAAAGTGACTGGCGCATAGTAGGTTCTCAATAGATACTTATCAAATGACTTAAGAGGTGAATCCTGTCAGTTAAATTCAAGAAATGTGTCATGAGTGCCTACGGTGTGCAAAGCACTGTGCGAGGCTCTCTGTGGGGTAACTTGGGCGGCTGCATTCCTCTGGGGAGTCTGTACGGCGTGGAATTTCTGGTGCAGTCCACACACGTCTCAGGCACGACGCCTGGGATTCTGGAACCAAGGGTCCTGCAGGCAGCAGATGCTGCGGTTAATGTGCCATGTTTCCTGTTTTCTCGTATTGTTACATGATGTGTGTTCATCGCAGTCAATCGCGGAAGACGCTTGGGGTTCTTTGAGCTCTAATAAGTCTGCCCAGCAAAGTGCGGAGACTGCTCTGTTACTCTGTGCGCTTCTCGCGGGACTCAATTCTGGGCACAAGATGCTCTAAACTTGGATAAAGATGTTATGTTATCAATTTTAGATAATTTGTAACAGTGTTTAACTAAAAGGATACTCTAGTAATTGTCTCCATTTAAGGTGCTGGTTTAGAATCACTTGCCAATCTAAGAACCTCTGCAAACAGACACCCATGGGATGGCGTTCCCTGCCGACAGCTTTTGGAGTCACTGAGGCAACGTCAGTGTTTGCGTCCGGCTTCCTCGCAAGGTTGTGATGGTGGCGGTTGTCTGTATCGTGGGAGGGAGGATGGATTTTGAGGGTAAAGTCACTCTATAAACGTTTATTTTCTGGGAGGAGGGAACTGGGTTTGAACTTTCTGATCCAGGACGTGTGAGGTGTCCCTCAGAGAAAACCAGTCTCCTGCTCTCTGCCAAGATCCGTACTAAGGGGATCGCTCGGATTTGTTGTGTCTCTTTCCGTTCACAAGTTCTCCTATCTTAGGGTCACAGGGACAATGTGAGGCACATGTTAAAAATGAAGAGTCTGGGGGCGCCTGGGTGGCTCAGTGGGTTGAAGCCTCTGCCTTCGGCTCAGGTCATGATCTCAGGGTCCTGGGATCGAGTCCCACATCGGGCTCTCTGCTCAGCAGGGAGCCTGCTTCCTCCTCTCTCTCTGCCTGCTTCTCTGCCTACTTGTGATCTCTTGTCTGTCAAATAAATAAATAAATCTTTAAAAAAAAAATGAAGAGTCCACCCTGCCAGGGGTTAGGGCCCAGGAAACCCGGCCTGGGGCCCAGCAACCTTACTCCTAAACATAGACCCTATCGACTCTGGTCACGTTGTCCCCTATGGAGGCAGCGCTGGTTGGCCCAGGCATGGGCCATTGCGGCAACCTGCCTGTCCCCAGGGTGATGTGCTGTGTCGGCTGGTCTGTAGAGGGCTGTGGAGGTGCCGGCATGGGTCCGGGGCGGCGCAGGTCCTGTCTCGACTCTGAGCACAGCTCTCTCCTGACACGGGCGACTCCCACACAGCCTCTTAGTGTTTGCTCTTCTGTTTCTGTGAAGAACCCTCCTTTCTATGTTCCAGCGTGCGGGGTTGAATGTCAAATGGCTGAAAAGTGGGACTGGAAAGTCCTTTTATGGACAGTGGTGCAGAGCGCTGATATGAGCTCCAGGGTCCGGCGCAGCCTCCCGTGGCACCGTGGGGGCACCGCGGGCTTTTCTTTGCTCAATCTTTGCTCTCAGGGAGTCACCTTGTGAGTCGTTGGTGAGTCTAAGAGAAGCTCATGGTAGCAACGATGACCATGATGACAATAAGTTCTAGGTCCCCGAATGTACTGGCTTGTGGCACCTTAGGGCTGTGCCAAGTGCTTTCCAGGGTGGTCCCACTTAGTTCCTCTAGCAAGCCTGCACCATGGGGTCACACACACATGTACACATGCACACACACGTGTGGTTTATGTGCACACGTGCACTCGCATGTACAGGCACACACAGATGTGCATACGTGTACACACACGCGAACATACGTGAACACAGACTCCTGTGTACAGACACACACCCATGTGCTCCGCGTGTTTGCTGCACCCACAAACACAGGCGCTGGTTCACTTAGAGGTGTATACAAATATATGCAAGTACACTTTTACTGATGTACACGACGTGTGCCCCTGACCCTCTCGATCGGTGGATTCTCTGTGTGCTCACTAGGATGCGCTTGGGACCCAAGTCCGCACTCCCGGCGCCGTCGTGCTCTGTGCGGGCAGAGGGGCGGAAACGGGACCCCCGGTGTGTTTGCTCCCAGCGGAGGGGAACGAGGTGGCGCTCTGCCTCGTCCAGCTCTCCTCCTCCTGCGGACCCCGGCCCTTTCCAGGGTCCCCTTTTCTTATTTTTGTGGGTTTTGTTGGTGACTCATCATTTAAAGCAGTCACCAGGTGTAGTGCCGGGGAACTTCATTCCGGCGTGAGGTACAGAGCAGACCAGCAGCAGAAGCGAGATGCTATGTCTTTAGAAGGAAACACGCTCAGTGAGGTTACGTATCGGCGGACGGGTTAAAGTGTTGGGACCCGAGGACGCTAGCCCTGTGCTTCTTCGGAGCGATGGTGTCGTGCTGTGCAACTTGTCAGAATGTGATCATCGCAAAGACCAGAGACGTACACTACGACCGTGGGACCTGCCACGTCTTCCTGAAGCTCTTCTTGCCCAGGGGTAGCCAGTGTCAAGGTCAAGGGTAGGAGGAGCACAGCACACTTGCGGGCTGGCCCCAGATCATCTCCGGAAGGGAATGCAGGCCCTGTCCCCACGGGTTTTCTCTGGGGAGGGAGGGGGGCTGGGACACGGGCAGGGAAATACCGGACTCATTATTTAAAAAGCAAAATGAAAGATTAAACATGATGAGAAATGTGATTGTTCAGAACCTCGTTTTCCAAATGTTGAACCCCCCTCGTGTCCTTGGCGGTGAACGTGTTTGGAGCGCAGCCATCCGAGGAGCTCGAGGGGCCTGGTGAGGGGCGGTTTCGGGGTCTGGTCATCAGACAATTCGTAACAATCGCTTCATCATTGTTCCCTATTCTTGCGAGAAGAAGTCAAATGGTTAAGTCTTTCCTTTCTCTCACTATTCACTACACTTTCAGTGGCGAAAAGCTTGCCTGGGTGAGGGATGTTGTCGTCCCGAGGACCTCCCCTCCTCTAGAGTTTAGTCGCTGAGGAAAACCGAGCCGGTATTTTCTTTCTTTTTTTTTTTTTTTTTGTCCGAGAGAGAGGGAGAGAGAGCAAGCACAGGCAGACAGAGTGGCAGGCAGAGGCAGAGGGAGAAGCAGGCTCCCCACGGAGCAAGGAGCCCGATGCGGGACTCGATCCCAGGACGCTGGGATCATGACCTGAGCTGAAGGCAGCTGCTTAACCAACTGAGCCACCCAGGCGTCCCTGAGCCGGTATTTTCTGTTTAAATTTTTGTTTTATTTCCCTGTTCATAGCATGTGGGATCCTGGGCAGGTGTCCGGATCCTGAGAACCTATCCTAGGTGGGAGCTGGAGCTTTTCCGTGATCATGGTGTCTCCCCTGGCAGGTGCGTACGTATGTGGCGCTTCTCCGAAGAACACATGCCCGGGAAGCTGGAGCTGAGACAGAAACTGAACGAAGGCCCATCTAGATCCTCCCGTGGTTCTCGTGCGTGTCTGCGCGTTTCTGGTTTGTCCTCATGCAGAGGCGAGCAGGCCGTGAGGCTCTCAGGCACGTGGTGGGCTCTGTGAGGAGGAGCCGGGCCTGGATCTTTCTCTCCGACCGTCGGAACACGGAGGCCAGACCTCGAAGGAGGCACACGCTCCCTGGAGAGGGGAGAGCCGTCCTCGCCTCCCCGTGCCGCAGCTCACAGGCTCGTGGACATTCGCCGCAACCTGTCTGACACCACGGATCGCCCTCACCTCCGCCAGGTGCCTACCGCGGGCCAGACCCCAGGCCCAGAGGGGCCCGTGAACGTCCCCCTGGCCCACCTGCTGGAGGTCATCGTCATCTGCCGCCGGGCTTCACGCTGTCACTCTCACGTGTGTCCCTCTGTAAGACGGTGTGGGCAGGCGGCATGTCACGGCCTCCCTCAGACATGGCCGTCCTAGAGCTCTGCCATCTGAGCTTGGTTTCACTAAACGAACGCCTCGGACCTAAGAGCTGCCCATCAAATCCCTCCGGGGGTGATCGAGTGACGTGGGGTGGCAGCTGTGCCGTCGGGGACCTGCCCCGTGTGCGGTCTGGCTTTCCAGGGCACTGCACCCGCTCAGCCCTCCTGGGCATGCTGGCCACTGAGGGCCTCCAGCCGCTGCGGCAAGCACAGAGCTCAGGCCGTGCGCTGGCCTCCTGGCCGGAGTTTCCAAGAAGCCTGCACGGCGGGGGCCGTCTGGATCTGGACACGTTGCTCCCTGGGTTTTCTGTGCTGACCTCTGGGGCTTCCTCACCGACAGAGACGGTGGGACTTTCGTTCCCTGCTGGGAGTGACCTTGCCTTGCACACTTTTATCTCAGCTGAGCTTGGAAAGAACTTAAGACCTCCTTTTGGCTGTTGAATGTGTGAGGGAAGGAACGGGCGATGACCGTGACCTCCCGTGAGCGCCAACGTTAGAAGGCTCGCCTCCGCTCACACGCCGTCATCTCGTCCACGGCCGCGTGCCCTCGTGAGGCTCCCTGCACCTCCTTTCCTTCGTGGCTGCGGCGCAGGAGACACGGGGGTGAGCCCAGGCCACGAGAGGGACCAGCTACAGAGCGGGGGCGAGCAGTGGGGTCTGCCCACGAGTCCTACACCCCCTCCCTCAAGTTGCTGGCACAGAAGACGGGTTCTGTGCGGGTCAGCGTGGCCACTGGGCGATCCCACTCCCAGCGGCTATGGTCCCAGTTCCCTCTTCTGAAAACCACGATCATCGTTAGTACCTCACTCCGCCGTGGCCAGAGAGCAGGGCACCAAGAGGGTCAGCGCAGGTTTTCAGGTGGAGAAACCGACAAGCCATCCCTCAGGCTTTAAACAAACTGGGTTTGACGGCGTTACAGGAGAGGGGACAGCACGTTCGTGGGTAAGTGATACTCTGTATCTGCAAGACATACTTTGCAGTTACAAAGACGTCAAAAGCACCTCATTAAAAATATATCGTCATAATAAAAGAGCCAATTATGGGTCACATGATATGCGTGATCAATATAATTAAGAAATGAATTCCCGATAAAAAGACAGAGGGACGCGGTATTCTGACAGAGTTGATATTGTTTGGGCTAATTAAATATTTATCGAGCGTCCGTGGAGGGCAACGCCGGATGCTACGGGACACAAAACGTGTTTCCGTTACTAAGGAACGTGAGCGTAACATGGTCACGCGCCGTGGATCAGGACCCGGTCAGTGTCCGCGCGTGGAAGGGAGAGCCGGCCTGCGCGGTCCTGCGAGGCTTCCCGGTTTTGCTGCCCCACGTCCTCAAGATGAAATATTCAGAGCAAATTCATGTGATTAAGTATCAGTCACCTCACCGCGTGGCTTCTCCGGGCTCTTCGGGGGCCACGTCGGCTGGGGACAGGACGCGCGGTCCCTTTCTTGGTCTCACAGTGGAAATGGAGGAGAAAGTAAATCACATTTTGGAAAACACACAGTGACTTTAGTGACGGGGAGTGTGACGCGGAGTGTCTGTCCCTGTCGGGTGGGACGGGGGGTGCCAGGTCGGGACGGGGGGTGCCAGCTGTCGTGAGCGGCGCTCCCACGTGCCAGCAACCTCAGACGCCACCAGGCCGCGCCGTCCTCTGCAGCCTGCCGGAGGCTCGCTGTCCGGCCTGTGATGGGGCAGGTGCTGGGCTTCCTCCATGGGGAGCAGCGCGGGGCCGACCGGAGCCCTGCTCGGTCCTCCCGGTGAGGCCCGCGGAGAACACAAGAGCACAAGGCTCATGGACTCGTAGAAGCCACGGACCTTTGTCCACACTCCGTGAGCAGAAAGCCGCTCACGGGGTTCGCACTGGAGGCCAGAGAGGGGGTCTTTCCATGTCCCTGATGGAGGAAACGGATGCAAAACACTAATGCAGGCTCCCGACCCCGTCTCGGTTAGAAGAGCACCTGTGACGGGGGAGAAGGTTTCCACAAGGACGGCTGGACGACTCGAAAGGCTTCGTCACATGGGCAGAGGGCCTGGAGGCTCTTCCTCATCTGTAATGTATCTTCTAGACCCACAAGGTGCGCTCAGCATACCTGGAAACCGGAGGCTCCTCTGGACCAGGTGTCGTTGGCGGGGCCCCGGGGGACGGCTGTCAGCATAGCTGCGGCAGGGGACGGGGCCCACATAGGACAGACCCTTCTGGTGCCAGCACAGGCTCTTCCTCCACGAGCAGATTCCGGAAGCCGGGAGGGCCGTGTTTCATGCGGAGAATGGGAGAAGAGGCCAACGGCGAGCGCGGGCTGGGGACCTCGGGCCAGTCACTGGAGGCCTGGAGGCCACCTGCGTCACCGGACCTGGCCTGGGGAGGTCCTCTCTGGGAGGCTCCCCTGTTGGGGCCTCACATCTCCCAGTGTGGTCCCTGGACCACCCCCAGCCAGTGACTCAGAACCGCCCCACAAGTGCCTCGGTGACGGTGACGGTCATGGGGCGTGAGCAGGTGGCACTCTCCAGCCCAGAGCAACACTTTCTGGGACCGTGCACGGGGCAGCCCAGGAGCCGGTTTCTGGAGGTTTACCTTCCTGGTGGGGTAAGACAGATGGAGACGTGCTCGCTGGGGGTTTGCTCTTCCCGTGGTGACAACATGGGGACCAGCTTTTCAACACGTGAAGATGGGCGTGGAAGGGGTCCAGAACAGTGACCCAGCCAGGGGGTGACCCTCCCTCCGCATTGGTCCCAGGGCCCGCAGCGAGCCCCGGGCCCCCCACTCCTGACTTGTCCTGCGGAGATGCCAGCTCTGGTGAGGAGAGACGGTAGAGTTTGGTTCCCCTCGCGGCCCCCGCCCAGGGGACACCGGACCGCGGCTCGTGTGTGTTTCGAATGACACAGTCTGCGTCGTAGCATCTAGGACGTCAAGGTTAACCCCGCAACATTTTATGACTGTTGTCCTCCAGGGATAGTCGTGGAAATGAGATGTCTGTCTTAGAGGTTCTCTCAGCGGCGGGGAAAATGTTAAATAAATAGAAATAAATAAATAAATCTGAAAAAGTAACTCGCAAACATTTTTGCAAATATAAAGTGCATGAGCTATTGTGTCCTAAGGGTATAGAATTAACTCGCATGATGATAATTTATATTTTATGTGAGTTTTATTTTTATACACCTGCTTTTCTTTGCAATTCATGAAAAAACATATTGATATCAAGGCAATTGTGCTGTCACAGAATTCATAATCCTAACTGGGAGCCTTCACATCAATATGACACGTCTCTTTTATGCTAACTCTAGCAATTTAGGAAAAAAATACAGGTTATAAACAGCTAATAAAACGTCCCCATTTGTTCATCGGATACAATTTCCCTCCATCTCCTTTGGCTCCAGAGAAATCTGTACTTGCAGGAAGGGCGCGGGTCCTGTCGAAGGAGCGGCCGCACCTCCTTCTGCCGGTTAACGTGGCGTGGGTTCCGCTCGACGGCCCAGTCTCGGGACCAGAGGTTTTAGGCTGATGTTTAAAGAGCTCGCAGAGGATCTGAGTCCGGATTGTGAATGTGCTTGGGCAGCACGGGGTAGTGGTCTGGGGAGGGTCAGGCGGTACCTGGCCGTGGCTTCGCGTTTGTGGCAGTGGCCAGCTCTGCAGCCATGGTGCAAAGGTCGTCGATGAACTGTTGGTGGAAATGAGTCTTGAAGTTCATATCTTTCTCACGCATCGTGAAGCGTGGTTCTTGCATGGTTTGAACGGCGTAGAAGCCGTTCTCAGCTCCCAACCCGCACAGTGGGCAGCCCAGGCTGCTGGGATTCCTGTCTGCCTCTGCGCCTCTGTGCTCTGTGCTCCTGCACCTGCCCTCGATGCCCATCCTTTGTGTGAGGAGGCCACGGCCCGTGCCCACAAGTTACTCTGGGAGTCGGCGTGCTGGTCTGTGCTCTGCAGGGAAGGGTATGCTCTCCGTGCCGGCTGCCAGTAGCCGAGAGCGGGACGAGCTCCCCAGATCAAGTGACCTGGTACCGGATACCCACGACGAGCCCGAGGAGGAGACAAGCGGGGACGGGGCTGGTTCTGTCCCCTTCGAGAGCCGCACCGCCACGCTGGCAGTAGGGGCGTGGGCCTGCGAGCTGGGGCCTGTGCGGCTTGTCTGGTGGGAAGCCTTGTGTTCAGGACCCCGCTGTGTGATATAGGCCTGCACAGACACACACGTGAGCGCACACACACAGACACACATGGTGCACACGCTCAGACACTGTCACTTTCTCTCGGGTCGTTTCTGGCAATTTTCCCCTCAACAGGACCGCTCTGCAGTAAGAGGAGGCCGTGGCTGGCCCTTGCACGTGTCCCGCACACAATCTGCCGTGGGCTTTTCCAGGCCCATGGCCTGGCTGCGTGTGAGTGCGGGCTGGTCGTGGGTTCAGGGCGCTGCGTGGGGTTGCTCTGGGAGGCGGTGGAGAGGTCTGTGAGGCACAGAGGTGCCATGTGGAGACACGCTGTGAGCCGGGCGCAGCTTCGGGTCGGGGAGGCCTGTGGCGGCAACAGCAGAGTCCGAACCGGCGAGGGCATGTGCAGCCGACCACAGCCCCGTCTAAAGACCACGGGCCTCCTCGACTGGGCCCCTGTCCCTCTGTGGATGCGCCTCATGGGTTCCAGAGCGGGGGCCTGGGGATAGACCACCCCCGAGTCTGTCTTCGGGTGCAGAACCTGTACCTTCTAGAGAAAGAAAATGAGCGAAGTCGCCCACAGTCTAGAGGGAAGCTTGGCTCTTTCTCAGAAGCCAGACGAGACTCGCTGGGAGGCGGCGACCAGACCGAGGTCCGGAAGAAGACGGACCCGCGGCTGGCAGCCAGGAGCCTCCTTCAGATCGAGGGTCCTCTGTGCCCGGCCTCCAGCAGCCGGGGGCCCCGGGCCGGAGCCTTGCCCACGGGCTCCCGTCCTGAGCCGGGCGGAGGGACAGACGGGGCCCCAGCAGACGCGGATTCCCAGCAACCTGCTGCCCAGATCACAACTTTTCCCCTTCCCAAGGAAAAACAGTGTCATTATTATATTTTTAATTCCCTGATGTGCGACTCAGCAGCCAGGATCATCTTACAGAGGATGAATGGTGGGCGGGGGCCGGCGGCGGGCCGAGCTTCAATAACCCCCTGCGAGCCATTACGTCACCCGGCTCCTCTCTAAGAGGATTTTCAGCAGGCTTGGCTTCGTTATTAAAATAGTAATTAATTTTTTCCTCTTCACAAAACCCAGGGACCTTCAGATGGAGGGCTGAGGAGCAAGGGCAATCTCCTTTTGAAAGTGGCCTTTCTGGAGACCGTAATCGGCTCTCCGGCCCCGCGGTACACATGTTCCCCAGTAAATGTGATTAAAGACCCGCACAAAACCCCCTTGCAGAAAATTAATTCAGTTTCCAGAATAAAAAGTTTGATAAAGTTGTGCAATGCTCCAGTGACAGCACATAAAGGAAGGGTGAGCTTTATCCCCTTGAAGGATAAGTGAACGGCCAGAAAGGTCTGGTAGTTCCCAGAGTAAAAACATCTGCTCCAGCCGGCTGACTCCAGCGGCCGAGCGTCAAGTGCTTTCGTCCCGTCGGGCAGCGTCTCTCCCAACACACGGCGGGAAGGACCTCCTCATGGGCTGGGTGCCCGCGTCCCCCGAGCCCCTGCTCAGGGTCCACCCGTTCCCAGCGGCGGACCCGTGGGGGCTGGAGCTGGGCCCGGGCACCTCCTTCCTCTCCCCCGCGCCTCTGCGGGGCAGGGGCACAGGCCTGACGAAGCCTCGTGGGCTGTTTCCTTGTGTCTTGTCCCTAAATCTCAGTTTTCTGTTCTGCAAAATAAGAGTAATTGTATCTCCTTTTGGGGTTATCATGAGGATTAGATGAAATCACAATCAAAAGCATTTAGCCCCGTTCCCAGGAACAGGGTGACTGTAGGAAGTCCTTCCTTGTTCGGGTTCTCAGCATTGGAGGCAGGAGAAGATGCAGGAACCTGTCTGGGTCTCCTTTGGGAACAGAACCTGCCTTGTGCCCTGTAGGGGGTTGAACATGGTCCCATGAAATTCACGTCCGTCTGGAACTCAAGGGCAGGAGGACAGTCCCCTCGAGGTCCTAGAGGGAGGCTGGCTCTGGCTGCTCCTGGACTTCCGAGCTGTGGGTCTTGGGCCGAGAGGGCGGGTCTCCGTGGCTCAGCAGCCCAGTCCGTGGGGGTTCCCCAGACTCTCTCCTTCTTTCTCTTCTGCAGAGGCAGAGGCTGTGGGCAGAATGGCCGGCGAGCTGTGGACGCTGTGGCCCAGCACCGCCGGCGGCGTGTGTGTGGCTGGAGTCGCGAAGCCTCCCTCCCCGCCCCACAGAGCAGGGTGTCCAGGGCTCTTCCCGTAACACCCACGGGTCATGCCAGCTCCAGGGGCTGGTGATGCTGGACCCGTCACGGCCGGACCTCGGGGTCTGCACGGCTTCCCAGCCCTTTCACGGACTGTGCGGAACCACCCAGCAGGTCCGTCACGCATTCAAGCAGCCGCTGGGGGAGACGGTAGGGAAGGAAGAGATCCTATCCCGCGTCCTTTCTCCCTGGCAAAGCGTTTCCCTCTCGGACATGCACAGAAAGGGCTCTCGCTTCTCAGGCAGAGCTGTGTTCGAGGGAAAGTCACGATCCCCAGACCCCAAGGCCGGCTGCGTGAGGGCCAGACGAGCTCCCGCGCGGAGGGTCTTACTGTCTCCGCGCCCCCCGCAGGGACGGGGAGGTCGCACCTGCCCCACACCCGGGATGCGTTCCGTGTCACGTGCCCCAGGGCTCCCGCATGGACGCCATCATTGTTCATGCCACTGAGTGAGAACGTTCTCTGTGGCGGTTGGTGACGGTCCCCGATATGTTCCGCGTTCACACAAGGTGACCCCAGTCTGCATCTGCCTGCGTTCCCCGGGGGTCCGGGCTGGAGCGAGACCACGGGGTGACAGGCGCGGCGCAGGAGCGCTTCTCCGTCGTGACGCTGGACTCGGCCGGCGCGGAAGGACAGGCCACCTGCCTGTCCGCGTCTCCCGGACGCCTTCGTCAGCAGTCGCTCTGAGGCGCACGACACCTGACCCTCTCGGCGACCAAGACAGGAAACGAAATGAAAACTTCAATGGGAGAAGCACTTTTTTCTTTTTCTTCTTTCCTTTTCCAGAGCAAACGTGGGGACCCTAACCCTCCACGAGGCTCAGAGGGCGCGTTCTGGGTTCCCCGTGTGGGAGCGCCCACCGCCCCTTGGGCCGTCCCCGCACAGCGTCCCGGCATGACTGCCGCGTGCCCTCCGCGCGCCCTTCACCCATGGAGAATGGGTTCCACGGCATCACGCGTGAGAATTCTGCGGTTAAAGTGGTTCTGCGAGCTGCTCGCTTCTCTTCCGAGGTGCCGTGCCTTTGCTCCGTGGCAGCGCAGCCCGAGGCTCAGCTCAGTTTGGCTTGGCCGGCGGGTGGCCCGGGCATGGCATCGGCGAGCCTGGCCCACGGTGAACACCGGTCCGTGTGATTAACGGTTTTCACTCACTGCTACTGCTTCAGCTGCAAGTACCCGAGTCTGCCAGGTTCAAACCCCAAACCCCTCAAGCTTCCCGGCCTGACACGCGCGGTGACGTCAGTTTGGCGTCTTACAGCATCTCGTGCCCCTTTCTCTGACGGCGCTGGCCGCCCGCTCAGACTCGGCTTGCCGCGAGCCCGGAGGCCGGCGCAGCGCGTGTCGTCTGGAGCCCCGGGTCCCCCTGTGAGCGGCCCCTCGTCGGCTCCCGCAGGTCGGGGAGGCCGGGGCTTCAATCACTTGTGGGAGATGAAAGGCCAGGAAACGGCCCTCACGGCCCCGGAGGAAGTATCTGTGGAAAAAGGAGCAAACGGCAAATAAAGTGCTAATTAATGTCCGCTTCCAGGGCTGAGCAGCAGACCACAGTCGTAGGCAGAAACTGCCCTGCTGCCGGGGGTCCCACGGACCTTGTGAATGAGCCGACTCGCACGCACAAGGGCTGCGGGAGGGGCCTTCCCGCGGGGGCCGAGCGTGACCTACAGACTTTAGGCCTCAGGATCGTTCCCCCGGGGAGGATCTTTGAACTCCCGGCCCTTTAGGGAGCCTCCATCCCTCTGGGAAATGGCACTTTGATTGCTCTCCTAAGCTCTGCCCGGCTCCCGGCCAGCCTGGAGCTCGCCACAGTGCGCCGTGGGCGGGGCCGGGTCGTAAGAAGAGGAGAAACTAGAATCACGTCCTAAGGTGGGTTTTTGAGGTGCTGATGAGTGAGTGACACCATAATCCCCGACATTCAGCTTTCGTGAACCCGACCCAGTGAAAGCATGAGGAGAAGACGGGTGAGGAGGCCGGTCGGGGGTCAGCCCACGGATGCTTTTGGGATGCAAGTGACAGCACAATTATTCGTTATACCTGTAATCAAACCACGACTTTCATAGATGGAGAGAATGCACACAGAAGCTATTAAAGTGACACCGGAAATACCGCTTCCGTCAACAAAAGACAAGACGCTCAGAGGGACTTGGAAACTAATGGAATGCGTCGTTGCCCTGGATCCGGACGCTCTTAAATCCCGGCCTGGGGTGGGGACGGCAGCCTAAGTGCTGCCGGTCCTGCGGGTGGAAAGTCGCGCCTCGAGAAGAGCGGTTTCGCAGAGTGTTTTCTCATGACTTGAGTACTGCAGGGGAGTGACGGTCAACGGGGACGGGTGAGCCACCAGACTGACCGGAAGGATCTAGGGCAGAGGGGCCGGTGTGACGGGGACGGGGCCTCCTCACCCTCCTCACGTGTGCGCTCACGTGAAAGTCCTTCCTGACCCGCCTCCTCCCAGACCCGCGTGGCCAGAGGGACCCTGGCCAGAACGTCTGTTCTCTTTGCTTGTGCCTGTTGCCCACGTGAGGCCGTGGACAGCGTTCTCGCAGGGCCGTCTGTCCTGCTCTTCACGGCTGGGAGCCCGTCAGGGGCTGGCCGACCGGCCGCTGGGTCCCTTCTCTGCCCCTGGCCGTGCGCACTGCTCTGCTCGCCCAGTTCACCCTCCCCTCTGGCTCTCCTCTTGCCACGATGGTCATCAGGGGGCATCCCCTGCTGTTTGCTTTTCCGTCTGAGAGAGCTGACTGCTCTCTCCTCGAAGTGCTTTCATTCCCGTGTCTGCTGACGTCGGCTGTACGGGACGGCCGTCTCCTCGAGTGTCCTCTGCGCGCACGTTGTGGAGCCTCTGGCCTCCACAGACTCGAGATGGTGACTCAGGGCACCGTCTTCTCTTCCTCTGTGTGTCTGTTGACTCACTGTTCATTGACCCTTTGGCTTCGGACACTCCGTGTGTGGGTGCCTGAGTCCACATGTCTCTTTCTCTGGCTCCGACTTCACTCTGAGTCATGGACTCAAACATGTCATGAGCTCTTCATAGCTCACATGGCCACGGCAGAGGACTGTGGTCCCTCCGGTCACCCGTCCCACACCGTACTTGGCTGTCACCCAGAGCCTCCTTGTCTGCCCACCCGCTGCCCCCACCGCTCTTGTCGAAAACTAAGGTGCTATACTGGATTGAGTGGTGGCTCCACAATGTCTCGACACTGGGAACCAGGGAGGGTGACTTATCTGGAAAAGGGTCTTTGCAGAGCTGAGGTTTTCCCAAGACCAGGCCCTCGCTGGCCTCCTCCTGAGTCCTCCCTCCAAATGCTTCACTTACTCCCTGACTCCCTTCATAGAACTCAAATCCTTGTCTCAGGCTCTGCATGTACAAAATGACCTAAGACAAGAATTTCTCTTTAATGTTATTACTAATTTCTAAAGTAGTTTCTCTTAGGAAACTAGTTTTAAGGTTTTACTGAAGTAACAATAGATTTTTGGGGGTAATTTTTAAGTATCAGATTTGGATTTAGGTAAATAATAGACACATCACATCTAGATTTTCTGAAAAAGATGTGGCAGGACCTACATCAAAAAAAAAAAAAAAGCAAATATGATAGTTATTTAGTCTTCATTCATTGCAAAGGAATAAGATTGAACAATTCAGGGAAAACATATTGAAGGCTGAGTTATTTTTATCTAATTCTCCTATATTAATAAAGTATCTAAACATTTACTATGTCTTCATTTCAGGCTTTTCAAAAACATTTTAATTAAAAAGTGTGCTTCAAATACTATATTTACTTACAAATCTGAGAATACATATTTAAGGGATAAGCAGGGATTTAAGTTTGAATTATCCTAATGAAAAATGTGTTTTGCTTTATTTGCCCAAATACGATGCATGCATCAGTGTTCAGAGAAATCTGGTGGTTGTTTTATAATTTCATTTGCACAAACTAGCTGAAGGAGGAGCTATAACTTGAGAAATTAATTCTGTGACTTTGTCTGAATCTCTTCAAAAGTGAAATATATTCCATTTCCCAGTCCCGGTTTCCTCCTCTGGGATCGTGTCTGTTTGCTGGTCTCTGTTGTGCAGGAAGGACACAGATTTCCCTGACTTCCTAGGCGGGGTGTTCTCACCCGGAGCTGGTCTGCGGAGGATCTTGGGGCGAGCGAGATCTGCCGTGAAGGCAGTCCTGTCCCCGGGGACAAGGGTGCGTTGCCCACACACGTGCCTCTCTAACTCCAGCAGTGGGCCCGCAGGAGACAGAGCCGATGTGAGTCTCCGTGAGGGCCGCCCCCAGCAAGCACGGGGCAGGGTCGTAGAGGAAGGGGATGCACACGCGTATGTCTACATATTAACGTGAATCAAGCTAAATTAGTGTGAATGTGTCTCCTCCTATTTCCTGTCTTGGCCAATATTCTCTCATCCCGAAGAGACAGGAAAGTAAGTCAAGACCCTTGCCCCAGAGGGAAGAGTACTAAGGGCGGCCGAAATCGGAGCGGAGCGCGTCTGGATGCTTTGATAGTGGGGCAACAATTTGGGGTGAATATCACTACAAAGGCAGTATAACCCATAAACCATTTCATGGTTAATGCATAACATTTACATTTCAGGGCTTTATTTTAATAATGTCACTTATTATAATCAAGATTGTTACTTAATGTCTCTTGTATTGGCCCATGATTAAAGCAGGGGCTTGTTTTATAAATAAAACTTCTTTTGTAAATAAAGTTTTATTGGAACTCAGTGGTGCCCATTTGGTAACATTTTATCTGTGGCTTCTTTCAAGCCACGCTGGTGTTAAGCAGGTGCAGTGAGACCCACGGCCTGCAAAGCCTCAATTACTTGTTATTTGTCCTTCCCACACCAGATGTTTGACAACTGCTGATTTAGAAGACTAAAAACCAAAAAGTTACTGTCTCCTAAGTGTATCAAATTTTAATATAGTTTTTTATGAAAAACATTAAAATTGCTTAAATTCAAATATGTTTCAAAGTTATTTTTCTCCTTAAATATTTTAATACCTAGTGAGCTCACGCGTTTGTGTGAGGGAACAGTCAGCTCTGGAAGTTTTCCCAGCCGATGATCTGCTGGTATCCGACGCTTTTCACCCAGGGAACCTCGACGTCAAATCCCAGTCTCCCCGCCGACCAGGTTCTAGACGTAAAGGACGGACGAGGACGCGTGGTGTCTGTGTTCCCGGTCCTTCCGTCCTTCCTTCCGTCTGCCCGCCGTGGCCCGGCTTGCCCCTGCTTCTGCCTGTCCCCGGCGCTCTGTCCCCCTCTGGCCAGATCGGGATCGGCCCTGAAGAAAGACGGTTCTGGCTGCCGCGCTCTCGGCTCCGAGACACTCTGTGGCTCCCCTGGGTTGGGGAGAATCCCGCGTCCCTTCTTGGACCCTGCACTTCGGACATGGCTCCCTTCCTGGTCAGAACACAGCCAGCTCCCCTCTCTGAACACCTGCTGCTCCCCCGTAGACGCCGGCCAGCCTCCAGGTTGCTGGCCGTGAGCCCTCAGCAGCCCACACAGGTGCTGCCCCCGCCGTCCCGGAAGCTGGGGAGGACCTCCTGCGGCGATGGACCGGGTAACACGGGACGGCGGTGCCACGGCAGCTTCACACTGAACTCTTCTCCAGGCTTCAGCGAGCGGCGGTCAGGGACAGTCCCCGGGGCACCTCCAGGAGCAGCCGAGCGACAAGCACGCAGCCGCCTGTGGCCTGAGCTCAGACGCGGCCCCGTCTGTCTCTGCAGCACGGTCCCGGCATCAGCGTCAACGCGCAGGACGCACGTCCTGGTCCCGGCACAGGGAGCTCTGCTCTCCACCACCCCACTGTTTCCTTGTTAGAGTTGGTTGTGACGGGAGTTCTTTGAATTTTTAATTTAATTATTATTTTTAAAAAGATTTTTATTTATTTATTTGAGAGCAAGAGAGCATGAGCCGTCGGGGAGCCCGGCAGAGGGAGAGGCAGACCCCCTGCCAGGCGGGGAGCCCAGCGCAGGACTCGATCCCAGGACCCTGAGTCAGGACCAGAGCCGAAGGCAGAGGCTCAACCGACGGAGCCCCCGGGCACCCTAGTTCTTTGCATTTTCTCAAAGCTTCTTCCGTCCCGTGTAAACGAGGCAGATGCAGACAGCGGCTCCCCAAGGTGCACGCGTGGGCGTTGTGCCTCATGTGCAACACGCAAAAATTGATCAGAAATAGATCTTGACACTCTCAGATCGAAAGGTCACAGGCAAACCTGTCTTACACCCTTTATTTCTGTCCTGGACACCAACCCCCAGCCCCCAGGAAGAGCAAATCGTCAGGGAATCCTGATGCCTGAAGCTTAAAAACACGAGTTTCAGTAAAGCGAAGCATGTGGTTTTCCCAGGATCTTCCTCAGATTTTGGACCCACCTGTCAAACGCCCTTGGGCAGGCAAGGCGGATGCGACTCTCCGTTTGCAGAAACAAAAGCCCAGAGGGACTGAGGGATCACCCCAGACCCGCAGGATGGGACAGAGACAGAGCACAGCACCAGGGTTGAGATCCTGCCTTGTCTCCGTCCGGGGGACAGAGCTGGTCCGTCAGCCATGGGGCGGTTCCGTAAAGGGCCTCTGCGGCCCTGGGTGGGAACCTACGGTCCAGGCTCCCTGCGGGCCAGGGCTGGGCTCAGGGTGGGGCGTGCAGGGCCCAGGCCCTCAGGTGCCCCCTGCAGCTGGAGGACAGCGGTCACGTGCCGACCTTCACTCACTCGTCTCCAGATTCCGAGTTCGCTGACTTGTGTCCCATGGAATTCGGTGTTTGTTGTATGACTTGCTGTGATTTGGGGACATTCTGCACAGGCAGCAGCGGGTATGTCCTCACTGGCGAGCTCAGGGTGAGCTGTGCATGGGCCCAGCTTTCTGGAGATGACGAACGCAGCCCGTCGCTCCCTAGGTCACACCAGCCCTCAGTTCCGCTCAGACCTGAGCACGGGTGGCGTGAGTTCCCCGGCTCCCACCACGCTCTGGATCCCCTGAGATCAACGCGTCTGCAGAGTGTTTCTCTGTGTCTTCGATCTCTGGGGTACTGATTCCTCTGACCCTATGGACGGCGGAAAGGAGACGCACCCTCACAGTCCACTTCAACCGGTGGGAAGTAACGTCGCCGCTTCGCCCGGGAAGGGTTTATTGCTCTGGCACAGGATACTCGGCGTCCAGCGGATCCGTGAGCGGAAGGCGGGGGTGTGGCCTGCGGGAAGGAGGAAGCCTCGGTGGTGGCGGCCGCCAGGCAGGGGAGAGGCAGGAGGAAGGGTGCCAGCACGCGCTGGGCAGAAGGAAGCCGACGGGAAACTTTGGGGAATTCGTCCGCGACAGCCTAGGGACAGGCACCGGGAACTCTCCTCTGAGGACGGCGGGCCGGCGGCTACAGGAAATCTGGAACAGGGTCTTGGGTGAAGGGAGTCATCAGGCGTGTGCACCACAGACCGCCAGAGCCCAACGGAAATGAAACTTTCCGTCGACCCCGGTGAGCTCCAGCCCCGCTGTGGTTTCTGAAGATGTTTGTCGTGAAAGAACAGAAAGATGCGCTGCACGGCACCAATTCAAATCACCCCGTCTTCCCTGCTGTGCCTCATGGGGTGCGTCCACTGCAGCGAGTGGGGGGCTCAGGTCCGTCCCCAGTTACGCGACGGCCACGTTCTAGACGGGGTACCCCGGGCACCGGGCCCAGAGCCTCGGACTGTGCTCTGATGACCACACGGCGCGCTCGGCCCACACAGCAGGAAGCGGCCAGCTGAGCTCCCAGGACCAGTCCCCGGCGAGCCCCAGAGGCCCCGAGCAGGTGGCCACAGAAGCCCGAGGGCAGCAGCGCCACCACCTGGTCCTGGCAGACCCAGCACACGTGCCCACCGCACGTCCACTACCAGCCAGGGACCCCGAGCCAGCTGCCCAGGCCGCTCCCTGGCTGTCTGGGGAGCCGGAGCAGGTCTGCTCCAGGGACGGTGGCCCCGGCGGACAGTGCAGGATGGCCATGCAGATGGTGTCAGACCGTGCCACTGGGGTGGCGTCGTGAGGGGTCTCCTTGGGTGGTCTGCTGAGGGTCAGCTGCAGGAAGAGGAGGGCATCCTCAGGGTAGCTGGGATCAGTGTATCCCAGGATGTCCTTCAGGATGGCTGAGGGGCTCCCCGAGCAGCCGGTGCACACACCCAAGCTGGGAGAGCTGGAGAAGCCGGTCCCCGTGGACACTCAGCTCCTCCCGTGACCCGGGCAGAGCCAGCAGGCCCGATGTTGGCTGCATTTCCAGCACACCTGGAACCAGGCCCCAGCCGGGGGCCGCTTCCTCTGTGCCCGATGTGAAGGCTTGCTGCCGTCTTATAGGTATGCACCTTGGCACGAGGGCCCCTGAGTGCCCAGGACCCGTGGAAAACAGGCGACGGGGCTGGCTCTAGCCCCGGTTCCGTAGCCCTGAGCCCTACTCTCGCCTGTGTGGGATGGACACGCACTTCCTCCCGCGAGCTGCGGATAGCTGTCGGGCCTGGCTGTTCTGTTGTCCTCGGGCCTCTCCCGGCGCCAGGGCTCGAGGCGCCCCGTCCCGTGCTGCGCGCGCCCACCGGTCCGGGTTCCGGATGAGAGCGCTCTCACCGTGCGGTCGGCCCCACGGAGTCAGGCTGTGTCTACACCGAGGCCGACTCACTTCTCCCAGCGGCTGGTCGTCCTGTTTCCATGATGCCAGCGGTGGTTTTCTCTGTGAGCACGGCGGTCCTGGCGAGGTCAGCGTGTCCTGGCCACATTTCTCTGGTTCCGTACTTGTCCCCCACCCCGCGCTCGGCCGACACGTTTTCCATGTGTCCAGCTGCTTGGACAAGAAGCTTCTGTCCACATAAATGGTTAATACAGTAGTTATCATCATTTTTCTGTTCTGGGCACATTAGTCGTCTGAACCTTGTTCTTCTTAGAGGCAGAAGGAAACCAAAGAAACAACACAGTTTCTCCCACCAATTTTTGAGGATCGAGGGGGTGTTCTTACCATCCGGAAGCAGACGGAGCCGAGCTGTAGAAAACATAGTAAGGTACAGGCTGTGGTAAGACGCCCAAGCCCGTGAGAGAGCTTTCTGTAAGGTGAAGGGCTCCCCGGGCGTCCCGCCAGCCCTGAGGGCAGGGGGGACCCGCCACGGGGGTGGAGGGAGCAGACCCCATTGCCGTGCGCCCACGGTGGCTCCCCGAGCTTACACGTAGACTACGGACGCAAGTGTTCTCACGGATCACGTGTGAAGCCCCTTTTCCTCCAGATAAGCTACTTTTGAAAACAGCTTGATTTATTTATTAAATTTTTGAATTTATTTATTAAAAATGTGTGATTTGGTAAATTTTGACATAAGTCTATGTGTGTGAAGCCCTCACCATCTTCGAGTTCGTGAATGTGTCTGTTCACCTGCACCGTCCCTTGGGCCCTTTGCAAACCGTCCCTCCTGCCCCTGCATCCCGGAGCCCCATCCACAGGCGTCGGACGCGCAGGCCTGGCCCCTTCTGCTTCGTGTTAATGGGACCAGGAGCTATGTCTGCTCGGGTCTGGCATCTGTCATTCAGGAGGATGATTTCGTGGTTCATCCGAGCTGTCTCCTGTACCACCGGCTCACTCTTCTCGCAGAGTGACTTTCCACCGTGCGGACGGGCCGGTCAGCTTCTCCCGTGCCCACCGATGGCCATGTTGGCGCTTACGAATGAGCAGAAAGGAGCATCTGTGTACACGCCGATGTCCGGAGAGGTGCGCTCACTTCTCTCGAGGGACACCTACGGTGGGGAAGCGGCTCAGATGGTGGCTGTACCTTTAACTTCTTGGGATACCGTGGAATCACTTTCCACAAAGGGTGCACGGTGAGAGCCGCGGGGAGCGTCCCACCGTGTCTGTGTCCTCCGCCGCACTCGGCACGACCGTCTCCTGGTTCCAGCTTCTCCAGAGCCGTGTCTGCGGGTCTCCTCAGGGCGCTTGTGGCGCCCGATAACCAGTGCTGAGGGCTCACATCTGTAGGCACCTTTGGTGACATGCGTCTGGAAATCTTTTGCCCTTTAAAAAGTTGGGTTGCTTCTTTTTTTCATATTGTTTTGAGATGTCTGTGTTTGTTCAGGATACAAGTCCTGGATTAGGTATGTAATTGGTAAATACTTTCTCCCAGTTTCTATAAAAACTATAAAGTCACAGTTCTTAGCTTTCTGCCCTTGTGGACATTCAGTAGGTGCTGCAGAGTATCTGACACAGACGCAGCCCTAACCAGTGTGCACAGACCTTCACTGTGTGCGGGCGACTAGTGCCGGTGTGCACGGGGCCTCCACTATGTGCACGGGGGACTGTCCAGTGGGAGTGCCCGGTGCGCGCAGGGCAGCAGCAGGCCGAGCGGTGTGAAACCGGGGAGGCCATGTGGCTGCGGTCACTTGCACAGGCCCCAGGGTACCGGTTTTCCCAGCCAGGCGGAGCTTCTAGAGTTTATTGCTCGAAAGGGGGGACTAGGAACCAGAGACATCATTTCTGAGTGAAGGCTTTGAAACAGGGAGTTTTATGGAATTTCTGGAGCACCTCCCTTCCCCGGGCAGACCTCTGCAGGGCCTGGCAAGGTGTCCCCGGCTTCTGACGGTGCCCAGGAGGAACCCGTCACCTGGCAGCGTGGTGATGGGTCCTGTCGGTGTCTTCTTGTGGTAAATGAACGCAGAAGCTTAGATGCATGAGACATTATCTTTGCAAGGACCTAAAGTTTATTTATGCCTAATGATTGTCCATGCACATAACTTTCATTCCAGAGCAGAGCCTGCCGCTGATTCGCGAACCGTTGGGTCACCTTTGAACCTGCCACCTGGTAGCTCCCTGTGTTGTCAACCAAGGACGCCGACAGAGACCCTTCTTTAAGCGTCCTGTGACCAGGGTGGGCAGAACAATACTGCGGTAGCCCCCGAAGGCTGTGCTGTCTGCTGTCATGTCTGCGCCCAGACCAGCAGCGAGTCTTGGAGCTGGGAGGGCACCACGGGGAAGAGGCTGCCGGTGGAGGCCATCCGCGATCACAGCATGAAGTTGGGGGTAGGCCCGTGTGCAGCAGGGAGACGGGGTACATGTGGCCGGGCCACTTGCTCTGGTCACTGGCATCGTGGGAAGGCCACGTGCACGTCCTGCCTTCTGCTCCTTGTCCTCCGGCTCCGTGTGCCCTGGTGTGGGTCTCAGAAGGGGGCGGGACCATGGCACCGAGTGAGGGCCGTGACCACGTCCTTACCGCTGAGTCCATGTCCCTCCTTTTCTAGCCTTTTCCCCACCTGTGGGGCTGGGAGGGCCGGCCCAGGCCCCAGCACAGAGAGCGCGTCAGGAGCACAGGCCGGCCAAGCTTGTCCTGACCCCTGGCTGGCCCTGCCCCATCCAGGGGCATATGGTTCTGGTTCGGTAGGAATGTAAGACTTCCGGGGAGTCTCCGCATGGCCTCCCACACTCCAAGACATTGGGTGGGAGAAACACTAACCCAGCAAAGGCATGGTGACATTCATGATGAATCCGGAATGTTCCCTAACACAGCTGGACACTGGGCCGGGCACCTCGCCCTCTCCCTGGTTAGAGGTGAGCCTCTCCCTGTGGCTCATGGCTCCGCGCCCGTTGCGCCGCTCCTCGCTGACCCTCTGCTGTGGTGGCCCCAGCTTCCGGTCCGCTCTTGTCACAAGCACGCTGTGCCGGCCTTTCCAAGGAGAGGTGGGGACGGTGGCCTGGAGGGGGGCAAACCCCGGGATCCCTCTCCGGGAGGCACACACCGTGTGGGAACCCCGCACCGGTCAGTAACGTCCCGACCTTCTGGCTCCCTCAGCTTTTTCAGTTCTGCTACTAATTCAGTTCTGCTACAAATATTGAAAAAAGTAATAAATGTGAGCGTCAGTCCTCGATAAAACAAATGCAGACTTAAAACTAGAAGAAAAACACCTGAATCTCCCTCTTCATGTAGTAAAAGAAGGGAACACTGCTACGGGACGTTTCGGAAAAATTCCGGCTAATCCCCGGCCCTCCCGAGCCTCACGACCCGTGGTTCTGATGTGTGTCCGGTAGCTTCGTTTCCCATAGTCTGTGGGGTTTAAATAATTTCCATTTCTAATTGTCGCCGAACATTTCTCTAAGCAGACAGGTGATGATTTCTGTAACATTTTCATCGTCTTGCGTTTTCCGGTTGGAGTTAAAAGTGCTATAAACACACCTTGCTTCTTTCCTCGAGCTTTCCGATGACGCAGCCGGAGTAGCGGGCCCTGGGAAAGCCTGCAGCGGCTCCAGGACTCCTGGACTGGATCGCGTAGGAAATTGGAATGTGTAGGACATTGCACCTTGGACTTAAAAAGACATACGTACTGAGTAGCGTATCTATTATTTCATTTTTCCATGATATTTGTTCTGCACCCACTAAAGGGAAGAGCTTCTGCCTCGCACGCAGAAGAAAGCCCGTGGCACGCGGGGAGACACAGGGCGGGTCCGCCAGACCCTGTCGTAGGGAGCCCCGGGGCCAGCTGGTTAGTCCCTCTGGGGACAGGCGCAGCCGCGCTCGAGGTTGTGGTTTTCCCGTGGGCGTCACCCCGGCCCGGCTCGCAGGAGGGCGGGCAGCGCTCCCGCAGACGGGCAGACCTTCCAGGTGCTGCGTTTTGCCTCAGCGAGAAAGAGGACAGAGGAGGGAAAGACTCCGCCGAGGACGCGGCGGGACAGGCAGGGAGGCAGGGGCGCGCTAGCCAGACGTGTGTGGAAAGTAAAGAGGCTCTGGGGCGAGAAGACGCCTGCATGTGGCGAGGGGTACACGTTTGAGCAGAGAAGGCTCAGCGAGGACCCGTGCGGACAGCGGGGCGCAGCCGCACCCTGTGCCTGTCCTGATGGGGCTCCAGGCTGGCGCGGAAGGACCGTTCGGGGGCGCGTGTTGCCGACAAGGCCGCGGGACCAAGGCCCGGACCTCGAGGGAGACAGCTGTGTGCGGCTCAGTGGGAGCGCGCACAGAAAAGGATCACGGACGCCCCCTGGGTATTGGCTGGCCGTGGGGCTGCGGGGGCTCACGGAGGCCGCTCCTGTCCCTGAGGACACTCCTGGCTCCTGGCCTGAGCCTCCGAGTCCGCACAGCCCTCTGGTCACACGGTGGCTCTGTGTGCGCCTCGTCTGCCCTTGGCCCCCAAACCCTCTCATTAGGGCTCGAGTGTTTGCACATCTGTGCAAAGATGGAAAACTTCTCGTCCCCTCTGTCTGCGTGCGGGTTCGAGACACGGTCGGGGAAGGTCAGCGGGTGTGTTCCACGGCAGCGGGGGGTGGGCGACAGCAGCTGTGCCGGGCCGGCTTGTCAGACCCGCTCATGCCTCGGCGTCCTCACAGCCTGCACCTGCCGCCTCTCCAGAGCCACCGTCCTGGACCGGGTCTCCCAGGAGGCCAGACTTTCAGGCCCAGCAGGGAAATTCCCACAAAGACCGGGACAAAGCGGTTGCCCCATCCCTCAGGCGCCTTCTAAACCTCCGCCCTGTCCCCTCCTAGCCACGACACTCCTTCCCGGTCCCTGCCCCATCTCCCCTTGAGCGCTCCACGTTCTGCGGCGCGCTCCGTGTGCCTGTGATGTGCGCCCGGCCCCAGCTTGGTGCAGGGAGCTCGGAAGCGTCTTCATGCTGTGCGTGGGTCTGTGCGCCCAGCCCGGGGGCTTCAGGACATGTTTATCGAAAGGATGACACTTGGAAATGGCTTCCATCCCGAGGCTGCATTCAGGACCCCAGGAGCCAGGCAGCGGTGACTCAGAAAGGCGGGTCACCCTCCCGTCAACAAGCAGGGCAGCTCTGACGCGTCATTTCCCGGGCTTCGCCTCACGTCTGAGCGTCCATCTTAGATTTCGAACCTGCAGAGGCCCTGTCTGTCCAGGAGGCCGAGAGGAGCCCCGTCCTCCTCCCGAGGTCCGGAGGCCCCGCGGACCACCAACGGAGCTAGGAGTCCCGGGGTCTGGGGGTGATTCCGAGCCTCCTCTGGGGTTTCCCAGGAATGCGAGTTCAAGAAGAGCCCAGTTTCAGTGGTGAATAGGCCGCTTCATTTTTCTGGGGTCATTGATGAATTAGAATTTGAGACGTTGTCTTTATAGAAGCGTGTCTCTGACTCTGGACATCTTATTTAGTGCTTATCTGTCTGTTCAGAGAGCAGCCTGGGGTGTGAGACGCCGTGCAAGTCAATAAAAAAATCAGCCTCGCTCTCGAAGAAGTGTAGGTCCCACCTGGCCTGGTTTCAGTTGACTGGAAAGAAACTTCTGAGCCCGCGTGCTCTTCCGTGGCCATGGCCACTGTGCTGTGTCCGTGGCCGGAACGTCACAGGCCTCCCCGCCCAGCCGGCGGGCAGGAGCACGCCCCGTCGCCCCCGGCACAGGCGCACATGCTCCCAGGGAGAAGCGGGAAGGCGGGGGGCGTCCTGGGACGCCTTCGTCTGCGGGACGAGGCCACACTCAGTGAGATGTGAGTCTACTTCCAGCTTCCCGTTGCGCAAAAAGGAAGAAGCCGCTAGGAGACTCTACCCCCGCCAAGAAAACCAGAGTTGGGACAAACTGTGGCCCCAGACCTCGCCTCTTCTCCCTGGGCTGGCTCTGGGGACGCTGCTCAGGTTTGCGCTAGCGATGTCCCTGCTGTGCCCACGCCGGCCGGGATCCCGGGGCGCGTGGGCCTGTGACATTGTCTGTGTGCACCGGGGCAGGAGGCAGCCCTGCTGGGGGATGGCAGGAACTGTGTCCTCAGGGGCCTCAGGGGAAAGAAGACCGCCCGCCTGAGGGAGCAGACTCAGCCGGCATCTCTCCGCGGCCGGCCAATGGCACAGGACGTGTGGACGCCTCCTTCTTCACGTGACACGCACATAATCTTGTGACACGGAGCATTCGAGAAAGCAGCCCCAGTTCCCCGAATACCAGCCATGGTGGGGGTCTCGGTGTCTGGTGACAAACAGCGGGAGGCCGGTGTCCTCTGCCAGCCGGCCTCGAAGCACCAGCTGAAAACCGGCCCCCTGCCTCTCGTTCCAAAGTCATAAGGACCTAGAGGAAGGTGTTGGTGGTGACAGTCGGGGGCCATACAAATGAAGAAATGGGTCCCAAACAGACACAAACTTTCTGAACGTCCAGCAGCAGCACCTGCAGAGAGGACACCGTCCTAAGCCCACGGGACGGGCTGTGCCGGTGGCACTCTTCCTTGAAGAGCAACGACATGGCCCCTTGCCTGTGCAGACTCACGACCAGACGCTCCCACCGTGGCAGAGACCGTGTCCTCCAGCCCGGCCTGCAGCCCCGGCACCGCGAGTGCCTCCAGGTCACAGATCTGGCTCCGACTCCCCCCAACGCAGCCTCGACGTGTGTGTCTGGTTCTCCTGATCCTGGTGTGCCTCAGGCGGTTGGCCCTCAGGTGCGTGTGGAGGTGCAGCGGGTGTGACGCTGTGTCCGGGGGTGGGAGCGCCGTCCCGGAGACCCATGCACCGCACTCTGCGAGCGCGGACAGGGACGGGGCAGCCACGGTGCGGAGTGCACAGGATGCAAGTCAGGCGGGACCGGGTTGAATCTGTCTCTGACACGGAGTACTGTGTGACCTGCTGTGACCTTGTGTGACCCTGCACGGCCTTGGGCACTGGCGGACGTCTCCAGGATCCGTGGTGGAGAGGGTCGTCGTGAACCTTGCCCTAGGCACTGGGAGCCCGCTGCGGCCCAGAGCCGCCGGGCACACGAGCATCGTTACCATCTGGCGGACGTTAACCGCGTTCTCACGGCACCAGGATGTGCTCCGCGTGTGGGGTGGGGTCAAGTGCCTGGAAGCCCGGGTTGCGCCCTGCACAGAGCCTGGGCTGCAGGGGTTGTGTGGACGCCCCACCCTTGCATAGCTTCCACGGGCTGGGGGTGGCATGGCACTGGCGTGGCTCTGGCCCCACAGGGCTCCACGGGGTTGGGCGCTGGTCTCCTGGGGGCTCCAGGGGGTGGCTCTGCTCTGGCCATGTGTGCGGTGCCCATGGCTCGCTCCCAGCTACCTGTGGGCTGTGAGCACGACGGGAGGTGATGGGGAGACGTCGGGGAGGGGAACGGTCCAACAGCCATGAAACACCTGTGGGAAACCAGTCCACACGGGAAACGCCCTTGCACACGCACGCGTGTCTACACACTGACGTGGCAGGGCCACGCGTGCACTGGACAGAGGCCACGCCTCAGGGCCTCCTGCGGCACAGCTGCGTGTCCATGGGGGGGTGGCCCGTGCTCACCCCCTTGTCTGATGAAGGGGCCGGAGTCCCTCAAGGCTCTCTCCACCTCTCTGCCCGCCCTGTCTCTAGGTTCACGCAGTCACCCAGGGGAAACTGAGCCAGCTTCTGTGGCCACTGACTGTGCCTTTCTACAGGCTTATTTGAGGCTTGGCAATGCCCGCGGGGATTTGTTTTGTGCTGACAGATTTTCTGGAACAAACTCGTGCAAGTTTTCGACAAGTGACACCTTCTCTCACTTCAGGCCAAACCACACGGGCGGACGGAAGGGAACAAACGGCAGACGGTGAGGAGGCGTGACCCTGAGTCAGCGCTGCCTCCCGGGGCGCGGTGGGCAGTACAGGCTGTGTCTCACGCACGGTCTACTAAGGGACGTGTTTGATAGACCGGCTACAATAAATTAACCCCAAGACGGAACCACTTTATAGATTAAAATGTGATTTTAATCTGTAGGTAGAACTTCTGGAAGATTCTTCATTGCCCAGGTGACGTGGGAAGAAGAATAAAATGGTGTCTCCTGCGGTCCATCAGTAAACACGGCCACAAAACATGAATGCATATGGACATCACTGAGACCTCTCTGTGTAGGCTAGGACCTCGGTCCCCTTCCCAAGGCCTGTCTCCCAGCCAGTGGAGAATGCACCTTCCAGGGGAGTCTTCAAGGCCATGTTCTCATGGCCATGGCCTCAGGATTATGGTCTCAGGACTATGGTCTCGGTCCATGGCTCAGGATAGTTGTCTCAGGGCCGTGGTCTCAGGACTGTGGTCTCAGGGCCATGGTCTCAGGCCTGTGGTCTAAGCCCTGTGGTCTTTGGACTATGGTCTCAGGGCCGTGGTCTCAGGGCTGTGATCTCAGGAAGCTGCATTCTCTTTCTCTCGTCATCACTGCCAAATCCACTCCCACAGGTGGCCTTGCCCGTGCCAGGGGTGCTGTGTCCCTGTGACCCCCAGATCCTGTCTTTGGGGCGCTGAAGGCGTGGGTGCCGCGTCCTGCAGTCGGAGTGGTCCCCCCCCATCGGTGCTGCACACAGACACTGGAATCAGGGCCCGATGACAATACAGTTGACCTTGCATCAGGCATCTGGAGATCCATGTTTCTTAGACTCAAATTAGGCCTTGGGGTGGTGGTTAAGGCTTCCCAGTCTGAAGCCGACGCCCGGCATGGCACCGCAGCCTGCCGACATGAGCCGTCTGGCCATGACAGGTGAGGGAGTCTGCTCTGTCTTTTCTGATTTCTAATGGGGTTAAAAAGAGTGACCACCTCTGGGGAGATGTGGGGATCACGTGGAGGATTGTCAGGAGCTCAGCGCGCCGGAATACTGACGCTCAGTGTTCGCCTGTTATCACTGCTCACTTTCACTTCAAAGCACGGCTTAGAGCTTCTCCGGGGAGCAGCCCCTCGGTTTCTGGCTCTCACGCCTGCACCTGTGGGATCTCAGGCCCAGGCCCACGCCGGGCGGGGGGGCTCGCGACGCGGGCATCATCTCATTCACTGCTCATTTTGGTGTTGTTCAAACAAGCAAACAATGGCAAAAAAATCAAACAACTAGAAAGTGTCCTTTTCCAACAGAGATTCACTGTGTGCCCCGCTGTGTGCCAGCATCCCAGGGCGTGTCCGGAGCCTTCAGTGTGGTGAGCCCGTCCTCTTCGTGTGCCCTGTCCCGAGGGAACCCAGGACAGCACAGGGTCGAGGTCAGATCAGGGCGTCTGCCAAGCAGAGGGGGCGAGCGAGCAGCCGCTGGCCGCAGCCCGTGCCGGAGCCGGCTGGGAAAAGTCAGGACCTCTCGTGGAGCTGCTGACAGTTTGGTAAGAGGCCGCGCCACCCTGGGACGGGCCTGTGGGGTGGCCGGGTGTCTGGAGGTCAGAGAGGACATGGTGCCGAATGGAAAGTCACTCCAGCCCCCATCCGTGGCCGCCACAGCACAGCTGAGAGGCCGCCGGGAGGGCGACTCCCTCATGCCGCACTCCCCTGCGGAGCGCCCTGGGAGGGGCTCGGAGGACACAGCCGGAGAGGGGTCCCCTCCCTGCTGAGGTGCTGCTTACAGACGCGGGGGCCACGGAGAGGCACGGAGCCTGGAGGAGGCCTCCGGACGAGGCGTCCGCCTGGGAGCAGCGAGCCAAGCGCCCCGGCCGGCGGGCTGGGACGGAGGCCTCCAGACCCTGCACATACAGGCACCACATGTGGCTGAGTTCTCAGTCCTGTGGCGGGAGGGCAGGTCCCCATGGGGCCCACCACGCAGAGCCCTTCTGCTCCCCTGAGGTTGGGCCTGAAGGCGCACATGGGATTCTTCGCTCCTCAAATTCCTGGAGGCCGTGGGGCCTCAGTGGGTCTGCCTGGATGCCTGGCTGCAGGGTGGCCAGCGCTGGGGTGGGTCTGGCTTCAACAAAGGGGGCGGCATAGCAGCAGGCAAGGTCCCTTCAACAGATGGCTCTTAGTCCGCGTCTGTGGGGAGCGTGACTGTGGGGAGACAGGCCACGCTGCGTCCGGTCACTCCTGACTTGGACATTCACGTGTGCAGGCCCTGAGAGGTGGACGCCTGGAAACCGAGTGAGCGCTGCGTGGCGTGGGGACGTTGGTGACGGGCCACGGAGTTCCGGAATGGGATTTCTCCTGGGCCCCAGCCCCAGAACTGAAGCAGCCAGTCCTCCCGGGAGGGGCCTCTGGGGTCACCTGGAGCCCATGGGTCCCACTGGTCAGGCCCTGTGAGCAGACCCCTCTCCACACCTGCAGCTTGTGGAACGCCCGGTCCCTCCCGCAGCTTCTTCCTGGCGTTTCCAGCTCCTCTGGGTGGGTTCCATGTGGCTTCAGGGCAGCAATGGTCTGGAGCCTTGAAGCGCAAAGGCACCCGTTCCCAGAACTCACCCGGCATTCCCGTGGTCCGGCGATCCCAAGGGCATCGTGGGCTGCGGGAGCTGCTGTGCTCAGGGCCTGTGGTTGTGTCACCCGCCCCACGGGGGGCCGGGTCAGCATGGTGCTTCCCACGTGTGGTCGCGGGGGCTTGGAGGGGCCCTCCAGGGCTGGTGGAGGAGGGGCTCTGGGGAGAAGGTGGCCGTGGGCAGAGGCCAAGCTGCGTCCTGCCCGTGTCGGAGCAGGGCCGTGGCTGTGCGGGGCCAGCGGGCTCCTGAGCTGCGGAGAGCGGACGGGCAGTTGTGATGTCCCTCCTGTTCCCCATCTTCGCAGCCAGACCTCTTGCGGTTTCTGCGGCCGAATTACTTGTGGGGGGCAGTGCTGGGCTGAAAACCTGTGCCACAAATGTCCCGAGCTAAGTCACCCTCGTCTCGAGCTTGACCAGGACATTGTCTGGCAAAGTCTGCGGCCGTGCCTTCCAAAGAGCCGCCTGTTTCCGCTTTACGGGCTCATTTCCGTTTCTGGCTCCTGGTCCGGAAGTAGTGACACGGAAGGATACGGCTCCTCCAGGACCACCACCCCCACGTCGGAGAGACTCATTAGTTTAGTTGAATGTCGACCGAAGTCCATTCTCCTGAGTGTTCCTAGATGCTGGATTGTCAACTCGAAAAATCTGCTGATTTCTCCTCTACGTAGCCCGGATGATATCAAATGTAGAATCTATCGATCACAGTTGAAAATATGATATTTAAGATTCTCTGTAACATCTGACTCTTATGTACGGACGCGAGCTGCTCAAGGGAGGGGCACGACCCTCCCTAACTTGCTTCCTTTTGACTGATTACATAGCATAGGCCTTCAGAAAGTATTCCTGCCGGTGACCAAGCTTTCGTGTTCTGTGTTACACGGGGAGGGGGACGTACGGATAGAGAAGTTGAGCTCTCCGTGACGAGGGCCGGCCGAGGGAGGAAGCAGGTGGAGGGCCGGTCTTGCAGCGGGGCCAGAGGGCAGGTGCAGGGCATCCCGGGAATGAGAGTCCAGGCCCAGGGGAGGGCTGACGGGGGGAGCCGGGGCTGTGTCTCCTGGTTGCGACCCAGAGGGCTCCGGCAAATCTGGGCTTTGGCTGGATTCGGAGAGAAGGCGGCCTGACCCTGCTGGCCCACAGAAATTCAGTACATTATGTCGGGATTCTTTTTTTAAACCAAAGAGAGGGTTCCTAGATTGGACCAGAAAAACTGTTTTTTATGGGTTTTATGTCCAATTGGCAAGTTGTTATGGGGAAGAACCTTCCTGTTGATGTGACGCTGGCCCTGCAGACAGTTGAGAAAGGACCGCATTTCAATGGGACAGAATGTCCCCAAGGCTTCCCTGAGGCCTCTGGGATTAACCTCCGCCCACCACTCAGGCTTGCCCCTCTTTCCAGCAGGTTCCCCTCCACCCAGGCCTGAGCCACCTCCTGACGGCCACAGAAGTCCACAGAAAGACTCAGCAACGACCTTGAGCCCCGGCCCCCACGCCAGCAGGGCACAGAGCTGAGGCCGCAGGTCCGGGTCAGGAGTGCGGGGGGCACACAGCTCCCAGGATGCCCGTTTCCTGGCTCCGGGACCCGAGTACCCGTGCATGAAGGCGTGTTCTCCCTCTGACCCTTTGGATGCCTCACGACCCACGGAGCAGGTGCCGATCGTGGGCCCACAGCGAGACATTTGCCCTCTGGGCTTGGTGCCCGATGCTGCAGATGAAGCCCAGGACAGCCACTGGACACGGAGGGGCCCAGCCTGGGCCTCCACCCTGGGCCCCAGGTAACAGGTGCACTACAGTGGTCGGTCCTGTGCGAAGGCCGACTGGCCATGTGAGTGCAGGTGTGGGCTCTCGCGCATCTTCCTGCCCTTTCCTCTTGGCCCTGGGAGCCCTGCCTCCCCGACCCAGACACCAAGAACCTGGATCCTCCTCCCTGGGGCCGCTTCCCAGGACCTGCACCAGAGAACTGGCTGGAGTGCTCGAGGCCGCTCCTGCCACCCCTCACAGAGCCCGGCTCCTCTCCGGCCAGGCCGCTCGCCTGCTAGCCTCTCCCTCACCGCTGCTCTCTGCCGTCGGGCCCTCCAGGATGGAAACCCGGCTGCCGGCCTCGCGCCTGACCCTTCCCCTCCGGCCCCATTTTGAGGAACAGTGACCTCTGACACTTGAAGAGTGAATTAGGGTCAGCAAAAGGTGATATTTTTGCTTTAATTGTGAGGTTAATGGGGAACTATGTTTTGGTTAATTCATGCTTATTTGGTGAAGATGCCAGCAGGCAGACGTTGAGAGGTGGATATAGTATGGATTCGTTAGCAAGATGAATTATCGGAGAATTTTGGAAACAGAAGATCCTTGCGTGAAAGGGTTGTTAAGGTGATTGCCATTAAAATAGAATCTATATTAGGAATTAATGACATAATATGTAATTTGGAGCAACTAGTTAATTTGGTGGGATCATTTTCTCAGAATTTCTGGGAAAATAATGCTTTAAATCTTTTTAAACGATCAAAACACTTTAAAATATTTGAGAAACACCCAGCTGTGTGGAGATTGCTGTGAGAAATTAGGCTCGCCGGTCTCCGCCTCCCGTCACTCCTGTGCACGCGCCCTAGTCCTCCAGGAGTCCGGAGGCGCCGGGAGGAGCGAATCGTGCCTGGCTGTCGCTGTCTAGCGCGGGGGTGTGGGCTCAGGCCTACAAGGTCAGACGTCCTTTTCAGTGTGGTACCGTCCCCTTGCAGTTGGACAGAAACGTCCTCATAGAATTCCTGCCTCCTTTATTCTGTAACTTCACAGGCTTCTCTGAATCTTGCTGGAACGTCGAGGGGTAGGATTCCTGCAGACCAGATGCCCAGAGTCTTTCTCTCGGCCAGTGAGGGCTGCGAAGGGTCGGCCGTCTTTTCCCAGAAGGGGCCTCGACCCGGGACACTCGCCTGCTGCTTCATCCAGGCCAGCAGCTGGCCGCAGGGAGGGCTGTGGGACGGCCCTTCCCTGTCCACACCCCCGTCCACATCCCGCGCTTCTGCACACGCCAGCCCGGCCGGCACACGGGACGCCCCGGGGGCATGGCTTGCCCTGTTGATCAGGACGCACGCTTGTTTACGCCGCTCTCGCGTCTCCGTGGTGAGTCAGCTGCACTTCAAATTAGGACCAGATACAGGACCCGTTTCTGCACACGGCAGGACAACTGATGATTTAGATCAGCTTTGTTTTCCCCTTTCAGTTTGGAAATGGCTCCTAAGATCATAAACTGCGTTCTAAGCCTTTGTTATTGGTTACTGAGCGCTGTGCCGGCCAGCAGAGAGCTTGGTTGACGTCTCACTCAATACTTATAAACAAATCCAGCCACGAGAAATGTGCTCTTGAACACATGGAAGCCAGATATCCGAGGGGCTCCCGGGATCCGGGGCTGGGAACGCTTGCGGTGGTTTGTGCGAATGTCAGATCTGTGACAATTACAGCTGGGACGCTCTCAAAGTGGGCGTGGCAAGTCCCCGCGGCTCTCTGCCAGCACGCGTGTTTCATGGACGGCAGAAAATTACTGTCTTGCTCTAGTGCTGATGTTCCTCCATTCGTCACGGAGGTGTGTCGCCCGGCCTCCACATCCGTCCCTTCCTCCTGACGGAAGGCTCACGGCATCGGAAGACTGACCAGCTGGTTTTTAAGCTTGTCCAAGAAGTGTCAATTGCAATTGAAAAAAACGATTAGAGCTTATTAATTTGGTTCAAAACTCTTGGACAGACAGTGATAGTTTGAGAAGTAAATCACGGCTCCTCAAATCCCAGCGGTGCGCTCCTCGTCCACACTTCTGTTCTCGGTGGCCATTGTTTTGCAGTCACGTAGCTTCTGGTCACCTCTCGGTGTCTAGTTGCATTGGGCATCCCGTTTCTGGGACAGTCTGGCCCTCTAAGGTTGGACCGACATCCAGACAACAAAGGTGGCTGCCCACTACTGACTTAAGGAGACCTCAACTACTCATGAACACAAGTATCCCTCTCTTTACCCTGCCAAGTCATCCAATTTCACTGCTACAGGTAAAGTTAGTACTCCAGAGGACCCTATCTAAAAACATAACTAGTAATGAGGAGGAGTGAAAAGTTAACCCACTGGTATCTATTATTATATTAGCTTGAAACAGTCTTGAAATGATGAGATGTTGTAGGTGGTTTAGCTACAGCTTTGTGATGATTGTGGTAGAATATTAAAGTTTCTGTTCATTATCTTCCTAACATTAAAAGATACAATGTATCATTTAGAAATTGTAGAATCCACTGTAGAAGAAGGGAAGGGAGAGACCCAAATAACCATGCATGAAGTAAATTAAGGGTTTGCTTTTCTGGGGATAAGCAGTTCATGGCTGGTGGGGGGGGGGGGTCCATCATATCCCAGGCTCTTTTTATCTTTCTCTTCTGCCATCCTTAATACATGCTTACTCTCCATCTTCAAAGCTGCCTCCTGTTACAAGATGGCTGCTGATTTCTGGCCATCACTTTTACATCCCAGTTCAGAAGAGAAAGATTTAGAGAAAAGCAAAAGAGGAATGAACCCCAATTGAGCAAATTCTTTTTCTGGAAATTCTATTAATGACTGAGAAAGACATCTTATTGGAAATTCCTACCTATGTGCAAGAGAGGCCGGAAATAAAATATTAAGTTGGGCATCTTGCCATATACAAAAAACCAGGTAAGAAAGAGGAAATGGGTAAACGGGTATTAGCTGAGCAACCAGCACTTTCTGCCCCAACCGTCGAGTACACATGAGCCAAATGCGTTTGCTTCTTCTGAGTGGGGAGAGCATCAGTTGGAGAGCAGAGGATGGCCTGGTTCTATTCAAGTTGAAAATATGTGGACCAGTCCCCAGGTTCCTCCCTGGACTGTGGAGGGAAGGCCTTATCTTCAGCTGAAACGTCAGAGCACTTCCTCTCGGTGCCCGGGAGAGGAGCTGAGGAGAGGTGCGTCTCACCCTGCTGCCCTCCCTTCCAGCTGAAAGCCGCATCCGGACGTCGTGAGGGTTAGCTTGGTGCACGATGGAGAGTTTGGAATTAAGCAGTACCCCCGCAGTCCGGGTGCCGTGCTGTTGGTGTGGGCGTTGTTCCCTCCCGTCGTGCTTCCGAACCACACCGTCTCGAGCGCTCTCGTTTGCAGCCGCCGCTGTCCTTCACACACTCCCCGGGGAGGCACTCGGCTGACGGACTGGAGGAGATAGCTGCTGCCCAAGCTGCGGGGGCCAGCGGCCTTCCTCGCTCATGGGTTCTCTCCCCCTCACTCCGGATGTGGTGAACAAGGTGACCGACCCTTACGTACCAGAAACTGGGGCTTGCCCGTGGTTAGTGGAAACAACACACTTTCATCCAACGAAGGTTGCGAGTCTCCTGCATTTTTCATTTTAAACTAAAAATGCTTAATTTTGTTTTTTCGTTTTTTTTAAAAAATGGAATCCGAATGCTCTCATCTGTCCACAGCTGGCAAGCACAACCTGTTCCGCCCACCCCGATATCTGTACGGCAGAGCTGCCCTCACTGCCCATGTCACTGGCCTGCCCCCCAGAGCGGCCCTCACTGCCCAGCAGCAGAGGAACCCCAACACACAGACGAGGTGTGCTGTGGACTCCAAACTAGCTCCTGCTGGTGTGAAAGCCTGTAGGACCATCCGGGATGTCCCTCCTGTTTCCTGCACAAACATGCACGCCGTGGTGAAGAGCTGGCGGAAGCAGGTCCTGTGTACACGTGGCCACGTACGGAGCCACGTGACAGACAAGTGCCGGAGCCTGAGGGAGGTACCTGGGCCGGTGCGCTCCAGCTGGGGGCTTGTGGGAACGAGCAGGGAGCAGAGACTCGGGGCACCTTGGGTCCGGTGGCCCTACCCTCCTAGGATGCCACGGGCCATGCGTTTGTGGGTATGTCAGCACGTGGCAGTCCTGTGGGGACGTTGTTCTAACCATGAATCCATGTGGCACCAGGAGAGCATGGCGCACCGGCCAAGACCATTCCAGGGGCCTGAGGACTGTAGGCTCGGGGACCAAGGCCATGATCTGGAAAACATGGTCTGCCCTGCCCCCTCCCCCAGTTAAGCAAACTTTGGTTTTCCTTCCTTCTGTCAATATATCATGCTTTATAGCACTTTCCATGATTAAAGAGGGAGAGAGAAACATCCAGAGCAAGAACCCTCTGTGTGGTCTCATAAAATATTAATGGATTCAGAAAGGAAATGTGAAATCAAAAGGCTCGGCATGCTCAGGCTGGTTGGGCCGCTGTTTGCTGTGGGGTCCGGTTTCAGCGCGGGCTGGCCACGTGGGCTCAGAGGCGGAGAGGGGGCCGCGCGCAGCCGCTGCCCAGCTGGACGGGCTGTGTGGCCGTGGAGGGTCAGCAGAGAGGGTCGCGGGAAGTCACTGCCAATTTGGAAAATGCTCCCACCTCTGCTGTCCCTTTGGATTTCTGATGGGGGCAGAGTGGAGGCTGGGTGGACACGTCTCCCTCCCCCCGTCTTAGGAGGAAGTGGGGCGTCGTGGGGTCACATGACCTCACAGCTCACACTTGGCCGGAGCTCCGGCGGGCTTACTGCTGGCCTGCCCGACCTGGGCTCCCTCGGGAGCAGCCTTTGCCCCTGTCCTCTGGGCTCCGAGCCGCTGTCCCATGTTTTCTGTGTAACGTGAGGGCATGAGGGCGTGAAGGCTCACAGGTGAGCAGGGACATGCCGTTCCGTGCTGACCCCAAGGACCCCTCCTTCCAAATGCCCTCGAGGCTGTCATCTGCGGGGATGCACGGGGGACACACTGCCTTCCCTGCGAACATGGCCCTCCTCCTGCCCAAGGCCCCCGACGGCGGGAGCCCGCGTTTTAAGACAGAACCTCTGAGAGTCATGCGACACAAAACCACATTCCAAAGGACCCCGAAGTGACTTGTTTTAAGTTCCTGAAAGAGAGGTGCCTCCCTCTGCACGGCTGGGAGGATCTGAGAGGGCCGCGGGGGGCTCGCCTCCCCCACGACGGCCGTGGGTGCGGATTTGGATGGCGCGTGGGGGTGAGGAGGCCGACATTTTCCGTGAAACGTTTGTGGGCAAAGTGGCCGTTGGACGTGGTTATTGGACATTCTGCGAGAGCAAATTGCAGACTGGAGGTTTTTCTTCTACTCCGGGGCACAGCCGGGCCCCATCGGCCGTGCGGTGGCGACGGCCCTTCCGCACACATTTGTAAGTTGGCGCTGACGGGAGATTGCGGGCTTAACTACTCCATCAATCAATGCCCGGCCGCCGCGCTGCCCGCGATCGGTGGGAAGCTCGAGCCATCCATCTTACCCCTCACCCTGCTGGCCACGGGCTGCGGGTGCTCCCCGCTTCCCCGCGTGTGCGGGCCGCCAGCCGGGCCTACAGAGGGGGCGGGGCCGACGGGTCCCCGTGGGCGCCCTGCAGGTCGGGGCCGCCGCGGAGGGCAGCGCCCAGGACCCCAGCTCCCGAGGGGCGCGCCGCTTTCCCGGCTGGGAGAGGCGCCTCGTGGAGAGGACTTGCTCGAGTCCCCGGCGGAACCGCCTGCGGGAGAGCAAATCCGTGCTGATGCCGAGATCGTCCTTCTGTTTGTGGACGAAGGGCCCCGTCCGTCCGCTTCCTCATTCTCACACCAGCGTCTGCTTCGGAGCTCCGTGTGGGCTCCTTTCCGACAGTAGCAGTGAGGGGGCAGCGTGTGGGGCCCGTGGAGGAGGCACCTTTGCCGGGGCACCCTGATCCCAGGGCGGCCTGCCTCCGAGGGGTGGTCTGCAGGCCGGGGCAGGCTGGGGAGCCTCCGGCCGCGGTTCCATGCAACTGCCCGCCTGGGGACATCTCAGGCGCGAGTCTCTGAGCACGGGCGGTGAGTTGAGAAAGAAATAACTCACGATTTCAAGAAATAACTTCTGACGTCAAAGCCGCCTTCCTCTTCTACAGATTGCTTCTCCCGGCAGATGTTCCAAGTTCTCAAACGCAGTGCGAGACTTCCCGCCAGCATCACCATGGGCCTCCTTCCTGGTTCCTGGACTTGCGGGGGCTCTGGGCCATCCCTCCCTACGCGCAGGGCTCTGTGGGCCATTTCTGTAGGATTTCGGCAGGACGTCATACCTGTCTGGGCATCAGGACAGCTGAGGGCCTGAGGGAAGGAGCCCCCCAGCATGCTGTCTGTCCCCACGCTGGGCCACGCTGGGCTCTGCCCTGGTGTGGACGGGCTGGCGTGGTCTCTGGAAGCACCATGGGGAGAGCGAGGGCCTGGCCTGCGCAGGAGGCAGCCGGCTGCATTCTGTGAAGGGACAGGTACGCGTGGAGGGGAGTCCGCTCCTTCACCTGAAGGCTGAGAAACTGCAGTGGGACTGAGCCATCATTTCTGTCTTTGGGAAAATAGTGGGGCTTAAAAAATAATTAAAACATAATCACTTCCTTTACTGGTGTCTGTGGTGTGTGAGGACGCTGTGGACATGGGTGGCACGTGGTTCCCCATGCGGCAGTGGGGTCTGTGTGGGCAGATGGAGTCAGGGCTGCTGTGTCTGCTTCTCGGGCCCCATGGGGGACCCTCTTCACCCCGGAGAATGGGCCGGTTCCTTCCGACTGAAACAAAGGCCCTTCCGGGACTTGGTCAAATAGACGTTCCGGGGTTTCCAGCGACAGAGCTGAGTAAGGCACGTCAGGAAGGACTCGTGGGAGCCGACTGAGCGCAACGGCCCAGGGCTGGCTTCGGCGGTTGGATCGACAGCACACACCAGCCCCTTCCCCTCGGCGTGGCCTGGCGAGCAGGGGAGCCGGGGTTCGCGGGCTGGGCATCACACCTGAGGACTGAGGAGTCCTATCCCAGGGTGAGACAGCGCTGCTTTGTCCGATCAGCATTTCCTGGGTAGTCCCTAACGTGAGGTCCCGTGCGGGACAGTGGGGAGCCGTTGCCACAAGGACCGTGGTGTAGACTGAGAGCTTTGTGCCGTGCGGGGGAGGGAGGGAGTCTGGCTGAGACACAGGGGGGCTGACCAGAGGCAAACCCTGGCCCAGCCTCCGGAAGGAGCCGGGGTCCAGGTGAAGGAAGGTCAGCCTCGGGCCAGCGGGGGGTGAGGGTCTGAGGCTCAGGCGCGGGAGGCCAGGAAGACGGCCTGCAGGTCACCAGGAGACACTGGAGGTTTCCCAGGAAGCCAGTGGCCGAGCCCCGTGGTCTGGGGCAGGTGCGGCGACCATCAGCCAGGCAAGGCTGGGGCGGCGAGGACCGTGCGTCCAGGGGAGGGCGGTGTGCGGGGCCTGCGGGAGGCTGCGCAGCGGAGGGGAAGGACTTCTCCCACAGCTGCGGCGGCTCCTGCCGGCGGCCGCGTCTCAGCCTTGGGCGCCCGTCAATTCGGTTCCCACAACAGCCCTGTCAGTGCCGCCGCCGGCAGCTGAGCAAACGCCCGATGGATAGGTGCGCGGCCAGCCCACGCCTGCCTCGGCATCCCCTGCAGGCCGGCTGGCCGCGCCCGCCTCCAGACGGCACCCGAGGAGCCCGGCCGAGCTCACACCGCCGTCCGGAGAGGGGCGAGGGGCTCTGGCGCGCGGTCTGAACCGTGAAGCCCCGTGAGGGCGGGGTCGAGTTCAAACCAGGTTAAGGTGCTTCATGCAGACAAGCAGGACGTTTTATGAAATTTGGGATCTTCCATGTTTTGTTAAAAATGAGAAGGTGTTTCCCGTTCCGTGACACGACTAGGTTTCTCTGGCCGCGAAATAGGGTCTAGGCTGGTGTTGAGCCTATGGGCCGTGTCCTGCCAGAGGGGCTCGTGCTGGGTCCCCCGAGCCCCCGGCCTGCAGGATGCTGGCCACCCCCGCCCCCCATGTTCTTGGAGAGGGTGTCACCTGGAGTACTCATCACCAAGTGTGGCCACAACGAAGCCGGGGGGAGACTGAGGCACTGCCCCCAGACGACCTGCACGGAGAGGAAGAAGCAAGTGGAGATTCTGGCCCCAAGCGCTTCGGTGCCGCTGAGCTGTGACACTGTCCCCAGCTGGCCTGCAGGGTGGCCGTGATGCCCCCGTGCTCAGGCACACTCAGCTTTGCTGTGGCCCGGGGCCGGAGGGCCTGGGACTCCGGATGGACTCGCCGACACCCTCGCTGCTCTTGCTGCGAAGGCACGTTGCTGAGTCTGTGTGTGGGTGTCAGGGAGGTGTTCGGTGGAAATGGCCAGAGATGCCCACGTCCCACACGTGCTGCGCGTTGGTTGGCTTTGTAAGCCTCGCGAGCACGCGCGCGTCCCTGCAGGTGACCCCTGGTCACCTCAGCCATTCTGCACACGTGTGAGCAGTCACCGTGGTGTTCTCGGGGACCACCCGTCCGTCCTGCTGTCTGATGGGCAGGGTGCTCCATGCGTTTAACGGGGCCTTTAAAGAGAGACTTGCACCGAATCACAGAATGTGATGATGCAGAAACATCAATGAAAAATACTTTTTATTTTATAAACCTTTATTTACAAGCGTTCACTTTTAGCAGCTTTGTATGAAAGGACTAATGCTCATTTTTATGTAACTATAAAACTTGTAAAACGCTCGTCCTCTGTCTCACAATCTGATAAGACCAGCGTCTCCCCCTTCAGGGCTGAGGAAGGGGCACAGCAAACATCCTGGGTGGATTTGTGATGGCAAGGTCACGAATTGTGGAAACTTCCTTCCTGAGTCGGTCAGACAATATAATCATAATTTCACGTTGACAAGGTTCACTCAAGGGTGCACCCGTGTAAATTGTTCCTGGTAGTAAGGGCTTTGGAGGTGGGTTCTGGGGAGGGAGCTCAAAGGTGCAGGTGGCAGAGCCGCGCTTCCATCTTCTGGAGAAGAAACACACAGAGAAACTTCCCACGGAGAGCAGCTGAGGTCTGGACCCACACAGCACCTTCCATGGTGCTCTGGGCAAACCCCGGGCTTCTCCAGCTTCCCTGCCATGCCCCAGGGGTCACCCCAGTGCTCCAGAGAACAGAGCAGTGGCCAGATGCCCACATGCGTTGACCACTAAATGAGGTAATTCTCTGATCACGATTGAAAATGTTGAATTTGCATTGCCACAAACTGTCTCATTTTAACAGAGCAATTGAGTTTTTCAGTCGAGTGAATTTCAATAAAATAATGGGCTCATTTGTGAAAGACTCGTTGAGCTGCGTGGACCTCAGTTGCCTGAACTATCAACTCAGAAGTTTTTTTTAAACCAAAAACTTCTACTCTATTCCGTTCCCTTCTGTTCTATTTTATCTCTGCTATTCATGGCAGAGTGCTAAACAAAAATACTTAAAAGATTTTATTTATTCCTTTGAGAAGGAAAGATACACAAAGAAAAACATGAAACGGGGGGTAGAGAGAGAGGGAGAAGCAGACTCCCTGCCGAGCCACGAGCTGATGCGGGACTCGATCCGGGACCCGGAGAGCATGACCTGAGCGGAAGGCAGACGCTCAACCATCTGAGCCCCACAGACGCCCCGACGAAAATAATTGATCACACGGAAGTCTGACTTACTGACGCCGTAGCATATATAAAGCAGCACATTTAATGCTTTACTATTATGCCAAAAATTATTGAAAAGCTTCACTTGGAGTGGCTGATCCAATCCCTATCAGTCTTAGAAAGAAATCTGCAAGACGTTCGCTAGGTACGATCGGTAAGTAGCGCGCAGTGAGTTCAGAGTGGTCCGCCTACCGCTGCGCCTGTGTGGCCTCACTGATGTTTAGGGCACACGTGACGTTTCCAAGCAGGGTCATGTTCCCGGCATTGATTTCAGCACGGTTCCCTGCTTGTGACGGCTTACAGTATGACGATGATGCGTAAGAGGCACTTGGTTCAAAGTGCTGCAAACTGTCCATATGCACCCCTTGGTCTGACCTCATGGTCGTTGGGGCAGCGGGGGCACCGGGCACGTCTGTCCCGCAGGAAGGAGACGGACATTCGCAGCGCCCCCGCGCTCAGACGGACCTGGACCAGGGACACCGGCCTGCCCCTTACATGCGCAGGGACCCCTGCAGACCACAAATGCCTCCACTTCCAAATGTCTCTGGTTTACTAGAAGGTGCCAGATGCAGATCCCGTGTATACTGGGCCGTGACGGGCGCGGGTGACTGACCTCAGTCCCCTAGTGCCCATGGCCTTCTTGAAAGCGCTCGGTCTTCCGGGCTCTGCTGCTTCATTTTCCTCCCGGTTATTAGGGCGTCCGGTGGGGTGTGGTCACGAAGAGCAAAAATGCCCTTTCTCGAATGACTTAACACAAACTCTTCGATCTCCAGGGAAAAGCACCCGTGAATATGCTTGAAGCTCTCTGAAGGCAAAGCGTTGTCTGTGAGCACGAGACGGCAGCATCATCCGTACCAGCGTCGGATTGGCACAGTGCTAACCCGTCCCGACAGGGAGGCCCCGTCGGTTGAGCACACGTGGGTGATTTATTGGCCGACGGGGTTCTCCCAGGTTGTTCCTTCTCACATAAACAAGGACAGGGCAGAACCCATGCTCCAGAAGACACCTGATTAAAAAAATGTCACTTCAACGGCCGAGATGGTGTCACGGCCCCTGTCTCCATGCACACGAGTATCTTCTTCGCTGTCCGGAGCCGTGCAATTTTGATCTTATGTGATAGTCTCAGGAAAGCCCAGGATCCGTCTGCGGAGGCCAGCTTCCTGCAGCTGGGGGCGCGAGCAGACATGAGCCCCGACCGAGCCCCTCCGCAGCACCCCAGGGACCTCACGGCACACAGACGTGCGTCCCGAGGGTGGGTGCAGTCCTCCGCGTGGCGATGAGGTGCCCAGGCTGTCTCCGTGTCATAGCCATGCTGCTTCTTCGTCCTCTGCTGGGCCCTCCCCGCCCCACGCCCACGCCTCGGCCTAAGCGAGGCCCACCTGCTCACCGCAGTGTCTGAGCAGCCGGCGGCCCTGCGCCCAGCCCGCCTTTGCGGCCAGCATCTGCACGTGCTTCTGATCTGGATGAAAATCCAGCAGCCGTGACGTGCCGTGTCCCCTCCATGAGGCCCTTCTTCCCTTGGCCCCCCCCCCCCCCGGAGGCTCTGCGCACACCGACTTACTACAGTCCTTGGATGCAGGGTCGTGCACGCTGCTGACTCCTGCTGCCTTCCCGCCCTCGCTGTCGGGCACGTCCAGCTCTGACTCGCAGAAGCCCATCCGCCGCTTCCCCGCCTCTCGTCCTTGCGCAGCCCGCCGTCACCTTGGTTCCAATTCTGTATCTCATTCCACCCACGGGGAAGGCTGTGCTGTGTGGCGACCCGGAGCCCAGCGCCCAGGGCAGTGTCTGTCCCTCTGGCCCTGGAATCTCCTGGCTGTGCCTTGAGGACCCCGTGGGCACGGAGGGAGCTTTGCCGTCATGCCCAGGGACGTGCTCTGGTTCTCTCCGCCGCTCCATCTCCTCACGTCAGCCCGTCAGTCCGTTCTGGATCGCGCGCTGCGGTGGCGCTGGCTTTTCCTGAAACACGCTTCGGGTGACCATCGTCCGGCTGGGCTCCCCGCGCTCCTACAGCTGCGGCTGGGGTGGTTCCGGGTTCCAAGCCGGTGCTACAGGGGCCACGCCTCCCTGTACCCCAAGCCACCTGGACCACCTCGTGGCAGTCACAGGGACCGCATCCCAGGGTCGAAAATAGGGGGGTAGGGCTTCGGGGGGAAGCGTGTCTACACGCGGTTGACACGTCCCTGCCCGCCGGTGGCCGGCGTCTTGAGGCTCTTGTCAGTGAGCTTCCGGGAGAGGGCCGAGGCTCCCAGGGTTCACGTGTGGGGCTGGCCTCCCTGCGGACGGGCCCCCCAATGGAGCCCGCCAGGGGAAGGACACAGACTGGATTCCTGACGGCCCCGTGATGAGCAATCCCTGAGGGACGGCTTGGGTCCCTGGGTGAGGCCGGAGTCCCCGTCCGCGGAGTGCGTCTCCCTGCCCCATGTCAGGGCATCGGCCGTCATGTCTGTGCCCATGTTAGCCTTCACGGGAGTAGTTACGCCACGGAAACAGGCAACCTGAAAAATCAGGTTGTGGGTGTGTTTCTGGAGACCTTGCTTTTTAAAAATTTTTTGTTTAAATCCAATTCATTAACATATAATGTAAACTGGTTTCAGAGCTATAGTTCAGGGATTCATCAGGTGCCTGTAACACCAGGGCTCATCACATCCCGTGTCCTCCCCGAGGCCCGTCCCCCAGCCACCCCATCCCCCCACGCCGCTCCCCTCCAGCAGCCCTCGGTTGGTTCCCCGGAGTTAAGGGTCTCTTATGGTTTGTCTCCCTCTCAGTTTTCATCTTATTTTATTTTTCCTTCCCTTCGCCTATGAGCCTCTGTTTTGTTTCTTAAATTCCACAAATTCTTAAATTTGTTTCTTAAATTATCTTGCGATGATCATCTTTCTCCGACTGGAGTATCCACTCGGCATAGCAGCCTCTAGTTCCATCCACGTCACCGCGAGTGGTAAGCTTTCATTTTTGACGGCTGCATAGTATCCCTGTGTGTGTGTGTGTGTGTGTGTGTGTGTGTGTGTGTGTGTGTGTGCGTGTGCATGCCACATCTTCTTTATCCACTCGTCTGTTGATGGGTCTCTGGGCTCTTTCCATGGTTTGGCTGTTGTGGACATTGCTGCTAAAAACACCGGGGTGCAGTGTCCCTTCGGATCACTAGATCTGTATCGTCGGGGTAAATACCCAGTAGCGTGATCGCCGGGATGTAGGGAAGCTCTGTTTTCAGCTTTTTGAGCATCCTCCGTGCTCTTTTTCTGGAGGACTTGGGTCCAAAGGGTCTGACCTGGAGTGGCCAGGCCCCTAATAAGGCATCAGTCAGCCAGCAGCACAACTGCTGAGCTCTGGATGAGGGGACCCGACGGGCGCAGGCCCCCAGGGGTCCTCCCTTGGGCTCGCCGCCGCAGGCTACACACATCCAGCGCTGCAGGCCGAGGTTTTCCTTGGAATATCGTTTCTCAAAAAGTCCTTTCCCACAGAAATAGCCGCAGACCTGGGCGGTCAGGACGGGGCACAGTCGGCTGCTTGTCAAACCACAGAGTCTACCTGAGCCAGGTTCAGCTCACGTCCGAGGTGAAGACCCTGGGCTTCGGGCACGGGGAGGCCCAGTGACCAGGTCAGCTCTAACTCGCATCTCCTCGGGCGCCGCAGGGGCCAGCCTGACCAGCCACAGGAGTCGAGGCCCCCCTCTCCCCGTTCTGTGCTCACTGGCCGCTCGGTCTGCAGACTTCTTGGAATGTCCCCTTCTTTTCACAACATTATCCTAAGTCATATTTCAGAAAAACAAATAAATGACGACAAGTTGACATTTGAAGAAAATGAGCACTTTTTGACATTGTTTGGGCTCATGATGGCTTCGTTTCCACCAGTACTTAGCAGCCAACCGTGTGACTGAATTTTAACAGTTAGATTTACAGTTTTCAGCAGTTTATAAGACGCTACATCAACGTGGCAAGTCTACTGTAAAGTAACTGAACGCTGCATCTGTATTCGAAAATGCTCTTTGTCTCTGCTACATTGACTCATTTCAACTGTTATTTATTGTCCAAAACATTTGCTTTTTAAATTTCAGAGCGAGAGCATGGCAGCTTCTGTAACTTTGAAATTAGTCACTCAAACTCTTTGGAATACAGGGAAGCATTATATTTTAAACGGCTCCTATTAAAAGTGGGGAGCTCATGTATTACACTTACACGAAACCCTTAACGTGACCAGTGGTGGGAGTGAAGCTTTGCTACATGTGGTCGCGCGAGCTCCCGGACGCTGGGCTCCGACTCACGCGCTCCCGGGAACATCCTCCTCTGTTCCAGACGATTCCGTGAAAGTGCAGCCTTTGTTTTTCTTGTGGTTAAGTAGATTCATCTTCAGAGGGGAAGATTAATTATAAAAATTAGAATTATTGGTCATGAAAGTCAAAACTGAACACCACCATATCATTGGGAAAATAGTCCCACTCGGTTCCCGGCGATGACATACTACTTGTATTTTAAAAAAGGTGTACTTGAAGTGTGTTCCGCAAAACTCAGGATCATGCCACCTTTGATTCTATAACCTGTCATGTGTTTCTAATACTTATGTCACGTGTGCATCCTTCTCAAGAACTCGTGCCGGCGGGGGCACCGCCATCTCGGGCCCCTCCCCTCTCTCAAGGCCTGGGCTGGGCTCGGACGCACACGCAGGACGGGTAGGGCCGACACGGGCTTGCGGAGTCTGGCGCGTGGGCGAGCGCATTCCTCCCCGTGGCTCCCAGCCGTGGGAACGGCCGATCCACCAGGAGCCAGACAGGACAGTGGAAATCAGCTGTTTTCCCCAACACAGCCCCCCCTTTCAGCTGTGTCTCTGGACCCCCTGCCATTTGCACGTCTCCTTCTGGCTACAGTATTCGGTTACCGGCGCCGTGCTCAGCCGTGCAAAATCTACACATAAACTCAAACTCAATTTGTGGATCTGTACTTGAAAAAGATAGGATCATTATAAACTTTTAAATGGAAGCGAAAACAAAGCAACTCACTCAATATTTCAATTTGCCCACCTGTTCAAATCACCCACCACAATGGGGTTGCCTTTCAGGCTGTTCTTCCTCTGGTTTTCGTGTCATTGTTTCGATTTAACAATAGATGCAAGTTAATAAAATCCAATTAAAGACAAGGGGAAGCAGTTTGTAGTGGTTCAGATAGAATATCTGCTCATGAATAATTAGCATAAAGACTATAAATGTTCAGTAAAGAATTTCAAGATGCATCTGCGGCACCGACGTGCTCGTGGGAGCCCACAGGCACTCCTAGCCGAGCTGCGGGCCACTGTCGGATCGCAGCCCCAGACCCCTGACATCGCTTTCAAATACGTCCACGGAGAGGCTTACATAGAACATTACTCTGCGTTTGCATTTCAGCTCGCCATCCTTGCGAGGATGGTTCAAAACACCGAGTCGCTAACTAGTTGTTTGAGCGAACCTGACTCCCTGCTCCGTCCCTCGTCCGACTCGGTCGGCTCCTCCCTCCAACACCTGGTTGGTGACCAGCCAATTAGTCCAACAACTGAACCAGTTGTAGGGTGCGGACACCGCCCAAGCGTCCCTTGGAAGAATAAGCCTTCGGAATCCAGATAATGCCAAACAGACCCGTACACGCCGCTCCTTTGAGGAAATGCTTCCCCCAAACACTTACAGAACTAATTGACCAATTAAAAAATATTCAGGAAGAGTGAGTGCTTGATCTGAAACTTTCTGACAAGGCTGCTTTGCGCTCTTTTGTTTAATAGGCTTCCAAACATATGTTCCACACACATGGGCGAAGCCATCGGGGTCCCCTCAAATGTTCTTCCTGCAGATGTCGGTTTGCATTCACGCTTCGGCGGAGGACAGGACGACGTCGGCAGCACGCACGTCCGCATCGCAGCGAGTCCTGCACAGTTACGGAACCAGAAGAGCCAGAATTGGCAAACACATGGTTTTCCGAAATGCTCCATAATGCTCAAAGTCCCTTCGCCGGAGGCCGCCCTGGGTAGGGGCTTGTCTGTGAACATGGCCTCCAGGGGCTTCGCTCTCACCGCCCGAGGCAGGTGTCCTCCACAGGAGGGTCATCTTCTTGGCGGGCAGTTTCCATCCACTCAAAGTCGTCAGATACCAGCTGGACTCTTCCACCCAAATGGAGTGGGTGGTCTGGGGCCTGGAGCCCAGCATCCTTTGATGGCAGTGCCTCCCCCAGGCCTAGGGCAGGAGCGGCCCTGGACGGCCCCGGAAGGACCCTTGCTTTCTCGCCCAGGGTTGTGGCCCAGAGTGCACATCTTTGCTGAAGGCGGTGGGATGTTCGGGCACACACCTGACATGGACGCCAGTCCTGCCAGCTTCGTGCACGAAAAGAGGGGCGTAGGAACACACTGCACCGGTGTCCGATGCTCCGAGCTAACGGCTCTGCCCTGAGTGCCAGCGCTGGCATGGGTTAGATGCAAAACCCGAAATGCTGATCTCATTCCTCTGCACAAAAGTTTGGTCATCCAGTCACTGGCCTGGCCAAGGAGACGGGTGTCCCTCGAGCTTCCACTTCTGGGTGAGCAAACCGGGACCCCTGGGTCCACAGCACAGCCGCCTTGGTGTGGGGGTGTGCACAGAGCTTGGCTCATGGTGCAGTTGCTGGGGACGTAGCAGACCTGTTTTTCAGGGAGCAGGCAGGCTTTGGGGTGTGGCAGAGTCCCCCCACTGCTCTAGCCGCCGCCAGCCAGTGTGGGGCACATCCCACACTCGCATCTCCCACAGGGTGACCATGAGGCTCCTGTGCTTGCCTTAGCTGGCGCCGTGACCGTGACCAGTCAGGTGACCTTGGCCACGAGCTGCTTCTCATCCTCAGGCACAACGGCTGGGCAGCCCGAGATGGACGACCCACGGTCACTTCCTCTCTAGCACTGGGGACGGCCGCACGTCCAGGGTTGTGTAAGAACACAGGAATCAGGAAGCAGCACCGTTGAGACTGGGCCTCTATGTCCCCGGCGTCGAAGCTGGAGCGGGCGGCACCTGTCCCGGCACGCAGGCACCACGTGGGACGTCCGGCTCCCTGGGGGTTCTCTCAGGCACTTCTCCTTGGAGACTCATCCTGAAGGCCCTCCCAGCCTGCAGCTTCTTCCGCAGCTAATGCCGCGGTTTTCCAGCCACCCGGGTCTCAGGGGGCCCCTGACCACACTCTTGGGTACACGGACCTCACACAATGACTCTTCTGCCCATGGGGCTCACGGCCTCCAAGAAGTCATCTCCAGTCCTTCTGCGTGGAAACTGGTCATTTCCCTTCAGCGAGGGGGCAGCAACCCGAGGCCTCCCCTTTCCTGGGGACTCGAGCGGGAAGGGAAGCACAGGCTCCACGTCTCTTGGCGTCTCAAACATACTGACGGGAGCTTCTGTTCCAGTGTCTACAGGGACCCAGCCTGGAGCCGGAGGGGGGCAGGAGCAGGGTCCCAGGAAGCAGAGCCTGTGGGGGTCGAGGCGCTCTGTTCTCCATGGAGCTTTGGACATTCGGAATCCCCGCTTCGCATTCTTTTCTTCTAGGCTCTATTGTTCGATTCTGAGCAGCATCAGGGGTATCCTAGGTGCTTCCTAATGGGACGGCTCACGGGCCAGAGACTCCGGAGGCCGCAAAGCACAGGCTCGTTGCGAGGCGTCATCCCCCACGGGTTCCGGGGTGCTGCTCCTGGAAAAGCTGTGCAGGGACCAGGGAGGCCAGAGGAGGAAACAGCGACCACGCTCCGGGCAGATGGCAGGGTGGGCGGGGGAGTGTGCGCTGGGAGGGGGAGACTTGCATCCGAGGGAGCCGCAGAGCTGCTGGGAAGGCAGGGGAGCGCTAGAAGCGGGACTCAGCGCTGAGCCATAGCCCCGGGAAGGGGGTGTTAGAAATACTGCAGACAGCCCCGTCACGGACTTGGAACAGTACCAGACATAGGGTCCCATATGACCAGGAGAGGATGCGGGCTACGCGACTAAGAATGTCCTCAGGAGGGAAGATCCCGCCCGCAGCCATGCCTTCCCACGGCTCCACGGTCAGGAGCTGGACCGGGAACCAGAGTTTGGGGGACCCCTTTCACGTCATGTGACCTGGGCACCTTGGGACGTGAGCAGGTGCCCCAGATGGCATCGGGGGCCTGATAACAAAAACCCCACAGTAACTCTGCCATGAGGGAGAGTGTCTGTCCCTTCCTGCCCAGACACCTGCTCACCAACCCGCGGGTCAAGGGCCAAGGTCGCTCCAAGGTCACTAGTCCATGTGTCTCTGTGCAACCTCGTAGACGGCAGCCACTCTTCTCTCTATATTTCTAGTGTCTTCTATGCAGGTATGTGTTTGCATCATGGGTTTATTGTCTTCCAAACAAAGGGACTGTCATGTCAGCTTTGGCTTGTTGTGTGAAGACTATTAGGAAAATCCCAGCAGTATGGGCTTGTTTGTTCCACAGATGTGGAGTGAACAACTTGAATCGTGGCCCCTGAAAAAGCTACTACATCAGCGTACTAATCCCCAGAGCCTGTGGGTCCAACCTTCTATGGCAAAGGCTGTGAGGAACTTAAGACTCTTGTGAGGAGGGTCTTGTCCTGGGTTATCTGGTGGTCCTAAATGCAGATAAGATAAATTCAGAGAGCGGGAGCCACAGACAGAAGAGGGGAAGGCCCGTGGCCGTGGAGGCCGAGGGAGCAGCCACCAGAGCTGGAGGGAGTGAGGAACGTGGCCTCCCCCGGGCCCGCCAGAAGCTATCTTGGAGACACCGTGGGTCAGGCCTCTGGCCTCCAGGCTATGGGACAAACAGTTTCTACTGTTCTGAGCCATCCAGCATGTGAGCCTTATTACGGCCACACGGGGAAACTGAGGCAACCACTTCTTCAAGAAGACTGCGAATTCTGTCTCCATCAGGATGCGGAGGGGAAATGCTGCGTGTTCAGTGTTGGGCTGAATGGTGAGCCGGGTTTCTCCGGAGTGGTCCGAGGCCCTCAGGGCACACACAAACGCCCCCCTGAAGGGAGCTGCAGGCTGGCCCTCGGGCCTTCTGCGCGGGACCGCCGGGAGGGCTCGCTCTCGCTGTGAGTGAAGACACTGCAACAGCGTCACCCCACTGGGCAGCCGGTGTCCCCCAAGAGTGGCTCCAACCTTGGCTGCTAGCCAGTGGCTGGGGTCTGTCCCAGTGGAGCCCATCGGGGACCTGCTGACCTGAAAAGGAAGGAAGAGATGCTTCCCCCTGTGGAAGCCACAAGAATTAACTTGCTGTGCTTTGGGGAGTCTCAGGGCCCAGAACGTCGGGCTGGTGGGCGAAAATCTGTACACGAGGGCACATCAGACTCCCAGATGGGATGCCCCTGGGGACAGAGCAGACCTGCACGTGGGGCCTGGAGAAAGTGGCCCCACGCTGAGTGCGGTGGAGGCCCCGAGCGGCGGAGAAGGGCAGAAGAAGGGATTAAATGCTCAGGGAGCAGAAAGGCCCCAGCTCACACGTGCTGTGGGTCCCAGAAGAGCCCCCAGGTGTATGACAGCCATCCACCGAGGCCACCACTGAACACAAGAATGCCCTGTGAGAGGGGCCCCGCATTGCTGTAAAGTTCTGTGCAGGCTGTCTTCATGGTCCGGGCTGGGCTGCTTGTAGGGGCGACGGCTGTGGGACGTGGGAGCGGCTGAGCGAGGGTGCCCAGGGGGCCAGGTTTCCGCCGCCGTCCGCAGAGTCAGAAGGCAGCCGAGAGGCCTGACCTGCAGGAAAGTTAGGATAGGACAAGACACCCCTGGAAGTGCAAGGTATCCCGGGAGCGTCCTCTCAGTGGCCACGATGAGAGAAGAGCAGGACGAGGGCGGGGCCGAGTGTGGCCTCCTGTCAAGCCGAGGTCCCTGACCCGAGCCCGTCGTCAGATCTGCAACCTGCTGAAGGAAGTACGGAGGCTTCTTCCTGCTCGGGCCAGACCCTGTGCTGTTGGAACCTGGTGGGAACGGACTGGTCCTTGATCCTGGAGCAAGGCCATGTCACTTGTCTGCTGCCTGAGTGTCGGCCTGGTGTGCTGGTGAGCTCTGAGGCACCACGTGACCTTGTACCCCCCACTGGCTACTATGAACAAGGGAATGTCTGGACAGGCCAACTGCCGTCCATGGCAAGATGGGGATGGAGCGGAGCAGGGCCAGAGGGCTCTGTGAGCTCTGTGATCAGAGACCCACAACCTAATGTCACCCCCTGTGCCCCAACCCTTGTGTCCAAGTGCTTAGTTCACAGGCGGGTCACCGGATTGCAGGACAAGTGCGTGGCATGTTAGTGGCCTCCCCAAAGCCGTGCCCAACATGGGGTTCTAAGCAACACGCTGGATGGAATGGCCCCCAGGACTAGTCAGCCCCAGACCTTGGCCACCCCCGAGGTTATGTGATGGGTACCAGTGTGGAGGGCCCACGTGGATGCTCTTTTAATCTCCTAAAGTGCTTATCAGGAACTTCCACATGGAAGCATTAATTAATCAATGCAAGAGATATTTATTGCAAGTGCGGGATCATCAGTCAATATTCAGCAAATAGGGTGAACCTGTGAGGGAAGGAACCAGACGGTGTGATACAGGAAAACAGCCATAGCCCACACCCATATCTAAGGTTATTTTAAAAATCACTCTTTTTGAAGACAAAAGCTTAATTTGGACAAAGAGATAGATTCCACAACAGTAGACAGGGAAGGTGCGTGAACGCGGCAAGCTCTCTCACTCAGCATTTCCAACTTGGGCACTTATGACACAGCCATGTTCCACCATTAGAAGCCCAGCATCTGAGAGGGAGTCCAGAACGCTGAGTTCTGTCTGCTGCCCCAGGCTGGTGCCAATGCCCTGCTGGGTTGTGGCTTCCCAGGGCTTTATTTAGCTGCTGTGCTTAAAATAATAACAAGAAACATGGTCAAGAATGAAATCTGTTTTCCCCAAGTGGAAATTCCTGCACAGACTGATCAGAGTGTTTGAGGGGAAAGATGTGAACGTTACTCTACAGGATCCTGTTCCAGAGGTGGAGAAGAAGATGCTCTTTTATACAACTCCTTGTTTGCAAGAGTAATTTATAACAATCACAAAACACTCAGCAGTGGAAAGGTTTTTGTATTAGCCCAGCAGGAGGCTGTAGGGCTTGCTTAAAGCAGATTTTGTTAGCGGCAAAGATAAGATGCTGGCTTTCCGGGATGGGCCCACTGGCGTGTCTTCTCTTGCTCATTTTATTTTTTGGTCCGGGCTGCTTGGCTCCTGGTAATGGGCCAACTTCAGCAGATGCGGAATAACGGCAGCACCTTCCGTTTTGATTGAAATATATCCATAGACACAAAACATGCCCATTCCAGGCATACAACTGGGTGGTGTGGAGTGAGTCTGCAGAGTTTCCCCCACGCCCTGCAAACGCCGGCCCATATTCGTCATGCAAAGCAGACCTGGCCCCCTTCCCTGCCCCACCTCCCAGACCCTACGGCTCACTGTTCCCTCACCGAGACCGTCAGTAAAAGCCACTTTGCTGTCCAACCTGGGATGTCTCTCATTTCTTCTCCTGCACGAGTACTCTGCTGGGGCTCTAGTGCCAGGTGAGGCACCTTCCCCACGTCTCACCATAGGGATGGTTTCTGCTGCGGGTCTGCTGCAGGCGCCTTTCCCAAGCCGGGAGACATTCCTTCTACTTCTAGCTCCTCAGGTTTTTCAATTTCTCAGAATAGGGTGTTAGATTCTCTTAAATGCTTTTTTGTGTCTATTGAGATGTTCCCTCTGCTACTATGTTGCACTACATTGGTTGAGTTTCGTAGGTCCAACGGTCCTTGCATTACCAGCATTATTCAGGACAGGTGCTTTTTCCGTAACAGATTATGGCATGGCTCTGTAGACTCCTCCTCTCTCCGCCGCCCAGCCCCACACTGTTCACATGCAGTCTGAAAAACAGAGAAAGCTGCCCATCGACACATTCATACTAATTTGGGAAACAGTTTATTACTGCTTGTTGAGAACTGTTTGAACTTCTTCTTGAGGCTCTGGCTCTGTTTCTGTGTCTTCAGCTAACTCTTTGTTTATAAATACACACACAACATAGCTGATAGATACAAATAAAAATAATGACCATAATCATAGTCAGTCTTTGCTGAACGCTCACGGCAGCTTCTCTGTTTTCCCAACAGCCAGTGTGTTAGTTGTTATGTTTTGGTCCCACTGCACTGACCAGGGAACTGAGTCTCAAAGGACTCCTGCATAGACTGAAAATGACACGACTTTTGGCCCCCAAGCCCAGACCCTGACCGAGACCTAGGGCTGCCCTCCACATGGATCTGCTCTCACTCGTCAGTATTTATAGGAAACATTGCTAGTGCGCCACATGTGTAGTTATGAAGTTTATTAGCTCATGGTAATTAGAGATGCCGGGTCAGCCAGAGATTGTCTTTGTGATGTAGAGAAGCACGTTCTTCCTGGTTTCACAAAACTGAATTAGGAATGAGAATGTGATTTTTTAAAAATCATGTTCAAAGATCTATGGAATTTTTTTTAAGCTCCTTAAGGAAAGAAGTCAATTTGAGTTTATGATTTTAATGTTGCTTTGACTTCTTCCCAAAAGAATTTATAAGGACTTTTATGACTTTTCTGTTACATACTTCATGCGGGTACGTTGGTTGGGATGTTTCTGACGGCAAACTGCAGGCACCTGCCCTAAAAGCTCAGACAGTGGAGGGAGCTCATGGGGCTGGAGCCGTGCAGAGGCACATGGTGTTCAACCGTGATGTCTCTTGAATCCTCTCCCTTCCCACGTGTTTGCTCCTTCGCGAGGCTGACGTCCTGAGCTGTGGCGCATCCCCGACCCATCACTGAGGCACGGGGGGCTGGATGACCCAAATCAGGTTGAGCTCTGGGAATAGGGCCAAGTCACCCCTCAGAAGAAGCCACCAGGAGGGAACCCAGATGTGAAGGGGAGCAGCGTCTTCGCAGCCCAGGCTGCTGGGCGGTTAGGGCGGCTCCAGCTGGAGAACCGGTCCTGTCTTCTGAAGTACCAGCATTCAACAGAGACCGTCGTGACGGCACTCGGCAAACTGACTAAGTCGCGAGGAGCGTTCTCTGTGTCCGGGGTGAGGCGGCGCGTCCTGAGGAGGCGGGTAATAGGCCTTTCCATGCTCCCGTCTTTGGCCAGGGTCGGCGCCGGCAGCTCTGGGTTCATGACATCCCTCCTGCCTCTGCTCTTGCCTCACAATGAGCTGGTGGCTTAGCGGCCTCTTTCTTAAATTGGCTGGGAAGGCAGGCGAGCTTTACAACCCAAACAATCAATTTCAAACTGCCGAACCCGATCAGGCCGGATGGAGAGTGACCCTTAAATTGAGTGTGAAATTGGGAGATGACCCCCCCGTCCCCCGCAGCGTGTGGGGGCCAGCACTTCCTCTCCTCGGGGGGCCGGGCCGGGCGGGGGGATTCACAGACGCTTTGCGCCCTCAGTGCCGGGTGCCTGGTCCGGGGCAGGTCCTGGGGGAGCGGGGCCGGGCATCTGGCCACACAGGCGAGCGCAGGACGTCCAGACACGAGGACTTTATGTACTTGTAAATGTGCGTTGTGTCTCTCGGAGGGTCTGATTTTAATTTGGGTAATATTCCCGTTAATAATAACATCTAATTACAGCATCCATTAAAAGTTAGTAACATTAATTTAACAGGGAGAAAACCTAATAGAGTTCTCAGAGTGATATTGGCATTTTTCCATTAAATTAATGTTACAAACTTTTAACAGGATGTCTTAAATAGGCATCGTTAGTGTTGGGGATATCAAACAAATTAAATTCAGGCCTGTAATATGAGGTGGGAGCCCATTTATGAACCCAGAAAAGGTGTCTGCTGGGCTCCTTCATCCACTGAAAATACTCGGCAGGAAGCACGCGAGGCTGTCTAGGCCCCACGGTATCCCAGGACTTCTGGAAAATTCCACGTGGAAAGGACGTGCTCGTCAGGCCCAGAGCCCCTTTCTTGGTGCCCTCACCGTGGAAAGGGCCCAGACCAAGTCAGCATCCTGAAATCCAGGGCTCCCCTGAGTTCGGTTCCCGTGTCTCCCTCACTGCCCGGACTACTGTTTCCTCTGTTCTCCTGTGGGGCCGTCGCCTGCAGAGATGGGTCCCGCACAGCTGTTTGAAAGTTCGCAGGATGGGAAGTGAGATGCGTTGCTGGACTCTGGGGGTGCCGGCCTCAGACCCCGACCCCGTCCCCACGGGAGGAGGGGCAGAGGCCTGCTCGTGCTCGGGGGGGGGGGGGGGACGTCCCGACAGCCGTGGTACAGAGTGTTATGGCTCCGTGTTAGGAGCTCATCCTGTTTGGCACTGACTGGGGATCTGTGACCGAGACACGGTTTCCCAGAGACTGTCCCATGGACGCACATCACCTACATGCTTCACACATGTATGGAAGTTAGGACAACAGGTGCTGGCCAGAGACACGGGCCACGCACGGGGAGAAGGCTAGCCCCCGCTCGGGACGATTTCCGGGACTCCCTGACCCTCGGTGTCTCCTGCAGCTCCTCCTCCTTGTTCAAGATGCGCCACTGAGGACTCGGGCCAGGAGGACACGCGAAGCTTCCCACGTGGGGCGAGGGGTGTCCCCCAGCCCGTGGCAGTGCTCTCTCCCGTGCCTGTGCCCGGGAGGACAGGAAGGTCCTGCATTCTCCGTTCACGTGCCCGCGGGGGGCCGGATGAGCGTTGGAGCTGGATGCCTCTGGGTTTAGTGCAGCCTTTGTTTTCTGGGGCTGGAACCCTTCGAGCCCGGAACCTTTCGAGAGTTCAACAGCCAGAGCCTCAGCTTCCTCATCTGTAAAATGGGGACACACGTGCCCGGGGGTTAATGTCCATTGTGCAGATTACAGTAGGGACGAGAATGGCGTGGCCTGAGATGCAGAGAAAGGAAATGAAAACGAGCAGCCGGCGGGTGGAGGTCGGAGGGGAGACCGGCTTTGCTTCCTCGTCTCCGAAATGGGTACCTGCGCCGCCCCCAGACCTCCCCTCGGTCAGGCGGGAGGCGCTAGGATCGCTCCCCGCACAGGCGCCGTCCTGAGACCTGAGTGCCTGTGTGGCCCACCTGCCGGGCACGGGCTGCATGGACCGTGCTCTCTGGCTTCTCAGACAGAGCCGTGGCCGCTGACAGGGCCCCGGTTCCGTCAGCAAGGAGCCCATCACAACCCTGCTCAGGTGCTTTCCCTCTGTGAACGCCCTCATGACTGACCGTGATGTGGCAGACACGAGTTTTTATGGAAAACTCATTTTTATATGGCCTCTCTATAGCCTTGATGGGTTTTCCAGCTTGTTTCAACAGTGTGTGAAATGAGGCTCGTGGTCAATTGCGTAGGAACGGGGCAGGTGAACGGGGCCGGCGGCAGCGGGAGGCGGGTTTCCTGGGTGCGATGGTCGAACGGGAGCTCCGGCTCTCCGCGTGCATCTCGCGTGGGTCCCTGGCCGGCCGGTCCGCAGCCGTCAGGACGGTCCGCAGCCGTCAGGACGCAAGGTTTCAGCAGGCAGGACGGCGAGTGAATGTCACGGCACACGCTCTGTTCAAGAAATCAGTACATCACACCTTTTGTCCATGGACAGTTCGGCCCAAGGCTTCTAGCAGCTTCCGCCACGTGCATTTGATTTCCACTGCAAGCGAATTCCGCACAAACAGGCGTGATTCAACTTCTCTGAAAAAGTCATAACCACGCGTGTCTCAATCATATTTGACTGAACTCAGTGGGACCAATTTATGTAAAGAAATCCTGAATTCTCTCCTCAAAATCTGTGTTTGCCTATTGGTAAGAGCTGTGATTTTATATAATGAAACCCACATAAATATGCATTTGATATAGTTTCCCACTTCTGTGGTGGGAGCCACGTGTGTTTGCTTATGAGTGCGTGTCCCAGCCGAGGAGTCAGCCGGCTTGGGCGCCGGAGTCCCCGACCGGGTCTGCCCCCGACTGCGCACCCCGCCCCCCATGGCTGTCATGTCCTCTTTCATACGGGTCAGAAGAGGCACCGGGGAGGCTAGCCTACGGGTTAGCGTGGGCCTGGTGCCGAGAACTTACTGAAATATGGACGCTACTATTTTTTTTAATATAAGCTTAAAGAGAATGAATTGAGTGGAGATCTTAAAGGTTTTCCTAAATCCGCGGTTTTGTGACCCAGCCACATCACTGCCACACAGATTCCTTTGCGGTTCACACCGCAGTAGTTTCTGGAGACTGGACAGGCGCGGGCGGGTGCCCACGGGGACGCGAGCTGCGGGGGACGGGCGCACACTGCGCTCCCGTGTCTGAGCCCTGCAGCAGGAGCTGATGGATGTGGGGGGCCCATGGCCTCACAGGCTCACAGCGCAGACGGGCAGGGAAGAGCCTCCCTTCAAAAGCGCGGCCCCGAATCTGGCGTGAATCCGGCCCAGGGAGTGTGCACAAGTGATGGCAGACCCGTGAGCACTCAGGCAGGAACGGGCGGCTGGTCGTCCTTGTCACTGGATCGCGGCTTTGAGATCAGGTGTTTTCCCAGCTAGGTTCGCAGTAAGAACACGGACAGGACAAAACGCGGAACAGAGAGGGCTGAAGCCTCCATTTGGAACCAGGGTGGGGCGAGCAGGACGTGGCGCGCGGCGTGTGAAGGGAGGTGACCAACCAGCCTGGACACCGGCCCCTGTCCGAGGCTCGCCCGCCTCCCGGAGGGCAGAGCAATCAATGGTGTTAAGCTACTGTTAATTAGTCTGATCTGCTTTAATAACTTTATTCAGAAGGGCGGGGTGAGTGCCCTCTTCCCGTCTCAGAAAGGGCCCTGCAGCCGCGGGGCTGTCGGCCTCGTGGGGACCCTGCGCAGGATGCTGAACTGGCCGGGAGTCCCGCCCGCCCGGACGAAAGCCGTAAACCTTCAATGATGAAGTGATGGTGAAGAGTGTCCCGGTCCCGAGTGGACAGACTGTCTCTCACGCCAGCCAGACTCGTAAGGTCGAGACCCCGCGGGGCTGCGTCTCTTCCTGGCGTCTCTCGCTCTTCCAGAGGCGAACGTCCGACCCTTCTCGTCGCTCACTAAAAGAAGAAAAATATCACCCTTTAGCCTCCAGAATCTAAAATGTAGAACAAACACACAGGCAGAAAATACTTCAAGCTCATCTGTCGAATGCATTTTAATTCCCCATTTTTGGGATTCAGTAAGTTGAAGTGTCTGGTCCCCCAAGACGGAAAAGTCGGGGGCCAGCCCTGGGGCTGCCCGGTCTCCAGCCGAGACCGTGGCTTCTCCGGCAAGGTGGGCGGGCTGCCCTGTGTGGCGGGCGCAGGGCCTCAGTCGGGGGCAGAACTCGCCGTGACCTGTCCCTCCCATCTGCCCCTGGGCTCCCTAGACGCCACGCGCATGGGGACGCTTCTGTTCCAAAGCCACACCCACGTGTCAGTGTCGTGAGATGCGGCTCCGTTACCCCAAAACAGGGATCGTTCAAATTTCTCCTCACACTCAGCTTGGGCAACAGAGGCACTGTGTGACACACTGTGTGACACACGTAGGAAAGGGAAGGACGCATGACAGGGACACTCGGAGAGACTTCATCAGGTCACGCTGGTGGGGTGCTGCAGTGGGGTTTGGACCGTCTGAGCCGTGCTGAGAAAAGACCACGGCACGAAGCCCCCAGCTCAGGTTTTCAGGGGCTTTGAACAGGGTCCCGCCCGGGGCGTGAGTGTCTGTGTGTTTGCGAGTGGGGGAAGCCGGGGCCTTCTGTGAGGATGCCCCAGAGGCGGGAGGAGGGTTTCACTGTCACGAAAGACGGTCCTGGCTCTCCCTTGAGATGGTGGCTGGACCCAGTCTCCTTACGAACGCGAGAGGCGGCCTGCCCGTTAAGACGGAACAGGGTGCGGGCGGCCGAGCACAGCTCGTCGGGGCGCGCGCTTAGCCGAGGTCAATCAAGCCGGCAGGCGCGGGAGGGACGGACGTGAGCACAGCCGCCGCCGCAGACCCTGTTGACGTGTAGGGTTCGGCGTGTCGGGGTGTTTCCTGCCTTTGCTTATCTTTCTGCCTATCTTGGAAAATCTCATTAAACAACTAAATGTTCTTTTAATTGGTACAGCTCCTGATTTCGTGCAGGCTACTAGTAAGTTGGATGAAGTCCTGAGTGGAGGCTGGCCCGAGGGTGGGGTCCAGAAAGTGTCCTGGCGGCACCCACGGAAGAGGGAGTTCCAGGGTTTCCCGTCATGAGACCTGGGCCCGCGGTTCCCGGTGCCCGGTCTCGGAAACCTGGATGGGGGAGGTCGTGTGGTTTCGTCAGAGCTCAACGCGTTTGATGCTTTGGCTTTGTAGTGGTGGGACCAGATGCTCAAAGCGAACTCATGGCTTGTTTGCGGGAGAAGCTTCTTCGGAAACCCTACCGTAAATTACAGTACCTACCACATGCCCCGGAGGTCTAATCGTCCAGGAGCGGCTTCCGAAGAAACCTGATTTGTAACCGTGCAACGGCGAGGGCATGAAGAAGCGGCCTCATTAAGTAACTAATTGGCATAAGGCAGGCTCCGTAGGAGAGGGACCCTACTGACGCCAAAGGAATTAGGATGGGGTGTACTTTGTAGATTCTCTGTGGGGAAGACACAAGATGAAGCAGACATGGCCTTTTTAAAGTCAAAAGCCATAAAAACAGTATGTTCTGAATTTTCCAGTTAGGTCTATCTGAGTAACTTTCCTTTAAAATACATAGAAAACAATGACTATTCACATATCTGTCCTTTTGGGATTGGTTATTGGAATCTGGCTTTTCATACTGACCCCCCAGCCCCCACCCCCGCCGCCGGTTGGTTAGTATTAGCAACCTGGTAAACAAAGAATCACATTTTATTTTTTACAACAGTGGCTGCTAGGGGAGTGACACAAGGATTGGATATGTTTATGGTTGTGGTCAAAATGTATTTTAAATTTACTTTATGGCTATCTTAACAAAGAGCAGGATTTGCTGCGCACCATAAATAAAAAACTGGAATGAATTCTATCCCTTAGCTAATGATGATGCAGAAAAGGACAGTGGCCAACCTCATAATCGAATATCCTTTTGGGATGTAAAGGTCTGTTTTGTTTAAGGGGTAGGACTCAGGCAATCAGCACAACATAAAGCACAAGTTAGCATTACACTAAAACAAATACAAATATTTGTGCATCTTCTCGTGAGACCAGGTGTAGCAGTTGTGAACGTTGCTCTGCAGACCCTGTCTGTTTCTAATTAAGAGGAACCAAAAGGAACCATCATGCTAACATCAGAGAACAAAAATCTCAGTAAGATTGGCCGACCAGCCTGCTTATAACAAAACGATTGATTTTCCTTCAGGATGGTAACGCTATCGAATCTGGTAATATGACTTATTGATTATTGCTCTGACTGCTTTCACGGTATTGATAGGCTGAAGATATACAAAATCCAACACAGCACATGATTTCCTCCACTGTCCGGGAAATTGTGCACATCTGGTTTCTCTCAGCTCTGAAATTCTCATTAGTGAAGGTTTGCAGCGAGTAAATCCCGGTCTTCTAGGAAGTGAGTTAATTAGGGGTTGGTTTTACACTTTTCGTTGGTTTCATTGCAATCTTGGCACTTCTGCGATGGCTGTTAGAAACGGCTCCTTCCTCGCTCTGCCTTCTGGAGACGCGTGCATGGCTGTCCTCTGAGCGGTGGTCTCGGCAAGGTCATCCAGAGCTCACTGGTGTTGGGGCGAGGGAGACAGGCGTCTAGGAGCCCAGTAGATCAATCACAATTAGCACGGGGCTTGCTTCCTGCCTGTAAAGGCTGGGGAGGGAAAGGCCAGTGGGAAGGACCAGACCACAGGGCAGTGCTGAGAGAGAGAAGCCAGTGGGTGCGGCTTGGGTCCCGTGGAGGGGCACCTAGATTTTGACCCCTCTACGGTCAACACTGACATTCCTCGGAGGCCAGGCCTGGAACGGTTTTGGCAGGAAGGATGGTCGCAGAGAAGGTTTCTGGAACCCTGTAGGCTCAGCCGGCTCTGCGTGTTTGCAGAAAAGAGCTGAGCAAAAGGAAGTTTGGCGGCCGGTGATCTGAGTCCTGCCAAGGCCTCGTCGCCGGAGTCCGGCTCTCTTCCTCCTCCAGGACACGTGAACTCGCACCACTTCCTCTGCTCCTCTTGCCTGTTTCTCCCCACTGCTGTGCCCGTGTGCTGTCAGCCCCACGATGCCTGGGCCCCTCTCTCCAGATGAATCCCCGTCTGACTCTGAAGTCAGTCCCCCAGGAAGATGCTCTCCCCACTTGTGGCTCGGAGAATCTTCCCCAGGATTTTGGAGCTGAGATTACGTAGCCCAGAAGTTTGCTGCCGATTATCTGTTCACAAACATTCGGTTGGGGGTCCCCACCAGACTCACCACTCTGACGCCCAGGGAACACTGAACATAGTCCTCTATGCTTCTCCCGTGCATGGTAGGACCCTGGGGGGGTCGTGGCCGCCTTCACATCCTGGCTGATGACTGGTAGCGGGACAGCTTCCTGGAGTCCAATATTGATATGAAAACTTCATGAAGGCGATGGGGGCGCCTGGTGGCTCCGTGGGTGGAGCCTCTGCCTTTGGCTCAGGTCATGATCCCGGGGTCCTGGGATCGAGCCCCGCATCAAGCGCCCCGCCCAGCCCTGCCCTCTCCCTTTGCTGCTCCCCCTGCTGTTGCTCTCTGTCACACTGTCTCTCTCTCAAATTAAGAAATAAATAAAAATCTTGAAAAAAAACTTCATGAAGGTTGTGCAGAGAAAACTGTGCTGTTGCGTGCGTGTGTCTGTTTGTGTGTGTGTGTGTGTGTATGCACCTTGCTGCTCGCACGTGTCAGAGTGTGCTGGGTCCCGGGGCAGGCAGACGGAGCGTCCAGAGCTGACCTTGCGGGGCTGGGGCGGTCGGTTCTTCCTCATGTCTGTAGGAGCGCGCAACCTGTGATGGGGAAAAGCAGATTTAAGAATTGACTTTTCAGGGGTTCTCAGGGTCCCGGAGGTAGTGAAGAACAGGCCCGGCGGTGCGTGTGCGAGTGTGTGTGTGTGCGTGTGTGTGCAATGGGTGGAAATGCCCCCCCCGGCCCCAAGAGTGCCAAGGAAGGGAGGGAGCGGCCTGGTGAGCACAGGGAGCTCGAAAAGAAGACGCTATAACGCAATCTTCACGTCGAATTTCTTCTGTTTCCCTCTCCTCCCTTCTTTCTCCATCAGGAAGCAAATAAGCTTCGTTTCCATTAAGAAATATACTAACAAGATTCAGAAAGAGAGAGCAGGGTCTCCAGGGACCATTTCTTTGCATCAGAAAACCCCGTATGTCATAGGAAATGTCCCCAATCCCACACGGACACACACAGGCACCACCAGTTCCACAGTCCAACTCTCCCTGGAAATGTGGGGTTGGTGCCCTGGAATTTAGTCCCAGGGGTTGGCTTGTGTAAGACCTGAGCGGGTGTCAGAGAGAACACGTCCAGCAGAGAAAAGAATCCCCAAGGTGAGCCCTGCCCGTGGGCTATGGACGTGCCGCTGCTTTGCTGTCTTCCTGCCCAGCTCCCCGCCGAGTGGCAACACGACTGCTTATGCGGCATCTGCAGGAGAAGCGGTCCCAGGTGCACCCAGGATCACTCCCTGCAGGGTGGGTGCAAGGCTCTGTGTGTGCAGGTGTGTGCGTGTGGAGGTGCATGCCTGGCGGTGCGTGTGCGAGTGTGTGTGTGCATGTGTGTGCACGTGGAGGTGCGTGCCCGGCGGTGTGTGTGCCCGTGCGCATGGCTGGGTGCCTCCGTGTTGTCCTCACCCGAGGTCCTGGGACGAGCCTGACGGCTCTTCGCCTGGTGAGGCAGGACTTGTCTGGAGGCTGATCCCTCAGCAGACGTGCGTCTCCGTGGCGGGTCCTGGTGTGAACTCACCTTACGGGGGTTTGCAGTGGGGTTCCTCCACCCACCTCCATCCGCCCAGAGTAAGGGGAGTCTTCGCAGGTCGTGGAGCTTGAGGAGGCCGTGGTAAGCAGAGGGCCCAGCGGGCTGTTGGCGCTGAGGAAAGGGATGGCTGAGAGACTCCTCCAGACCCGCAGGTCAGTGTGCCCTCCTGTGGTCATGGTCCAACAAACATGCTCCAGAGGGGCCCCGAGCCCACGGAAGCCTAGTCCAAGCGGGTGCTGGCCAATGCCACGAACCTGTGAGTGCTGTGACACTCACCGTTGTCCCCGTGGCCTGGCAGGCCCGGGACAGCCCCACAGCTCAGGGAGGACCCCGGGGAGGTTGGAGAACTCAGGTCGGGGCGTGCGAGAGTGGGGCTGCTAGCTCCCGCCATCACAACTCTCTCTAGCGCTTTGGGCACTTGGCTGTGTGTGTTCTGGGCAAACAGTGACCGAGTCAGAGTGGCAGGGAATGAGGCCCTCCGACTTGCAGCCACGGCGGTCTCGAGTGGTGGGATCGGTTTGAGACCAGCACAACCTGTCTGGCCTTCAACATGCTTCCCTAGAGCTCACGGTTGAAGACAGGGTTCCCTGCTCACCTTCTTTCTTCCCAACACAGCCCTCGACTTGCTTTCTTCTCTCTCTGTGCTTCTCACTCCCAGACAGGCCCCTCCGTCTGCGGGGACACGTGACGGACCTTCCGTATCCTCGGTATCATCATCATCATCATCAGTGCCTCGCATCCCTTTGGAAACAGATGACATGGTTGTGGACCAGGAGATGACCACCTACTGCAACCTCAAAGGGCACACTGGCTGGTTGCCACGGGCAAACCCACCGTCAGGACCCCCTCTGGGGAAGCCACGTCAGCGAGGGTCCCGTGACTGTGGGCTCCAGCATCTGGGGCCGTGACTCTGCTTTGTCCCGAGGTTGGCATGGCTGGGCGTGGGCGGGCTGGTGCGCGTGTGTGGCGCGAGTGGACTAGCCCACGGGAGCAAGCCCAGTGCGGTCCTCTCGTGCTCAGGCTGAGCGTTTGCTGGCTTAGTGTCCTGCGGGTCGAATAGTGCGTTAGATGAGTCGTTTCCTGGAGACTGGAGGAGAATTTGCCTCAAAATCTCTTTTTGAGTTTGCGCTCTGTAAGTTACGGGAGAGCAGTTCTGGCAGCGTGCGCTGGGGTCCGCTTCAGTTTCCTGGAGCTCAGGGACCTCAGGACTCCAGGGCCGGCCCAGTAAAGCAGAACAAAGCTCCCACGTGAATTCTGAACGCTGGTTTCGGCCGTGGATGTAGATCAAACCAGAGCTCACAAAGAAAGCCAAAGGTCACGGGATCACATGAGCTTAAACCACTGAGTAATTCAGTGAAACCCACGAGAATCCACACTTCTGCGTTTTGGGAACTGTTGCGAACGTGCTCTGAGCTGCGTGGGGGGTGACACGGGGTGGGCCCGGAGAGCTTTGACGTCCTCTCTACTGCGGCAGGGCCCGGAGGAGCTCCCACGTGTCAGCCGCTGCCCACCCTCCTCCGTGGAGGCCCCGGCCACATGCAGACGGTCCTGCTCTTGGGCTCTGCAGGACATTGAATGGTGCTCACTGAGGCCGCGTACAGCCCGGGAGGAGCCGGGTTCTGGGGAAACGTACGAGTCCCTGTGATTATATCTTGGCTTGATCTGGGGGCAGCTCTGTGTCTGTGCCACGAATGCAGAGGAGGTCCCAGTCACGGAACTTCCACGTTTGGGCCCAAGTTATTTATAATCTCCGCGTCTTCACCATAGACCCGTAAGGTGCATCAGGGCCGTGAATGAACGCTGAAACGTTAAACAGGCTGGTGGTGTTTCCATGACACCCATGGGCCGTTTTCCAGGTCCTCACCCCGTGGCCACGTGGTCCAAGCGACAAGCACACGCACACTGATTTCCACGGAACAGAGTTGCTTTCAGCGTCTGTACGCATAAGAGCTCACGCACAGAATATGCTCGTTGATGCTGTTGGGTCACCTTGGGCGATGTCTCTCAGCTCCCAGGGCTCCAGTTCGCAGCGAGCACGTGGCAGCAAGGCCGACCCCAGGGCCGACGGCAGGACAGGGGCCTGAGCCGCTCACTCTGCCCCACGGTCCTCCTGCTGCAGGGGGGCCCCTGGACCGTGAGGAGAGCTGCGGGGGCTGCGCACGTAGTTGGCCAGCGTGGAAGTAAGAATGTCCCCTACGCACTCCCCAGCTGCATTATCACTGCTAAGCGTGAATGAGTAAAAGACAAGAAACCAAGAGGAGTATTTCATAATCTCACTTACAGAAGGAAACCTGACTTTTTGCTGTGTTTTGGCATCTTAAAACTTAGATAATCTACTGATAAACTTTGGCTGCCTGTGTGCGAGGTAATATTCCAGCTCTCAGCAGAGCAAAGGTGCATTTTCTGGTTTAGGGGAGTTGACAGGAGGCTCATTTCGGATTTTGGTACCATACCATGGAGACGTGACTCGCTCAGTCTTCGCGAGGGGGCTGTGGGTCATCAGAAGCCACGGCCACTTGCTGGACAAGCCCTCGAGGAATGAGGAGAGGCGTCGCCCCGCGTGCCCCACGCAGGACGACCCTCACGCAGCGTGTCCGTGGATTTCCGTGATGGTTTAGAGACGAGGGTGTGCATGAGGGAGGCGTGGTGGGCTGTTAATGCTTGACTTGGTAGCAGAGAGAAAATACCACATCGTCTTGTAAGGTGGGGGGTTCTGAGGAAGGCAGAATCCCAGGTCTACCGGGTCATCTTTCTCGTGCTCCAGCATCACAGCACTCGGAACGCGCACGACGCCCTTTCCTCCTGACGCGCCCGCCTTCCCGGCACTTTCCTTTCTTCTCTTCCTCCTGCCGACTGATGTGCAGATGCGCCCGGTCCAGAGCTGCGAAAGAACTCGTTTCTTTATCAGTTTCTCTGCTGTGGTCTGTGGAAGCGAAGCCCAGCGTGCTGCTGGAGGAAAAAGGCAAAGAAAAAGAGAGCTATTTCAACCTTTTAAAATGCACGTAAGCCTGGCCACTGCTGGGTCTCATTCCCATCGTGAACGTGGCTATTTGGCATTGACCTGTGTGACCAAAGACCCTAATGAAGGCCCCACAGAGAGCGAGTCCGGCCGCGTGAAGGCCCTCTCCTCCACGTGAAGAGTTGAAGTGTCAGCTTCCATTGGGGACTGGCCTAAGGACAGGCCAGGGCAATGCGGAAGACGGAGCCTCACCAGTCTGGGGCAGGAAACGAGCCTGGTCTGTCCCTTCCCTCAATGAAGCTTCCTTTCCAACGTTTCTCTGCCCTGAAGACACGGCCCTGCCACCATCTGGGAGACGCCCTCCGACCTGCCGCCTTCTCTCTCCTAAGGTTCACAGTGGGACACGTCCTCTCCATCCCGAAGCTGTGTGGGTCACGGAACCAGCGTCTTTCAAGAGTGTGGCCGTCTTGGCACCAGCGCTGCGTCCTTCTCTGCTCGGTTGGTGACAGAGCAGAGAGGTCGTTCCTTGTGCTAAGGTTGCCATTGGCAGCGTCAGCGACAGAAATCACTGCCTTTGTTTCCACGCTGCTCTGCTGACGGGCTGTGGATATGACCAAGTGACGTGCATTTGTTCATCTGGCAAACGTTTGAGCTGCACTCAGTCAGTAAGGCTGTGCTCGAGGTTTTGTGAATTTAAGTAAAAGAAAGATGGGCCTTACCCCCAAAGAGCTCTGCACCTACGGGAAAAACAAATCGTGCTGTGCGTGCCGCACACAGCAGGAAGGACAGCCGTATTCCTGGGGCGGGTGGGAAGGTAGCTTCTGTGTACCCATACTCACACTTGTGTGGATGTGGGGACAGTCCCCGGGTGGGATGCGAAGACGTTCCCGATGACCCTCAGGGAGGCTTGAACATCCAAAGTCGAGTTTTGCTTCAGCCGGAGGCCCTGGGCCACGGGGGACCGTCCGCTCAGCAGAGGGTGGGCTTCCTCATGTCGCCAGCTCACACGCCCGGGACATCCCAGGAGTTACGGTGGAGGAAGCCTGCTGAAGGTTTCAGACTGGGGGTCCTTCAGGCTACAACATTGAGGTGAGCTCCAGCTACTGCTGGGGCATGAAACTCCCCCATAAAACCCAGAAAAGACTGTGAGCCACCATCTCTCATCAGCAGGAGAGCACGTCTCGCGGAGCACGTTCCCCTGTGTCTACGCAGGTCGTCCCCGGCGGGGTGCGGGTTCCCCGTCTTGGCTCATGACCGCTCGCAAAGGTCCATAGTCACAGCGCGTTAGGGGCCAACATGACGTTTGCTTCTGAACCTAACGTAGGATTTCCTTTTCAGTGGTTTTCTTAATTTTCTGTCTTCTACCAAAAATGTTCTCAGGTCTGAACTTCAGGTCAAGCTGCGAGAGATGTTTCTGTGCATTGACTAGTAATCTTGATGCAAGGGTTGGTATCTGTTTTCCAGTTCTGTGGGAAGTTGTTTTTATCACAACATCTCTTAACACCTGAAAGTTTACAATATTTTTCATTGTTTTTATGCAGCAAGATGCAAATATGATACAGCGATGGTGAAATTACCTATAGCGTGTTTATTTAAAAAATCGAAACCAAACTGCCGATGGCCATTAAACTGTAGACGGTCAGCTCTGCAGTCTGGTGCTTGAGTAAGTGATTTAAGTGCAGTTTAAGGACTACAATGGCTGAAGCGTAATTAATTTAAAAATCATATTTAAGTGTTTCTCAATCAATGATGCCCTCACTCATTTAATGGAAAAAGAACATCCTGAATCATTTGCTTTGCGATCATTTGAGAGTCTATGGAGCGATTTCTAAGTGTTCGTGTTTTCATTTCCATCCTCTTTTCTAGACCGGAAGATTCCCTGCAGTTGCTGTGATGGCCTTGTCCACCGTCTGGAGCTCCTGGTCATGAAGGCATCTTGCAGAGATGCCGGGACACAGGTCTAAGGAGAAGGGAGCGGCTTCGTCACGCTTGGCTCTTCTATCGTGGCGCACACACAAGGCCCGTTTCTCTTTCTCCTTCACTAGAGAGCTCCTCTGGTGCAACACCCATTAATTTTGTTTTATGGCATTTCCTTACGGATGGTTTTGGCTTGATTTGCTCATATTTATACTTGAGAAAGTCTAACACTAAATATAAAAAAGTTCAAACACTTTCATGGGGAAAATTTATATAGTGTTACAATGATGAATTAATATTATCTTGTGTGTTTTTATGGTGTTTCTTTTGATTTTTTTCCCCTGTGCAAAGTCTCAAATTCTGCAGCGCGACCCATACGGGGAGATCTTATCTGCGTTTCCCTAAATTGGAAAACCGACCACGTGATTTCATTACGCAGTGTATTATTAGGGAATGAGCTCCTTTTAAAGATTAAGACGTATATTAGAGCCCTGAAATCCAGCTCCCACGACCATGATGAGTGGTAGGCATACCGCGCCCGTTTTACAGATGAGGACGCACGTTGCGGGAGGTTAAGTCACTTAACTAGCTGCCAGCATCTAGCAAAGGCATCAGGGATGTGAACCCAGGTTTGGGAACTCAGAAGCAGGTGCTTGTCCCTTCTGTTGCTCTGACTCTGTTCTGCCTGGGGAGACAGGGTGTCGCCTGCATTAGAGAGGGCGCGAAGACCTTCTGCCTTGGTCTAAAGAGAGAGCGCCGGTGAACGCCGGCGGTGATGCTCTGCACCGCCATTCTTTTCTTGTTCTCATCAGCTCTGCAGGAAACCCCTGCTGTGTGATGCGCTCAGACTTCACCCTCTCTGGTCAGAGATCTCGGAAGAGCAGACAAAGCCATGCTCCTGTCACTGGTGCGTCTCGCTCAGTCCTGCAACTTTGCCCCAACACGATGTTTCTGGAGCTGCGGAGCAGTGTGTTTCCGATGGAGCTCATCCGTAGGAGCCCTCAGGCTGTGGCCGTGGTCAGGAGCACCAGACACCCACACTGCTCTAGGTTCCAGCCCTGGTCAGCAGGGACACTGAGAAGCGTTGTGGGGATTCCAGTAGAGGTAATGCCTTAAACCCTCACATCGAAAGAAAGGGCGGCAAAGCTTCCAGGTATCCAAGGGACCTGCATAGTCACACTCAGAAGTCAATTAGAAAAGGAAGCCCATGACATGTAGATTAATAGAAAATCCTACCTTGGCAATCATGCCTTGGTACAGGTGAAAGTTTCCAAGTGAGTGTTTATTAGAGAGCAGGGCTCAGCAGATGTTTCTAAAGCTCTTCCGGTTTGAGAGCAGGAATCTCGGTTTACGTCCTGCCAGATTCTCAAGGACATGGTATGTATGCACAGTTTTCGGATGTCACTACCTCGTCTGCTGACCGAGCCTGAGCAAGGTTCCGTGCTCTGGGATCAGTGAGAGCCAGTTAGCATGTGGGTGGACAGTCCCCTGATACAAAGACCGGGTTCTCACCTAAGGAGTGGAGCATGCTCTTGGAACGTTCCTGTGGTCACGTGAAAATTGGACATATTAATAGAATCCATCCTCCATGGTTGTTATGGAACAGAAAAGATCAAGGTACAGAGCCCATACAGGGTTATGCAGGTCAGACAGGCAACGAGCGTTTGCAGGGGTGTGCAGCAATGGCTCCCCGTACGACCCACACCCACGCTCCATCTGATGCACAGGGTTCCAGAAGAGCCACCCAGGAGACATACCTGACATTTGCCAGAACTTCGTGATGGAGGAAGCTTTTATTCTATTCCAGAAGTTACGGCGGAACTAATATTGACTTAAGAATTTACCAGAAGCCCGATGCCGTGTGCGGCATGGCATGGCGTTGCATTTAACAGGAGCATCACGTTAAGCAGTTGGAGTTCTTGTCTATGGGTATGGGGTAGGGGTAGGGGCCCTGCACCCCAGGTGGGGCTCACCCCTCCCCTGCAGTTCCCTGCCGTTGGCATCTGGTCCTCCATGACACTTTATTATTTATGTTGAACCACGTCTGGTTCCCTTGACCTCTTCCTGAAACCTCGGTAAGATTGCTCATTAGGTCTAAGAGTGTGTGTGTTTTGGGTGGAGGGGCTCCCTAGGGTTCTTAATATACAAGATCAGATCATCTGCTAATGGAGTTTGTTTTACTCCTTCTTTCCAATCTCAACGCCTTTTATTTCTTTTTCTGCCTCATTTCTCTGGTTAGAACGCCCAGTACAGCACCCAACGTAAGTGATGTGGGTACATGCCCTTGCTTTGTTCCTGATCTTGTGGGGAAATCTTCAGTTTTTTACCATGAAGTAGGATGTTAGCTGTGGGTTTTTTCTTTTTTTAAAAGATTTTATTTATTTATTTGACAGGCAGAGATCACAAGTAGGCAGAGAGGCAGGCAGAGAGGGGGGGAAGCAGGTTTCCTGCTGAGCAGAGAGCCCGATGTGGGGCTCGATCCCAGGACCCTGGGATTCATGACCTGAGCTGAAGGCAGAGGCTTTAACCCACTGATCCACCCAGGTGCCCCAGCTGTGGGTTTTTCATAGGAGATCTTTATCAGGTTGAGGAAGATCCCTTTTATTCCTAGTTTTTCAAAGTTTTTATCATGAAAATGTCTTAAATTTGTCAAATGCTATTTCTGCATCTCTTAATATGATCATTCAGTTTTGTCCTTTAGTTTGTAATATGGGGAATTACTTTGATTGATTTTCATATATTGAACCAACCTTACATTCCTGGGATAAATCCTGATTGGGGTTTCATGTTGTTTCCATGTTGCAGGATTTGGTCTGGCACTAATTTTCTCTGGGTGATCTACCTATATGCAGAATGGATGTCGGCTGGTCTGGGGACTTCTTTTCTCGTGATGTCTTTGGTTTTGGGATCGGGGTGATGCTGGCCTCTTAGAGTGAGCTCAGCATCACCTCCTCTGCATCGTTGGTGAATGAGTGGTGTCAGTTCTTTAGACATTCGTTAGACTCCGCCAGTGAGGCCATCTGAACCAGGCTTTTTTCTGTGGAGAGTTCATTATTATCACTAGTTGAATCTCTACATTTATTAGCGCTCTGCGGAGATTTTCCACTCCTGGCATCCTCGGTGTCTCTCTAGGAATGATCCATCTCACGAAGGTGATCTCACTATAGCTTACAGGATTCCTTCAATCCTGTGTGTTTCTGTAAGGCAGGGAGTGCTGTTTCCTCTTTGATTCCCGAATTTAGTAATTTAAATCTTCTCTATTTTCTCAGCCCTTCTAAAGATTTGTCAATTTTCAAAGAATTAGATTTTTAAAAAATTGGCTTTGTTTTTTCTATTGTCTGTTTCACTTATTTCCTTTGTTATCGTTATTATTTCCTTCCCTCTGTTTGCTTCAGGTTTACTTTATTTTTCTTTTATAGTTTCTCAACACGAACAGCTAAGTTGTTGATTTGAGATGTTTTATGTCGCATTGCACATCTCTGCACAGTTCTGGCCATGGCTCTTGTACCTCTCTTAGTTCTGTTGGTTGTGTTTCCATTTTCGTTCATCTTTAACGGTTTCTGGTTTCCATTGTGATTTCTTCTTTGATCCATTGGTTATTTTGGAATGTGTTGTTACACTTCCTTGTATCGAAAATTTCCCAGATTCTCCTGTTTTTGATTTCTGGTTTCATTCCATTGTGCTCAGGGAACATGTTTTGTATGGTTCTGATGCTTTTCGATGGACCCCGCATCATGGCCTGACATTTGGTCTGTCTGGGAAGACGTTCCAAGTGCTTGTGGGAGGACGTGGACTCGGCTGCTCCTGGGTGGCATGTTCTGTGCATGCGTGGGGTCCGGTCAGCTCACCGTGTTGTTCAGGTCTCCCACTTCCTCGTCGGTCTCTGTTGGTTGTTACACATTCCACTGAAGGCACTGAAACCTCCAGCTACTACGTGTAACGGTCTCTTTCCCCTTCAGTTCCATCAGTCTTTGCTTCCCATATTTTGGGGTTCTGTTGTTAGGCACATATATGTTTATCATCTTTAAGTCTTCTTTGTAGACCGCCATTTTTATCATTGCTGGTAGGATCTCCTTCTGTCTCTAGGAGCAGTACTTATCCTGGAGTCTACCTTGCCTGGCATTTCTGGAGTTATGTCGGCTTCTGTGTTTGTTCAGCATCTGCATGGCATGTCTTTCTTCCTGTCCTGTTTAGTTTCAGTTTATCTGTATCTTTGATCGAAACAGTGTCTCTTATAGAGAGTATACAACAGGATCCTGGTTGTTTTTTTATTTTTTTAAGTCCTTCCTGCCAATCTCTGCCTTTTAATTGGAGTCCTTTTTCCATTTACATTTAATTCAGTTACTGATAAGGTTGGACTTATGCATACTATTTCATTACTCATTTTCTATGTGTCTTGTCTAGCTTAGGTTAATATCAACTTAATTTATTTATGATTAAAATTAAGTTGGTTATTAACTTGAACTAGATTTTTTTTTTAATCAGTTAAGATGTGAATTATAATCCTTAGGGCAGCCAATAAGAAAATAACTAAATTTTTTTTAAAGGGAAGGAAGTAAAATGATACCCAAGAAAATATTTGGCCCCAAAGCAGGCAGCAAAATAGGAATATAGGCACAAAAATAAAAACCTCATACTACTTGATTTAGCTTCAGGGGTAGACAAAGCCTTCACTCTTAGATAATGCCACTTCCTCCCCCCCTTTACCCTGCCTTTCTCATGCAGAGTATGTCTTTATGCAGCGTGCCCACCAACACATTTCTGATCACTGCTTTATGCAGTTATTTTTTAAATCAGATAGGGGAGGAAAATGCTACAAACAGAAGCCACACAGACACCCCAGGGGAGGAGGTGTTCACAATAGAGCAGCCATGAGTCAAGTCACAAAAAGACAGCCTCCCAAGTGGGGTAACTACCAAACAGGTCAGACAACAGTAGTTCTCCAGGAAGGAGGCTTGGAGGGAGCCCCCTCCCATGCTGTTTCCCAGCAGGAGTGCTGGCTGTAGAGCTGGAAGGGGAAGGTGGGGGTAGGGCCTGTTAAATACCGCGGGGCTCTCTGTTCTTACTGAAACACAGCAGTTTCCCCTGGATAAATGTCTCCTGTTGCTGCAAGTCTTTGCTTAATTCCCAGAGATCTCCAAGAGCCGATTCTGACAATTTTTGCCAGTTTTCTCATCGCTTTTATGGGTGAGAGCAATTTTGGATGGGCTTATGCTGCCTTTTCACTGATGTCAGAGGTCTATGTGGTTTTTGGGGTGGCTGACCTCAGTGTCCCAGCTCCAGGAGGGAGCAGAAGACCCAGCTTGGGCCGAGAATGTTGAGGGGTTGGTTCTGAAGTGGGCCACGTGGCATGGCCTAGGCCCGCCAGCCCAGGCTTCCTCAAAACCTTTGGGCAACAGGCACTTTCTGGTTACCTGGCTAAGCTGATGAAATGCGAGCCTCCCTGGAATGGGAGGGCACTGCCCCTGGCGGAGCAGCCACAACAGAAAGCCAGAGTCAGATCTGCAGAGAGACGCCTTCTCGAGGACCTAGAGCCCTGGGTCCAGCTGCCTCTCCTCTGGAGGGCCGTTCCTCACTGGTGGGAGGCAGAGGGCAGGTACCACTTGGTCTATGACTTGATTCCTTGAGCCGTTTGCTTTGCTGGGACCCAATCCACAGAGGAGAAATGGTCAGGCTCCCACACAGGCCTGTGGAGCCGGTCAGGCTCAGGTTCACCCCGGCGAGTTCAGCCCGAGTGGGTGCATTTCTCACGGTAACGTCCTGTCCTTCCGGCTTTCTGCCAAAGCAGAGTTGGTGAGAATGGTGACATCTCAACATCCCAACTGTTACTTGTCACTTCCGTCGCGAGTGACAGCATTAGCATTTTCGTTTACTAATCTTCCTACGGTTTGGAAGTCTGGGCACTGATTATGTGTAAGACAAATGCTTTCCTTAATGTTCTATGTCCACGTGCATGGGGCGGAGCCCGAGTGCACATTCTACGTGAACCTTAGGGCGAGAATAACAGATCCGCGCCCTGTGCTGTAACTGTACGAAACTCTTCACTGCGGCGAGACGGAGCCCGGCGGGAAATCGAGACTTAAGTCCCTCCTCATCATGTGCCACACCGCAGAATGCTTCAGATTATCCTATGAATCTTTCCTCCCCGACGCTTCCTCTGTTTATGCATCTCTTGCTGGGCTGTTGCTTTACTGCCTGGCCATGCGGGGTGGCCTCTTGTATAAAGCAGTGGAAAGACTCTAGTTTTAGAATAAAGGGCTAATAGAATGGACTCTGTGTTCACTTACTTTCAAGTAGACTCTGATGACCCAGGGTGGCCACAGCGGCAACGTCATGGTCAGAGCTCTTCTTTGTGGCCTTTATGATCCATCGTGCGGAGGAAGGTCCTGCTTCAGGGCAACCAGACACCCTTAAGTGAAAGGCCCAGATTAACGATTCCGGAAAGCTACACAAGGAATACATTTTCAAGTGGTTTGTTGGGCACGGAGAGGGTGGACGCAAGTCCCTCATGAGTAGGAAGCCCGTGTTCTAGGTCTCACTGCAAATTTACCGTTAGTCGTCATGAACACTTACGACCGTGCCAATAAGGTGCACGGCTGGTGTCTTACAGGTGCGGCGCGTCTGCGACGGGACGGCCAGGCACCATCTCACCTGCAGAGCGTGGTTACATTCACCATCATGAGTCTTTAGAAGCCTCTCATGACATTCGGACATGCCCTTTTCTATTTTTTTTAATATAAATTACTAATTTGAGAAAATTCATAACTGTTGGACTTTTTTTCCATTTTAAAGAGACACGAGTCGGTCGGCTTGTGCGCCTGGTGAGAGCATGAGAATCACGGATCGTTCCCTGGGGCATGTCTGAATCCTGGGTCTGGCGAGTGCGGGCCTTGGGGGTGGGACCAGGTACCCGTGAGCCAAGCCCATTCCTGGAAGAATGGCCTGCTCTCCGGCGAGACGGCCCGCTGCCACAGTCCCTGCACGGCTGCCGCACCTCCTCCGCTCTGCTCTCTCTGTTCCTGAGGAGAAGACACCCCCTTCGGGCTGCTGAGGCCAGGAGATGAGTGCTTGGGATGAGACCCTTCACCAAGTGCCTGGCGTTTGCACCACCGAGGCCCTCAGAGATGCTCTCAGCGGAGTATCTAATGGGCATCACCCACCCCAGGGTGACGCTCCTTTCCGTTCAGGTGACAACTGCATTATGGGAACGTCTCTCACTCGGACACTTGATCCCTGGTCCCCGGGGCTGATGCTCGCTGCCCAGCCGGTCGGGAGCTGGGGCCTCACAGGTGGGCTCTGTGCACCCGGCTCACCCGTCAAACACGGAGCAGGGGACAACTGAGGAAGGAGGCCGCAGTGGTCAGCTCCAGGCTGGACCCGCTGCATGACGGGAGCTGCTTTCTAAGTCACTGACTGGTTTTCTTCTGTCTCATTTTATTCCTTAAGATGTTATTTATTTATTTGAGAGAGAAAGAGAGCATGAGCAGGGGAGGAGCAGACTCTTTGTCGAATGGGGGGCTGGATCCCAGGACCCCGAGATCATGACCTGAGCCCAAGTCAGACACCTGAGTGACTGAGCCATCAGGGCCCTTCTCCTCTGTATACAGGGAGTGTGAGCCCGTCGCCACCCCCGCAGCCTCTCCCAGTTCCGCTCTGCCCTTCTGCCCCGTGGCCAGGCGTGGTGGTCCCGGAGTGAGACTCTGATGTGTCCATCTGCACAGCCGTCCACTGGCAGAGGGGACGAGAAGCCTCTTAGCACGTGTGAGCTGTCGGATCAGAGCGCACACGCCTGGGTAGCTGCTTCATGTGTGCGTCCGACACAGCCCCGAGCAGGCGGGAAGGGCCACCCCAGGAGGAGTTCAGAAAGCTTTTCTGAAAACCCCAGAGCTTCCTTCCATCTCCATGAGTGCATCTTCTAGAAAAGACTGTGGCCATTCCTAAAATGTTACTCACTCCTGTTGGTGGTGTTATTCAGATGATTACTCTCAGCCTCGCTGAACAATAGGAAGATTTCGTTGGCAGCAGAAAGTAGAATCCCTTTGTTCCTCACTGCGGGACGAGTAACACTGACAGCCTCCTCCTGTCCCGCTACGTCGTAATTCGAAATTAGAGCTGCATCAGACTGTTCGTGACAGCTGTAAACTCTGGCAGGAGCGTTGGCGACCACCTCAAAACGCTGTCAGTTACGGAACTCACGACATTTTTTGGGAGATACGGGCTTACTCTTGCCCCTGCAGCGGCAATCCAGACAGAAATATTTAAGAACGGCCATCTTTTTTAACGGGAAAAAAATTAATCTCGAGTTGTTCCTGGGATCTTTCCTTCTGAAGTGTAGACACTCTTGAGTTTTTAGTTCAAGGAAACTGTTTTCACAAAGCTATGATGACGGGCCCCAGGGCCGACATTTCGAACCCGGTCACAGGCGTCCGGCGGCTCGTAATCACGGGTCCTGCGTGTCAGCCTGTCCCTGGAGCGAATCGGGTCTGCTCACATAAAGCCCCGTGCGCGGCTCGTCTGCACGACCGCCAACAACATCCTGCCCGTGTGTGCGATTTGTCACAACAGCTCCGAGGCCGCACGGACACAGGATCGTGAGTATTCGGATGTTTCTGCTGTTGTTGCTGGGTCCATGGCATTTGGGTGGAAGTTTAGTTCTTTGTGAGTTTTTAAATTACAAGTTTAGTAAAACTTACATTATTTTTCACTAGGAATTCTGTGGCCAGACGTGGGGCTTTATACAACACGATAAATTTCAAGCAGTTATTTGAAAACTCCCTGAATTCAGTGAAAATAGCCTTTTGGGGACTGACTCAGACAATCGTAAAGGACGGTCGACGTCACACCCCGGCTCGTGTGTAGAAGCCGCTTCCGAGGGGTGCTGAGAGGAAGACGCCCACGGCCCCGCGGCCTTCCGGGTCGCCTTCGCTGGTACTTCGCTGGTGTGCGGCGGAAGGCTTCTCGGTGCTGGGGGCGGGGCAGAGCTTGCGTTTGCCCTGAACTGCGTGAAAACGGTGGGACAATCCGGGACAGCGGCGACCCCTCCCAGAGGCCCAAGTTCTCCCTTTGCGCTGCGAGACGGGACGCCGAGGCCGCGGGAGCCCCAGTGCACCATGTCTCCGAGCAGCCCTTCCTGCAGACGGCGCAGACCTGGGAAGGGTCCCCCTTGCCCAAGGCTGACAGCGGGGCCAGGGGTCTGCCCTCCCAGGAACACCTTGGCGGCCGCTGCCAGCACTCTGCTCAGGCTACCGCCACCACCTGGCCTTGTCCTGGCAGGGGCCCTGCATGAGGCCTTGAGGCCCTGGGGAGGCACCACCAGACTCTGCTGTTGCTTTGGGGAGACACCACGTCGAGTCACTTGTCACAATGACATGAGTCGCAATGACATGGGGCCAGGCGCCCGTGAACGCTGCCAACAGCCCACTGGGGCCAGGCACGCGCACAGGCCTCGGCCCACCCACCCACCAGAGCAGGAAAGGCTACACCTGACGGGGGGCCTTGCTCGCACATGATTGATCTGCTCGTCACGGAGCTAATAATTACCTGGCTCTTCATTTCCATCCGTCTTTGTAACATGAAATTTCCCTCCGTGTGAGCGGCCTGGGCCCGCAGGGCAAATTGGAGAGCAGAGCCGCTCGCCGGCAGGTGCGCCCGCCGCCCCCTCTGCTGCAGGTACTTCCCGAAGACTCACAGCCACACGTAAGCTCCGTTCCAAATGCTCTGTTTCATTTTGATGTATTTTAAAATCCACTCAAGTTTAGGAAAACTTAATGTTTGAAATCACCGTTTTATCCTCATTCCCACACACATTTCCCATACCTGTTGTCAGAACAGAGTCTGCCGTAGGCTACGGCTTCATTTCAGGAGACCTAAAGCCCGTCCACGTGAGAGCTCTCACCTGCCGGAAGCCGCGGCGGGTCCCTACCCGTGTTCTTCTGCACCTTTCTCCTCTTGCTCTTGGTGTCTCCAAAGGGCTACTGCGTCACAGACAGTTGGCAGCCCTGCCCCAGCACAGGAGAGAAAGGCCTTTCAGCACAGTGGTCTCGTTTGTAAGACGAATACAAGTATCTTTTAATGCACGTATTCAAAAGGGATTTTACTGTCCAAAAGAAAGGCTGACAAAGGAGCACTTGGTCTGGTGCTGGGATTTGGTGGGGTCCGAATGGGGTCTGATGGGGTCTGGTTGGGTTTGGTGGGATTTGTTGAGGTTCAAAGGGAGCTGATAGAGTTTGGTGTGGCTTGGTGAGTTTTGGTGGAATTTAATGGGGTTTGATGAAGTGTGGTAGGGTCTGGTACAGTTTGGTGGAGTTTGATGGGGATTGGTGGGGTTGATGGGTTTTGGTGGGATTTGGTGAGGCTTTTTGGAGCTCGGTGGGGTTTGGTAGACACACGTGGACTCACACACGCACAAGTGTCCCACACACTGACACGCCCTGGCTGACATACAGCTTCCCCTCGCCCCAGACTAGCAGGAGCCTCCGCTGTTTTCTCGCAGCCCCTGGCAGCTCGAGTCTCCTGAAGCACTTGCTCATCATCAATGTTCAGCCTCCAGGGTCTCCGAACCTGCAAGTCTAGACAGGGCCCGGGCATACACCGCGATAAAATAACCGGGCGGGGGGTGCCGGCGACATTGGCCTCCATGGCTTTTCCGGCTGGAGCTGGCCCAGCCGCTCCGGGAGGCCTCTTGGATGTGCGTTCCTCCTAGCCACTCCCTGCACCTGCCACCGGCTGGGTTTGCAGGATTTCCTCTCATGCCTGCTTCGCCCAGGACGCTACCAGCCCAGCAGGGACCAGGGCGTTCGACAGACCGTTGTTGAGGGGCCCAGTGACTGTCTCAGCAGGAAGGGCATGGAGAGGTCATTTCAAGCCTTCTTGTGTCTTTACCCTCAACACCTGAGCACGGGGAGTTCTGCCATTTTGTAAGAACTTCCTCTTCCAGCCTCTCATGTGTGGCCTGGCAGTGCCATGTGACCTCGGTGGGGGGGCGCTGGCTGCCTTCTCTCGGGGCTTCTCCGGTCCTAGCCCTCGGCTGTGCGTCTCCTCAGTTTAGAAAGTTCCCATACCTGTCGAGGCCCGGGAAACGGAGGATTTGTACTTCATTCCTGGTCCTCTGTCACGACAATGGCGTGTCTCCTAAGATCTTGACAATCATGAGAACAGCATTGGTTTTTGAATTTAAATGCACACATTGATTCATCAGATCCAAGATTTGCCAAGACAACTTAAAGACGCGGGACGGCTCCCCAGTGAACGGACTGAGTTGTAAGCAGACCGAAGGCCCTCGCTTAGCTTAGGACTGTCTAATTAAGGGGGGGGGACTGGTCAGCTTCGGAAACGAGGGAGGAAGAAGCGGCTCCATGGGGGCCAGGCCTTCTGTCTTCCTTCACGGTGTGGCTGTGGCCTGGGCATCCCCACTGGCTCCAGGCCCCTCGGGATTGGTTTCCTGCCGAGCTGGCTTGTTCTACGGCTGTCTCTCCACTCACCGTGCCGATTCCCTCACCCATTATGTGCCTTTGTCAGGTGACTCATCCTTCTGATCAACCACCAGGCATGTTACCTGTTTGCTAAAATGACCTCAATGCCCCCATTTTGTTCTTGCCCCCACTCGGCTCTCTTCTTGGCGAGCCCGGCATCCTGTTGAGCTGCTCTCACCGTTGGTGTTCAGTTGTGGAGCTCATGCCCGGAGCCGCCCTCGGTGGTTGACGGCGAAGACTCTTCCTCCTATTACACTCCCACTTCCGTGGAGCCCATCAAGGAAAGGCAGCAAAGCCTTTCTTCTAGCCAGCTCTGGGCTCTCTCTCAGCACCTCCGCTGGGAGTGGCTGGCCTTCAGACAGGGCACAAAGCTCCCGGTGGTGCTGGAGGCCCTGGGGTCTGCCTGCGCCAGGGAAGCTCATGAGCATCTGTGGGGGGACCCCTCTGGGCGGCGACCTGTGGAGGCATCACTGTGTGTGCACGGGACCGTGGCCCCAGGGGAAAGGGTGGACCCAGGGGACTGAGACATGAACCGGGTCTTGGAGGACGTGATCTCGGCAAGAGGAGAAAGAGACAGGGACGCACGTACGCCGAGCTGAGCAGAAGCAGGCCGGAGACGGATGACACTCCGAAGAGTGGTTTGAACATGAACCGAAAGACGCTTGGTCGGCCAATAAGGAGTCGTGGCTCACTGAGCTGGTCGCTCCCGGACGCTGCGGGCTTCCTCTGTGACAGTGAAAACGGAGCCGGATGCTCATCTCTGGTTAGGGACTTTCAGGTCTCGGGCAATTCCTGTGACACAAAGGGCCCTTTCAGCTGAAGAGAAATCAGCCATGGATGTCAAGTGATAAGAACCTCCTGCTCATGCCCTCTCCGAGTTATAGGTCCGAACTTGGAGCCACAAAGAGAAAACATCCTCACTCAGATACAAAATAGGAGTTACCTGTCACGGGCGGTAAAGCCTACGTCTGGAACAGCGAGTCAACGAGACGCGTTGGCCCAGCGTTGTCTGCGGACACAACGGCTCCCGTGGCTGTTGCCTTCATCTAGAAAGCACGTTCTCCTGGATCGCTTCAGTTTGAGGATTATGATCCCCGTTCAGGGAGGAAAAAGCCTCATAAAGTTCTCTGCTTGGATGTTTTTCTGTTATTGAACTTCACAGTGTCCAATGGCCAGAGCCGGGCTCTCCCCCAAAGTTGGTTCTCACGGCCGAGCGAGGCAGAGCCCGCCTGTGACTTGTGGAGGGACAGGGTCTATTGTGGAATGAGACGGGAGAGCGTTGCAAGCGCGAGTTTACCTGCTACGTTGAAGGTAACATGCTTGGTAATGTTTTCATTATTATTATCATGAAATCAATTAATCAGATTAATTTTGAATCTCAGCCAATACACTATTTAGATTCCAAAATGGAGATCTTGTAGCAAATGACATAGAAATGGTCACCAGGAATCTGGCAGAAGCGCAGAGAGATGATATTCCCGACATCGGGTCGCGTGTCCCGCGACTGAGTAAAAGTCTGATTTGACTGAGGCCGGGAGGGCGTGTTGAGCAGCCGCGGGCCTGGGCGGGGCTGCTTGTGGGCGTCTCCTGGACACTCTGTGTTGGGGGCAAGCCTCCAATTTCAACACAGGGAAAGGGAACTTTGGTCTTCCAAGCATGCTCCAACACTTGCCAGCCATGAAGGCGCCCGGCAGAGAGCAGAGCGGGTTCTCCCGCCGGGCACGGGGCAGTCAGCCTCGCCGCCAGAGCTCGCCAGGTGGAGGCACTTGGCCTTGAGTGCTGATGTCTCACTCCGAAGACAACCAGACACAACCGTTTCTGAACACAAGCTTCCGAATGCAAGAAGCTCTTCTCTCTAGAACTTTACAAATAAGCAGGAAGTGCACGTGGCCAGTTTTCCTACGTGGGACCTCTCATGTGTGTTTCATGGGTCCACAGGCAGCCAGTGGGCCCGTGAGGCAGGGCACAGGTACAGGGAGCACACCTTTCCGCCGCGTGCTCTCAGGGACGACGGCCTCGCCTCTTCGGAGAAAACTCTGTACATGCTGGCTGCTCCTGGAGACCTCACTGCAAGCCCATCGACCCCAACCAGCTGGGGAGCCTGACCTCAGCCAACCATAGCCCCGCTCTGACTTACCTAGGCCTGCTGGGAATTGATTCCAAGGGCTCTAAAATGAGCTTCGCACATGCTAGGACTGTTACAGAGTCTCAGCGGCTGCGCATCCGTCTGCCACCCTCCCCCCCGCGGGCCCTGGAGCAGGGGTTAAGCCTGCACCCGAGTGTCGCCCACAGAGCTGGCTTCCTGCGGAGTGAGGCTGAGTCCTGGGCTACGGGCTGGGGATGGTGTGGACAAGGCTGTGCTGCTGCCAACCCTTGGCCTCACTTAACCTGCTGGCTGACACAGCAGCCAGAGAACCTTCCAGCAACAGAAGGTCCCCATTTCCTGGCCAGGCTCTGGAGTTCGAGGCACAGGCACTTCGGGCATCTGGGAAGCCACGGCTGGGACGCACCAGTGGTCCTGACAAGGCAGGGCTGCTGTGCCCCGACCTGGCCCCCCGCACTCGGGGTTGCTGAGAACTGGCCACGTGCCACGCTCATCTGTGACGCGCTGTTTCAGACGGCCAGACGCACGCCTGCGTTTGGGGAACTTGACTCCCCTAGACAGTAATTATCTGGGAAACAAATGACATCAGGCCTACCTTCTGCTTTCTCCTTGTGGCCGGAGATGGGACGGCTACACGGTCTTCCCTCTGTCTTACCCTCCAGCCCGTGGGTTGTGGCTCTGCGGGCACCATTCTGGGCAGGCCCTTGCAGTGAGTCTGCTGGGTGGAGTGAATTGCCCAGCCCGCGTGGACACAGCTGCCTCATTGCTAGGAGAGCCCAGTGTCCCAGAAATGTCTTGGATGTCCTTTGTGCAGAGCCAGAAAGAGTGGTCTGAGTTCCACGGAGCTTTGCTCCGCTGTGGGCTCTGTCCGTGATGCGTGCCGAGCGTGGGTGGCCACAGAGCTCTGAGGACCAGGCACTGACTGGGTCCCCAGCGCACAGAGCCTGCGAGGACTGCCCAGAGCCCACCTCCAGCCCCGGAGAGGGCCCTCAGGAGCCTGCTGTCCCTTCGGCCGTCGTGGACTTGGGCCATGTCCTGCTCTCACAGCCTCTGTCCCCTTCTGCCACTAAGTTTGTCACCAAGTGACCTAAAGGCAGAAAAGAAAACAATTTTCCCAAGGGATTCTGGCCACAGCAGGGAACAGGTCTGGGTCGGGGCTGGGCAGAGACGAGCGGCTTGTCACACAGAGAGTGGGAAGAGAAGGCGTGGGCGTTTCTGCATTTCTAGTCTCCAATTTTCCATGAATATGGTAGAATTTCATGCAATTTTGTGCTCTTGAAACATGTAATTTCTGTCTAAAATATTATGCAAATAGAGAATCCTGTGGCAGTTGACAAGTTTCACGGTCCCTCACCCCCCAGAGTCCCCTCCTTGTCTTGTCCTGGTTCTTCTGGGCCTCCCTGTGGCCTTGCCTGTCTCCCACAGCCCCTGTTCCTCCTCCTCTCGCCTCCTCCTCTCCTGCTCCCCAGGCCTCCCATGCCTGCTGTCTGGGGTCCGCCTGCTGCCGGGGCCACCATGAGAGAGGCTGACGAGCCTCCAGGCTGGGCAGTCGGCACCGTTTTCTCCCGAACGGCCTGTGCCTCTGCCCGATGCAGTCAGACTTCTACCATCTAGCTGATCGTGAGTTCCACGAGTCCAGCACGACATTACCCAGGCACCCGTGCCGCGGGCTCTCTGGTCGTCTCTCCAGAGCACACGGAGCGCAAGTACGTGTCCACTGGGACATATGGCTGCATGACCCACGGCGCCCTGGCAGCGGGAGAGCCCACGAAGCCTCTTCTGCTCAGTCAGGACAGTCCGCAGCACAGGGCAGGGAGCTCCGGATCAGAGGCAGGGGTGACGCCTCCGTCAGACACAGACATGCCTTCCCAGCCGCTCATGGCCAGGACACAGAGCTTGCTTGTCGCTGGGCTCTGAGCTCTGGACCTCGTGCCACGCAAAGGCGCCTGCTCCTCCTCCTGCCTCTCCGTTCTGCTCCCGGCCCTGCTGCCCGGCTAGCTGCTGTCCCTCAGAGCCCTCGAGTCCTCATGTCTTCTCCAGACCAAGCCTCTTCCTGCCCATCCTCGCAGGAACCCAGGTGCCCTGCAGGTGCCTGCTGGGGGGTCCTTGAAGATCACAAAGGGATGGCCAGAGCTTCACCCAGAGCAACAATGCACCTGCAAGGGTCCTCTTGCCGCGGGAGCTTCCTGTGTCTGCTGCAGCAGATCACGTGGTGTCCGTGGCTTACTGCCATGGGGCTTATTGTTTTACACGTCCACAGTTCAGAGGTCCCACGGGGGTCTCACGGAGCCACGGTCCAAGTGGCTGCTGGCTGGTTCCTTCTGGATGTGTGGGGCAGATCCGCTGCCCAGCTCCCGGCTCCGTGGGCACCGCCGTCCTCACCTCGGGCCCTCCCTCCTCACGGCCAGCAACGGCGGGTCCTCTCTCACGTGGCGTCTCTCTGACGGAGTCCCTCCTTCTTTCCTGTCCTCACCCAGGGACCCTTGCACTGTTGGCCGCCCACCCTGATCGATAATCCAGGATAATCTCCTTATTTTAAGGTCATCTGATTAGCATGCTTAATTCCAGCTGCAGCCCTAATCCGCCTTGCCGTCCGCAGGTTTGGAGATTACGACGTGGACATCACTGGGACCAACATTCTGCAAGTTTGCTCAAAGCAGACAGGCTTTCTGTGATGTGACAGACAGGATTTACTCTTCCCCGAAGCTCCCCTTCTGGGTGTGGTTAGGAGGAAGGAGCATTTGTAGGGTACCCAATTAGCGCTTGAATCTTGACACTTTATGCACATTTTTTGATAAGAGTCACACTCCACAAGGACATTTTATAACTTTTCCTACAAGAAGAATGGGGTCATGAGATTAAGGAGTCTACAGGAGTTCTCACAAGTGGCGGTGGCAAGAATCTGGGTCTCTCGAGCTGCTTCTGACTCCAACTCGTGGTCTGTGTGGCTCCATGAGCGGACACTGACTGACCAGGGACTGACCAGGGACTAACACCGAGATGCTGCGGAGGACCAGGCTATGAAGGTGGCACGCTGGCGGTGACTTCCCGCAGGGGCCGGCTCTCCTCTGCTTTGCCCGGCCGGCTGCCGCCTTGTCTTCGGGTTCAGTGGAACATGGAGGGCCTGCCATCCAGATCTCACGGAGCGTTCCTTTCCAATGCCCTAGAAGCCGTGTTTTAAAGTCTAGTTGGAGGTTATTTTAAGGGGGTTACTAGCTAACATAACTGAGCTCCAGGAGCTTTCTTGGTGCCTCACAAGCAAGAGCTCATTTGTTGCTTGCTGCAGATGCGCGAGGAGAGGTAGCAGACCCTCTTTGCTGATGAGGAAACTGGCTGAAGAGCGTGAGTGACTTGCCCAAGCCTATCAGCGACAGAACAGAATCGACGTCCCCAGAGCTAGGCTCCCATCGGTGATGCCTCTGCCTGTTCACCTGTGGAGGGGTTTCCTGGCAGCACAGCACGTCACACCAAGCAGGTGCGTCCCCGTCACGGGGCTGCTCACCAGGGGCATTGCAGCATGTGCGCAGTCTCCCCCCAGCACCAGTGCGCGCCATTTGTTCCCAAAAGTTCATGATTTCCAGTTGCCGCTGTAGCTCCTTTTGGAGAATGCCTCATGAAGACAATGCTAGAAATCCTGTCTCTGGTAGGTAAACACCACTGGTCAGTAACCTGGACAGGTTAGTAACTGAGGCTTTGGAAACGAGACAGTGAACATCTCGAGTACCCAAACATCGCTTCTGCCACAGTACGATCTTCTCCTTCAGCAGTCGCCCCTGACTGGCCAGCAAGGGGATGGGCTTCTTCTGCATTCTGCACTTGTGTCCTCCTCACATAGAGCGCTGTTGGCAGGCACGGCCAAAGAGGGCTGCAGAGTGGGGGCGGTAGGAGTCAGGATGACAGATCGGGGAGGGGTGAGGTAGTTAACACATGATGTGTGTGGCTTCAAGTAACTGATTTCATTTGATGTGCTAATTCTAATTATTATTATAATTACATATAATTAATATTAATAATATTCCTATATTATTGTCATGACATGTATTACTGTTCACAAAATGCTCGACCATTTTGACGCAAAAATAGCATTTTAAGTTAATACTGGCTTTTCAATACTAGTAAATAGATCTTCTAGTCATTGTTTTTGATGGCACACTTTTTCTTAGCACAGCACAAGCCGAAGGTCTTGATTTTCCATGTGCAACCTAGAGAAAAAAATGAGCAGAGGCATTAATTTCAAATTCATACTTTGTGTTAATTGCAAAAACTACTGGTTGGTTGAGTTTGTTTTACATAAGAGATCCCCCACAAGCTGCGTTCTGGGAGGCCACCATGAGGGATGTAGGCCCCTGACATGGTGCCAGCACACTGGGCCCTGGTCGGGATGGCTGGCACTGGTGGAGGGAGCAGCCTGGCCCACGGTAAACCCATTTCCCTGTCATCGTCCCCCTGGAACACAGATGGCCTGCAAGCTGACTTCATGCTCTAACCGGCTATTTATTGGGAAAAAAGTCCCCACTGAGGGGCAGAAGCATTTCAGGGAAATCTGTTCATTCTGAACAGAAACTAGTTGTTGTTTTAAATTGTTTTAAGTACAAACTCCCTTTAATCTTCAAGGTGGTTGTCAGACTTCCGTAACTACAGGCCTTGCTGCTCCTCAGACGGGAAGGTGTGAGTGTGATGATTTGCAGAGCGTGGGTTTTGAGGATTGGGTTGACTTATAGCACACAAGGAAGAGTGTGGGGTCACAGGCTTCTGACACTTAGCCGCTCCTATTACTCCAAGTGAGGCTTTCATTTTCCCCGTGATGTGCTGTGTGCAACAGACGTCCCCAGACTTCCAGTGTCTGCTTATTGACAGCCATCCACAACGTGCAGGGGTACTCATGTTCAAGGCCCCCACACTCCGTCTTATGGTGGGAGAAGCAGGTGCGCATGTCCGTGGGTGAAGAAGATGGGCCGGAGAGGCTATCTGCGCAGAGGATCTTGGATTCAGCAGTGGGTTCAGCCAGGGACTATCACCACCGTGAGAAGCCATAACTGGAGAAAAATGATCCCTAAGAGATTTGCATAGGGCATACACATGGTTGTTAATAAAAGCAGAGCTCCCATGCCAGTGAAGGACATAAAGCAAAATAGAGCAAAACCCTGCTTTGGGAGAGCCTGTTGTCTGCCTGTCCTGTCCTTAGCAGGTGGCTTCCTGCAGAGTGATCAGACCTTGCCCTCCAGATGCTTCACCCAAGTCGGGACGCTGGAGCTCGCAGACCCCGGCCCTCAGCTCAGGAACCCTGCAGGGACTCTTCTTGACCTGCTGCGTGTCTTCCCGATGACCACGGCACCGATGAGGCGCACCCCTCCAGACAGCAGGGCTGCCTTACTGTTCCTCCGACATCGTAGCTGGTCCAGCAGACGGGGTTTGAAAAGTCTGGGCCTTCCTCGCCCAATACCGAGCTTGGAGCTCCCGGAGCGCTCCTGGGCTGGAGTAACAGCCGAAGCTCTTCGAGGAACTGAAGCTACTGGAGACTTTGAAACTATGTAGCACGATGAAAGCAGCACCTCGTTAGCACAAATACCTCACCGGGAGACCTCGGCATCCTGAGCCCACAGAGTGCTCTCTAGGGAGCCCAGCGGGTTCGCCACGGCCCGGGAAGGGAATGCCAGGTGCCCAGGACGTTGGGCGGAGCCTGTGTGGTCTAGTGCTTGGTTTTTCTGACAGGAAACCTCATCCAAGCCAAATATACTTTTGAAATTTGACATCGCTTTATAATAATATTTTAATAGTTTTTCATTATACTCGGAACTTTTATAGCCACTTAATAATTGTATTTCAGAACTTAGTCACTCACCTTTGGTTTTTTTAGAGTTACCTTCTTGCCTTCAGACCTCTCTAGTGCTTCCCTATGTTAGGGCATGACTCCGAGGCCGGTGGGCATCGCCTCTAAGACCTAACTACAAGGAAGGCAGGGCTGTGCTGGGACCTGCTGAAACTATGAACTTATCTAGCTTTTTTTATTTCAGCACAAAATAAAAACTGTATGAGGGGTGCCTGGGTGGCTCAGTGGGTCAAAGCCTCTGCCTTCGGCTCAGATGATGATCTCAGGGTCCTGGGATCGAGTCCCTGCATCGGGCTCTCTGCTCAGCGGTGAGCTGCTTCCCCTCTCTCTCTGCCTGCCTCTCTGCCTACTTGTGATCTCTGTCTGTCAAATAAATAAATAAAATCTTAAACAAAAATAAAAACGTATGCAAATCACAAAGGTATCAAACATCAAGCAGAAGGTAGACAGCTCTTAATAGTCAAATATCAAAAAGTATCTATGTAAAATTCGGTTCTATCTTACAAAAAAGACTTAATCATGTATTTTAACCCTTATCAACTTTAATTTGACATTTCTTTCTTAAACTCACTGCAAATTCTAGTCAAATCCCTGCTTTGTGTTTTATAGAAATACACAGTTGTTAGGTTTCATTATGTTAAAATCTTTATGACTCATCCACCAAATGGAATTTTATAATAAAAGTCTATAACACATAGTTATTTAATCAATTATAGCTTAATGATTGTGGTTTTAATTTGAAAACTACAAAAATGCTCTATTTTGCAAACTTTTAATTCTGAGATAACTGTGCAGTTGTAAGAAATTCTACAGAGACATTCCACGTACCCTGTGCTCAGTTACCCCCAAAGACACCTCTCGTGCAAGTGCAGAGCAGCCCCGCGACCTGGAGCGGACACTGATGCGATCCCCCAGTTCTTGCCAGATCCCACCTGTTTCGCACGTGCACACACAGCTGCGTGTGCACGTGTGCACATGCATTTCGCACGCTTGTGCAGTTCAGTCCCGCACAATTTTACCAGGTCTGTAGGTGTGTGTCACCTACAACAGAGAGCAGAATGGACCCATCCCACTGCAGCTCAGCCCTTGCCCTCCAGAGCTGCTTGCACAGGGTCCGCCTCTAATCTTTTATGCATCTTTACAACCTCCTCATTTCAAGAGGGCGTATATGGGAAATGGTATTGTGGGACTAGCTTTTTTCTTGCAGCACGACTCTCTAGAGATCCACCCATGCTGGGCAAACCCAGAGCACACCAGGTTTCTGTGAGGTAAGAGTCTGTGGTCTGAACGGGCCACCATCTACTCGACAATTCACCCTCTGAGGGACATTTCGGGTGTTTCCAGTTTTTGGAAATGAAATGAAGCTGCTATGAACACTTGGGTACAGATGTTTGTAAGTTGTCACTTCTCTGGGAGTAAAGGCCCATAAGAGCCATGGTGGGGTCATAGGGGAAGTCTAGTTTAGACATCTGAGAAACTGCCAAATTTGCCTTCCCACCAGCAGTACTTGAGTGATCCAGTTTCTTCACATGCTTGCTTGTACTGAGGTGGTCACTGGTTTTGTGTGTGAGTTTTTCTAGCGTGTGCAGTGGGCTCTCCCTGCCGGCTGGTGATGCCGCACATCTCTTCACATGCTTGCTTGCTACCTGTACGTCCTCTTCAGTGAAATGTCTTCTCCTGTGTTTTTCTCATTTTCTAGTTGGTCATTCTTTTTTTTTTTTCCACTAATAAGTTTTGAAAACTTCACCATCCATTCCTTAACCAACGTCACAATTTCTTCTTAAAAGACAAAATGAGGGACGCATGGGTGGCTCAGTTGGTTAAAGCATCTGCCTTCAGCTTGGGTCATGATCCCAGTGTCCTGGGATTGAGTCCCACATCAGGGTTCTTGCTTGGCAGGGAGCCTGCTTCTCTCTCTCTCTCTGCCTGCCACTCTGTCTGCCTGTGCGCGCGCACTCTCTCTCTGACAAATAAATAAAATCTTAAAAAAAAAAAAGACAAAATGAAACAGCATTTTTTTTTTTTTTTTTTAGTGGTCTTGATGAAGACACTTCCCATCGACTCTGAGATGAAGGAGCAAGCAGTTCCTGCTCCATTCCCTACAAACATGGTTGTTAAAAAGTCCTCACAAAATCCTTTCCAAATCTCAGTTTCTAGTCCCTTTTATAACCTCCATCTGGGTAAGAGACATAAGAGTCATATAACCAAATCCCAAAAGTTTCCTTTGAATATTTCTGCCTTGTGGTCTGGTATTACTCATATCCTGGTACTTCTGTGGAGTTCTCCAGTTAGGATCTTGGAACACTGATTTCTTTTCAGGACACACTAAAATGTTTTCCAGCCTCTTTTTCCTTTCCTTTTCTTACTTTATGCAGTGATCTTATCCGGCTCTGGAGTTCTAGTCAAAACTGCATCTTTATTCTCAACTCTGAATTTGCTTAATGGACACCTTTAACCAGAATTCATACTCTCCCTCTCAAACTGCCATGAGCTCACACATGCACACTTGCCTGCTCACACACGTGCACACAGTCATCATTACATGCATACACATGTGCACACATGCACACAAGCACCAATCTGCTTCTCCTCTGGTTTTTCTATCTGAACGAATGTCACCTCCATTCACCGTGGGATCAAAGCCAGGAGCTGGTGGTTCTTGACTTGCTTCCTTTTGCTACTCCCCACTTGTAACTGATGTGTATGTTCTGCTACGGACTCTCTTCCAGTATTTCCCTTCCTCCTCATTCCCTTTCCTCATCATTGTTATTTTTTACTTACTAAGACATTATAAGATTATTTACAACTTATTCCTCTGGCTTTAATTCTCTTGTATGTGGCTAAAGGGCTCATATTTGGAAAAAGTCAATCTCACAATTTTTTTCCTCCACACCTTTAAATCAACTGTAGTATTGATAATTATACGTATGTTGTACCACAGACTTTTCTTCATTTCAGTGCTAGTTATCTCTCCATCTTGGTCTTCACAGGATACTTCATTCTACAGAACTTTTGACAATTCTCCAAACTATGTCTTTTCTCATGTCCCAGTTCTTTCGTCCTTATTATTTAGTATGCTCTTTATTTCCAGATGAGTAAATGTCACTTCACCCAAACTTCAATGTCTCGGGATCAATCGACCACTCCTTCCTTTTAGCCTATGTGGTATCACTCCACTCCAAATAAGGTTATCTATTGTATGACATCACTCATCGATTTAAATTGGTGTCTCCACTGCAAAGCTGTGAGCTCCTCTATAGTGAGAACAGAATGGTTTCACTACTGAATTCTGGACCAATCAATGCATGTGGCTTACAGATTGCTGGAAGGAAAAGGACAATCACATCAAAAGGAAAAGTCCAAAAGGATTGGACTTGAACAAATGTGAAGCCAGATTCTTAAAAAAATTGAGTATGAAACCCAACAGCAACATGCAATTTACTCCATAAATGTTTGTATTTATAATGGAGACATGCATTTATCACATCTATGAAATATCTAAAATGGGCCAATTACATGTCTCAGGGCAGTCTAGAGGCCCTCTGGAATCCTGAAGTAAGAGTGTGTACCTTGGGAAGCTCAGACACAACTGCAGTCCTCGGGCTGATAGTGGTGTTCGCTGCACTGACACTCACACACCTCTGTGGACACCATCCTACCAAGTCCATACAACAGTTCCAATCGATGGACACTATCATTATGTCCAGCTGCATAAACAGAGGCTTTGAAAGCCAAGACACCTTGTTAATGCAAGAGTAGGTTTATAAGATCCACAACTGGATCCAAATCCATATCAATCTGATTCCATGGTGATTTTTTTTTTTTTTTTGATGTCAGTAGCAGGGCATGGTCATTTGAAGAACCAGCCCATGTATCTTTTGTGGAAATACCTTTTCTTCCTTCCATACAGCCCTGCAGCATTGAGACTGAGCAAAGGGCCAGACATTGGTTATTCTGGTGAGGAAGGTGGTGTAAGTCATGAAATCACTGCATAATTTGTATGGAACCAGAAAAGACCTTGAATCACTAAGGAAGTGTTTAAAAAGAAAAACAAAGTTGGAGGCATCACATTGTCTGATTTCAAGCTGCTATGATCACCAAGACAGCATAGTACTGACATAAAAACAAGACACGGAGACCACTGGAAAAGAATAGAGAGTCCAGATATGGACCCTCAACTCTATAGTGAAATAATCTATGACAAAACAGGAAAAAATATCCAAAGGAAAAAAGATAGTCTATTCAATAAATGGTGTTGGGAAAACTGGACAGCTACATACAGAAGAATGAAGCTCAATCGCTCCCTGACACCGTACACAAAGATAAACTCGAAATGGATGAAAGACCTTAACATGAGCAGGAATCCATCAAAATCCTGAAGGAAAACATAGGCAGTAATGTCTTTGATATTGGCCACAGCAATTTTTTTAAAGACACGTCTTCAAAGGCCAAGGAAACAAAAGTGAAAATGAACTTTTGGGACTTCATCAAGATAAAAAGTTCTGCACAGAAGAGGAAACAGTCAACAAAACAAAGAGACAACCTACAAATTGGAGATGAAATTTGCAAATGACACTACAGGTAAAAGGCTGATATCTAATAGCTATAGAGAACTCCTCCAACTCAACACTCAAAAAACAGAAAATCACATTAAAAAATGGGCAGAAGACACAGACACTTTTCTAAAGAAGACTTACAAAAGAAGACTATCAGACACATGAAAAAAATGTTCATCATCCTTAGCCATCAGGGGAATTCAAATCAAAGCCACTTTGAGATGCCACCTTCCACCGGTCAGAATGGCAAAAATTAACAAGGGAAACAAACATCAAACAAAAGAAACCCCAAAAACAAGTGATGGAGAGGATGCGGAGAAAGGGGAACCCTCTTACGCTGTTGATGGGAAGGCAAGTTGGTGCGGCCAGTTTGGAGAACAGTGTGGAGGTTCCTCAGGAAATTAATAACAGAGCTTCCCCATGACCCTGCCATTGCACTCGTGGGTATTTACCCCAAAGATACAGATGTCGTGAAAAGAAGGGCCACACATATCCCAATATTCATAGCAGCAATGGCCACGGTCGCCAATCGGTGGAGAGAGCCGAGATGCCCTTCAGCAGAGGAGCGAACGAGGAAGATGCGGGCCGCATGCACAGCGCAGTCCTCCGCGGCCACCGAGGTCTGCGCTAGCGGATGCGGCTGCAGATCGGGCTGAGCGACCCGAGTGCAGTCAGTCAAGCCGAGAGTCGGCCATCACAGGGTTTCCCGTGTTGGTGGGGCACACGGAAGGGCGTGGGGGACACGAGGGAGTAAGGGACATGAAGGGGACCCGACGGGGCGATGAACCACGAGAGACCACGGACTGCAGGGCACAGAGCTTCCGAGCGGAGCAGGGGAGGGGGAGGCGAGCGGGGACGGGCGCACAGCGGGGCACGGACTGCGGGGCACTGCGTGTCCTTCGCACACAGGGACTGGAGGACAGGCCGTCGGAGACCCGCGCAGCACGTGCGGCGGCTCACACGACGCCCTGGAACCGCTCTGGGCCTCCCAGTCCGGACGAGGGCAAGGCCTTGAAGTCGGGCTTTAGGATGAGGATGAGTTTTGTCGGGACTCTGGGAGCAGCCGGTTCGCAAGGCTCGGGGGCGGCCTCGGGGGCGGGCGGGGGCGGCCTCGGGGGCGGGCGGGGGCGGGGAGGGGCGGCCTCGGGGGCGGGCGGGGGCGGGGAGGGGCGGCCTCGGGGGCGGGCGGGGCCGGGGAGGGGCGGCCTCGGGGGCGGGCGGGGCCGGGGAGGGGCGGCCTCGGGGGCGGGCGGGGCCGGGGAGGGGCGGCCTCGGGGGCGGGCGGGGGCCGGGGAGGGGCGGCGGCGCCCTCGCGTGTGCCTCGGCCGGAGCGCTGCGGCCCCTGGACGGTCCGGGCGGCAGCACCCGCGCTCCGCTGGCCGGGCGAGCCCCGGGAGGCCGCGCCCGAGGGCAGCCGCTGCAGGTGCGCCGCGGCGGCCCCGGGTTCCAGGGCGACGTGGGGCGCCTCAGGGTCCCCGTGGGCGCTGCGGGGCCGCGCGGTCTGGGGCGGACGGAGTGGGGCCGGCGCTCCCGCAGCGGAGGCCACGGGCGGTCCGGGGTCACCGCCGGCCGGTGCCGGCCAAGGACGCCCCCGCCCGACAAGCGGCCGCAGCCTCACAGGGACGCCGCCCGGTGGCCGCCGCGTGTGGAGACGCTTCCGCGCGGCGCCGTCGGGGAAACAGCCTCGACGACCCGGCTTGTGTCCGAGTTTCCGTCCCGAGCGGCTGCGGGGCCGGCGGTGCGGCGGGTGCGGCGGGTGCGGCGGGTGCGGCGGGTGCGGCGGGTGCGCGGCCGACTGGCGCCCCGCGGTCCGTGAGGGCCGGACAGGGACGGACTGGGCGGGGGGCGGTCAGCGGCCGGAGCGGAAGCCGCAGCAGCGAGGGCGAAAGGTCGCCGGAGCTCCAGGGCGCAGGGCAGCCGCAGCCGGAGCCGGAAGTCGGGGCGGGAAGCTCGAGCCGCCGGAAGTGGGAAGCCGGAAGTCGGAGCGGGAGCAGAAAGTCGGAACAGGAAGCCGAAGAGGGAACAGGAAGTCAGAGCAAGAAGTCCCACTGGGAGCAGGAGCCGGAAGTCGGCGCTGGAAGCCGGAGCCCGGAGCCGGAAGCCGGAAGCCGAAGTGGGAGCAGGAAGCCGGGAGCCGGGAGCCGGAAGTCGGAGCGGGAAGCTGGGAGTCAGGAGCAGGAAGCCTAGGGGGAGCCGGAAGTCAGAGCCGGAGCAGGAAGTGGGAGCCAGAAGTCCCAGCGGGAGCAGGAGCCGGAAATCGGAGCTGGAAGCCCGAACGGGGAGCCGAAGCCGAGCGGGAGCCGGAAGCGAGAACGGGAGCCGGAAGTCGGAGCAGGAAGCCGGGAGCCGGAAGCCGGAGCGGGAACAGGAAGCTGGATCGGGAGCCGGAAGTCGCGCAGGAAGCCGCTTCCGCTCCGCAGCCGGCGCGGGGCCCGGTCGACGTCTTCCGGGACGCGGGGCGCGGAGAGCGGGGCGTGCGAGGCCGCGGACTTGCGGGGCTCCTCCCGCCGCCGAAGCGCGCTGAGGCCGACTTGGGAGCAGCAGGAGGCGGTTTTGTGTAACACGCGTCCGTCCGACGCGAACCCGCCGCTGTGGTTCCGGCCGGAAGTGGGCACGCGGCGCCGGGCGCAGGGCGGGAGCGCGGGGGCGGCGCGTGCGGGGCGGCGCGTCCTGGCCTCGGCGTCCGGTCGCTGCGGGCGGCGCCCCGGGGGTCCGAGCCCGGCGCGCGGGGGACGCTCACCCCCCGGGCCTGCGGCCGCTTCTCACGACGAAGCCCCGCGGCGCGTCCCCAGGCCCGCGGCTGCGAGGCGGACCTCACGCACCCCGGTGCCCTCCCGCCGGCCCGCGCGGCCGTCGCTGCGAGGGTCGCCTGAGCAGCGAGCGTGTCCCCGGCTCTGCGGGACGCGAGCGACCGTGACCGCCGGGGCCGGGGCCCTGAGCGCCGCCTGTCCGCCGGGGGCCGGCCGAAGACCGAGGTGGGGACGCGGCCCGGGGCGGCCCCTCGGGCTCCGCCGCGCTGCGTGGTGGCTGGGAGCAGCCGCGGGCCTGGGTGGCCGTTGGGCAGGCCCGGGCGGGCTCCGTTTGGGCAGCCGGGCTGCGCGGTGTCCGTTCTCTGCTTCCTGGGCGCAGGGGCAGCGGGTGCGGACGTTCCTGCGGCTGACCTTCCTGAGTGCAGGGGCAGGGCCTCCTCCCGCCGCCCTCCTCCCGCCGCCCTCCTCCCGCAGCCCTCCCTCGGCCCTGTCCGCGCCCCTCCCCTCCCGCAGCCTCTGAGGACTGACGGCTGCAGCGCCCGGCGCCGGCGTAATGAGCCCCATTCATTTCCTGCCGCTGGCATATGGCATGTCATTGTCCTCGGTCACCCAGGCAGAAGTGATGCAATTTGTTGGCATGTCCTGCCCCGGCACAGACTGTCCACCCCACCGAGCCCCCGAGAAAACAACAGAGGCCGCGGAAGGGCAGCCAAAACTTCCCAGCCCCATCACGCACGCGCACAGGCCGCAGGGACGGGGCCCTCGTTCCGCGGAGGGGAGGGAGGGGAGGAGGGTCCGCCCGTCCGTCCGTCGGTGTCGGGTCTCCGCGTCTAACTGGGAAGAACGTCGGAGTCATTGACACGAATGGGGACCTCAGGACATCCCTCCCGAGTGTCTGGTTCGAGCCTCTTGTGTTTCTCCTTCTGCACATCTCGGCGGAACACGCGGCAACAAACAGCGAACGAGCGGACATGGATTTCGGTGCCTCTTCAGGGATAGGGAGCCAAGTCCCCTAAGGTGACCCCTACCCAGAAAGGATGGAGGCTTAGCGAACGGTCCGGAGAGAAGAGCGGGGCCCGCATCCTACTGGGCACTGGTTCCTACAGAGGGTCAGAGCAGAAGACTTCCTTGCAAGGTTTCCATAAGGTCCGCATCCTGGTGGAGTTTGGGTTTTGCGAGAAAAGCCATTTTGAGTGTCTGAAGCCAATTTGAAAACAGGCAGAAGTGTTTTGCTCCATATGGCTTGAGTTTTCACAACAGTGATAATAACATCCTAAAATCGGAGGCTGATGTGATCGATCCCGTAATGGCTTTGAGCAGGACCTAATGATTCACATGCTGTAAGGACACGGGTCACCCTTGTATGTGCTCTTTTGTTCCTGAAGCGCATTTATGGGCGAGCTGACTCCCAGCCCGGCCTCCCCAGCCGTCCCTCCAACGCAGACAAGTGCGCCCGTCAGCACAGCTGAAAGTAACCCTGCTGCAAACAAGGGCCGCCCTGAGGGCGCAGCGGGCCTGTGAACCGCTGCCTGCCCCGCTGATGAGGGCGCACAGATCCGTGGCCGGCCGAGCCATCTCTCTCATCCCCATTGTCAGTTTTCTGAGAACAGGTTGTTGGGGAGGATCCCCTGATTCCTTCTGCCTCCTGTGATAACCTGAGGGCTCCTCCTCACTGGGGATGAAAGGAGTCCGGGATGGTCACAGCGCGGTGGACCAGGTGGGCTCCACTGCTCATCGGGGAAGACCGGTCGCTTCCGTGGGGCACCACGTGTGCCAGGACCCAGGAGACCACGGCATGGGGCGTGCGGATTTGAGGCATGAGCCTGGGGTCTGAAAGGAGAGGCAGGTTTATTTGGGAGGCGACTGTGTGCTGCCCCACACCGGCCACCCCTGGGCCTGAGGACACTGCTCCCGCCTTTATTAATCACATGAAGGAGCCGCATGTGGAGAGGTACTTAACAAAGACAGTTTGATGAATTTATTTAGATATATTTACCTCCAGAGACTAGAAGACAAGGTAGAGAAGTTAATTTTTGGCTTATAAGAGTGAGCATTCCATTCTGGGAAGATTTTTGAATTTCCGGATTAGGAAACAAGTAAAAATGGCCTCTATTTGGTGAAAGATACTCCGTTTACCTTTAAATCCCAACGTTCTTATTTTAAAAACAGGCAAGTGGAAAAGAGAAGAGAACGAGCAAGGAGCGCGTTCTCAGCTTGGGTTGCGGCCTGACGTGACTGTGTGTCCAGTGCACGTGGGCTCTGCAGACCGGGCTGTGGCCACGGGTGGCCGCACAAGACCTCCTGCCTCCAGGAGGCTCCCTGCCTGCAGATCGCCGAGCCTTGCACGTCCGAAGACAGAGTAGGACCCCTTTCTCTGCTGGCCGCCAACCCCCCAGAGGAGAGCGGACCACCCCGACGTCACCCAGCAGATGGCTATAAGAAAGCTCTGGAAGCAGAGAAATGGAGCCTGGCTGGCTGGGGACCGGGGGATCCGAGGAACAGCATGCTGGGTCTCTTCTGCCTCCTGCGTACCTGATTTGGAGACAAAGAGCTGGCTACCCAGACACACCAGTTGTGTGTGGCAGAAGGTGCTCTCTCGGGTAAGGGACCAGGAAGGGGCAGCCTGTTGGGACAGAAGGTGTTTAGACAGTAGCTGTTCTGCTCTAGTCTCATGGGGGGCTGGGGGGTGCAGGGCACCCTTGGTCCCACCTTGAAGTCTTAGCAAGGCCTCCCTGCCCCACCAGTGTGGCCTCAGGAGGAGACCCTCAGCCTCACAGGGCGGTGGGGACCATGCAAGGAGCAGGAAGGGGCCCCTGCCAGTGGTGACGGCACAGTGTCCTCTAACACGGTGCTGGTGGAGATCGGGCAGGCGGGTGGTGGGGAGAGTCAGCACCACCAGCAGTTACGAGGACCCCTCTGTGGGCTGCGTGAGGCCTCCACCCCCTGCTGGTGGGCGCCAGGGAGAGCCGGCTGGAACCGCGGCCTGGGAGGGGTCAGCGGTCAGCATCTCCGAGCACATGCGAGTCCGCCCAGCTTCAGTGAGTCAGCGGTCATACCCGGCTAGAGCGATGTGAGATTGTCTGCGGCCACAGGTGAGCAAGCCGCGATGTGTCCACTCCACGGGACACCACTCTCTCTGTGGGAGAGAGACACGCTTCTAACCTGGCAGCGGCCTGGTGGGTGTCTGGTGAACGGTGCTGCCCAGAGGAGACCGCCAGAAGCTTAGAAACATAGACACAGATCGGGTGGGGGTGGGCAATGGAGGGACTCAGGGGGACCCCGCTGGTGGTGGGTTCCCTGTGTCTAGACTGAGCCGGGACCCTGGCCGTGACACTGTGCTTACGGTCGTGCGAGAGGTTACTGGGGGAAGCAGGACGTGCACAGAGTCTCCGTCTGAGTCCGCACAGCTGTGTGTAAATCCTCGACGGCCTCCCCAGAGGAGCTCTGGATGCGGTGCAGGGCCCTGACGGCTGTGGAGCCACAAGACAGGAGGGTGTCGTTTGGTGCAGGAGGCGGGTCACCCCAAGCCCACGAACGCGCAGCCCTAACTTGTGATCCAAACTGCAGAAGTGCCTGTCCTTCAGGCGAATGACCTCAGAGACCTGAACGGGAAGGAACAGCGCGGGGCGGGTGGTCTGGGCTCGGGAAGCAGGTGCGGACGTCCTCAGCTGGAAGGGGCTGGGGGCGAGGAGTGGTGGGTCCCAGGGTGGGGAGGAGGGTGGTCATGGTGAGGGGTGTCAGAAGGTTCCGGTAGTCTCCGTCGGCACACTGAGGGGGGACCGCGGGTGTGGACCCCGGTGGTCACAGCAGAGAGGCACAGTTGGCGGAGCTCTGGAGAAGGCTCGTCGCATGCACATGGGGGCGAAGGGAGCAGGAACCACGGCTTCCAGGTCTGTGGGCTGAGCCACCCAGAAGCTGAAAGAGCCACACGCAGACTCTCCACAGTGGGTCCGACAGGGGCACCTGCCGTTTGTGTTTGGACATCAACGTGATGCGGAGGACCAGAGTGTTCTGGTAACTTGTATGCTCCTATTCGCCGAAAATTACTCCTAAAACCAGGCGGTTCTCATCTGTTACTCATCTGTGGCTCACGTGATTTGTACATTTACTTTCATCCTCAGGAGAGTGTTTGTCCAGTTCTAAACAGAATCATTCAAATAGATGAAGTTTGTCATTATTACATAATTGTACAAACGTGTATCTTCAGAGACACGGTAGAGTAATGGTCTTGGGTCTGAAACGGGGGCTTTTGGACTGTTACTCCCTCCTCCCACCCAGATCGTGAGACATGGGTCGCTCAGGGCAGAAACAGGAAAACGTCTGGGTCCTTGGCTCTTCAGGGCAATAGCCAGTGAGAGACGGACCCGCGTGGACAATATCCGCAGGCTGTGTTTCCCTCCTGCATACCGAATAAGTGATGCTGTTTTTTTCCAGAAGGGACGAGATGGGCCCCGCCACCAGGCTTGGATCGAGCCCTCAGTCACTAGGGACTGTGACTCGCAGCCCCAGTTCTGCCCCAGGGACAGTCCGGCACACTGGGGGAGGCTTTCCCTCCTGCCTCTGACACCCTTGTTCAGTGGCTTGGGACCCTTGTAAGCCCCTGCCCCAGGGTGAGAGGTACGCAGAGAGGGTGGTCTTATGTTGTGCTGGCCCACGCAATCCTGCTTCACGCTTGACCTTCTGGTGGAATTATGACGTCTCACCAATGCCATGATGGGGTCCTAAATCATATGGTCATGAGGGGAACGCTCCTCGCTCCTGACCAAGGTGGGCATGAGATGGGGCAGCTCCACGTGGCCTGCACGCCGGGACCGCGTGAGGTCCTCCCAGCCCACACTGGGGCTTCATGACAATGTATGATGAGCACAAAACCTCCCCTGGAGAGGACACGCTCCTAACAACTTCTTCGTTACCAAATCTGACCTAGAAAGTCGGAGGGTTTGCCTGTTAGGAAATGCTAACCGGGTGCTGGGGGCTCCGTTGGTTAAGTGTCTGACTCTTGATTCGATTCAAGTTGTGATCTCAGGGTTGTGAGATCGAACCTTGCCTTGAGCCCAGCACTCAGCAAGGACTCTCCTTGGGAGTCTCTCCTGCTCACTCTCTCTCTAAAATAAATATATAAATCTTTAAAAAAAGACAGAAAATACCGACAATCTTGCTTACTACACCACAGAAGAAAGTGTTCAATTGTGGTGGTGTCTAGCATACACGGTCCATCAAAACCCATCCTTTATTTATTTAACTTTATTTTTCCAATATTCCAAGATTCATTGTTTATGCAGCACACCCAGTGCTCCATGCATTCCGTGCCCTCCTCAATACCCACCACCAGGCTCACCCAACCTCCCACCCCGTCCCCTCCAAAACCCTGAGTTTGTTTCTCAGAGTCACAGTCTCCCATGGTTCGTCTCCCTCCGATCTCCCCCAACTCCCTTCTCCTCTCCATCTCCCCGTGTCCTCAGTGTTATTCCTTGTGCTCCACAAGTAAGGGAAACCATCCTTTAAGAGAAACAGCACAGAATCCTGCTTTTCCAGGCAGTGTACAAGGTCACAGAGACAGGAATCTGCCTGAGACCAGCTTCTGATTTCAAAGAACTTGGGGATTATGTAAAAGACAAACCCAAGTCCCCCCAGGGTGTGTGAGGAGAATACAGGTTTCTGGGGTTCACGGAACAGGCAGCCTTCTGGTTCATTCCTAAACACAAGCCGGACTTAGCCACACAATAGCATGGGAGGTGCTGAAGTAGAGCAGGGACCTCCGGCATGGCGTCCGGAGAGACAGCCCCTCACCCAAACTGGGCGATCTCTACCTTTTTAAACATTATTTTTATTCTTTCTGGCGTTGCTCTGCGTCAGTTGACATGAGGTTGACCTTGGTGCTGTAACAACACTTTCACATCCCTGCTTTGGATAATTCTGAGGCCGGTGGGTCTCCTGACAGCGGGCAGGGTCTCCTTCCTTTTGGGGGAAACTGTGTGGATACAGGGGGTCAGACTCTGGCACGGCTGGTGGGGGGACCTGTCGCTCTCGACCCGCAAGAACGACCCGTAGGCGAGGTGAGTGGCAAACTTCTTTATTCACAATCTTCAGCCGGGGACCCCCCCCAGTCTAAGACCCCCAAGTATATCTCCACCAAGTGCGAACTATATCCAATCAGAGTATACCACGACTAACAAAACTACCAATCAGAAGGACTATCTATGTGCACGCATCGTGCTCGTGAGCACGTATGTGACTCCATAGGTTTTCTTTGTTCTACAGATCATGCGCCTTTCCCTTGACTCCTGGTATCTATCAAACGTCACCCGCGAATGCACTCACAGTCCTTGGGTTAATCTCTCACTCCTCCCACTCTTCAGGCCTCGCTTAGTACGTGACTCCCTGCTCCTGCTGCATGGCTCTCCACAGGGACCCACGCATCACCAGTGGGGAGCAGCCGAGTCCTAGAGAGAGGCAAGTGCGGAAAGGAATGTTTTCGTGCAATCCTGGGAGGCCAGGACAGTCATTCGGGTGGGGCACGCCGGTGGGAGCCACGGGTGATCCTTTGGGAACCAAGAAACACTTTTGGGAGCCCCTTGAGTTTTGTCCTTGTGGGGGCAATAAACAAACTAGGGTCACTGAAAGGGTGATGTCTCTTGTAGCTGATGACTGGTGTGGCCTGGGAGGTGTGGGGGGACGTGCAGATCAAAGATGATTATATGCGTGTTATGTGTGTATGTGTATAATGTGTGTGTGATAGCATTTTCCTCTCATGCACTGTGCTACACACACACACACACACACACGCCAGGAGCCGGGGACAAGAGAGACACACATACTTCTGCGCCACGATCACAGGCATTGTGGTTTCTCATCTTAGGGATGCCGTTGTAAGCTCGTCAGTCCTGTGGCACGGGGACCGGACCGCCCTAAAACAGACCGGGTTCTGTTCCGGACACCGCACGTGAGGGTCCCCAGCCCACCCCATTCACACCTGAGAGCTGAGTCCCTCATGCCTACGTTGGATCGAGGTTGGGTTGCTGTCTCATGACTGTTCAGTCAGCAAGAGAACACGCACCTAAACCATGCAGAGAAGCAGGCAGAGGCCCCTGCGGCGCAGATGACAGGTGCGTCCGTACCTGTGCTGTCCCTTCCAGGCGGCGGGCGGCCCCGTGTGAGCCGGTCCAGGCGTCTGGGTCTGACCTCCCGCAGGTCTTTGTTTCCTGTCCTGCTGGCCCAGGACGGCGGAGGAGGGTTCCCTCTAGAGGACGGGGCGCTACAGAGCGTCTGCGGCCCCCTGTGCTGACCCACGGGAGGGCGGCTCTCCCATGTCAGCGGTTCCACTGTCAATGCTGATGGCAGGGCCCACGCTGCGTCCAGCATGTGCAGTGGCTAGAGGGAGGGACTCGCCCACTGGCCACCGGTGTGCTGTGCGAGGTGAGTCAGGTCGGGTTAAAATAACTTACATTCCCACAGCTCCCCCATGCTCAAGACTGAGTGCGAGCACAGCCGCGGTCCCATGACTCACGTGATGTGGCTGCGTCTGTGCCTTCGTTCACAGGAGCTCGGCATGCTGTGCAGCCCACTAAGCCAGCTGGTGATGCTGGAGGAAGGCCTTGAAGGCTGGACTCTACTCTCAGCCCAGGCACCCGTTATGCACATGAGAGCAAGCTGCCTTTCCAAAGTGGGTTTCGGTAGTGAAAAGCTCCCCAGAGGCTCCTTCCACGCGGCCCGTCTTCTTCCCTGAGGACACGTGACGTTTCCTCTCTAGGCCGCTGAGTGCTTGGACTTCCTGTGTCAGCTTGGCGAAGGCTGCTACCCAGTTGCTCACCCACTAATCTGGGTGTTTCTGCCAAGGTAGCAGCCAGTTGCAGGGGTGCTTATCCTCTGCACTGTCGACTTTACGTAAAGGAGATCACCCTTGGTGATGTGGGCAGGCTTCGTCCAACCCGTTGAAGGCTTTAGAGCAAAGACACGTTTCCCAGAGAGGAAGAAATCCTGCCTTGAGACGGCACATCATGTCCAGCTGGGGTTCCCGGTCTGTGGTCTGCTCTGTGGGCTTTGAACTTGCCTCCACAATCACATGAGCCAATTCCTTGAAATAAACCTCTTGGTGTCTTTCCCTCTAACCCGATCGGTCGTCTGTCTCTCTATCAGCATCCATCCACTAGTCAATCTATCTACCTACCTACCTGTCCGTCTTGGTTCTGTTTCTCTGGAGAGCCCTGAATTACACAAACATGTCGGTGACCTTGGTATTCTCACACTGGTGCCAGCAGTGACGTGGAGAAGACAAACTAAATTGAAATGAACAATGGCGAGTAATTCTTTTTCAGGATTGTTGGCAACACAGGCTACAGTGTGTGCAGCAACAACGTAGATCCCACAGTCTGGAAAACAGAAGGAAGTACAGCAGGGAAAGAAGATCAGGACGGACGTTGGTACTGATATTGTATCGTCTCACCTTGACCTTTACTCTGACCAAAGACAAGCATTCACTCAACATGTCCTTTCTGTCTGGTGAGGCCCGTCCTGAGAGTTAAGAACTCTCTCCTTGGGCACTTACGGTGCCAGGTGTCCAAGTCGTTGCATGTGCCAGCTGGGCATCTCCTCAGCTGGCGGGAGCAGGGTGGTGCCTTGCTCAGGACATAGGAAGAAATGTGTTTTGGGTATTGGCACAGTGGTCATGGTAGGTATCTTGACCCACTGTGCAGAAATGCCCCACTGTGGCTGTCTGGGTAATAGCACCACAGTCTGTGGGGCAGGGTCTCCGCCAGCTGGGCTTGGGGCCAACTGGAGAGCAGCTGTCCGTGCCCACGTATGGCTTGCCTGTCGGCCAGATGCCCACACCACTGCTCAAGGAACAGGCTGCTATTGTGCAAAGCTCCTGGCTTCTGGGAGGCCTTTCTGGTCTGTCCCAGTCCAGGGTTCCACCCTACTGTGTCCACAAAAGGGGAAGAGAACAAAGCCCATAGGAAGGGAGGAGAAAGAGGTCTATCGGCCCATCAGATGGTGCATTTCTGGATTCCTCTGTGTTATTAATTTGGACTTTCGGCTCAAAGATTGAGTTTCCTTTCATTGGATGGAGTGCTAGCCATACTGAGGACGGGGGCACTGTACTGCCCGAGATAATTCTGCTAAATTCTCATCTATGGGTGTCAAGAAGCAAGAGAGCAGCGTGAACATCCGAAACCATTGGAATGGTGCCATTGTCTCCTTGGAGCAAAGGCTCTCTGAGAGGCTGCGATCTCCTGCTCAGTGACGTGAGAATACACCCTTTCGAAACCATCACAGGCATGAACTAAAAATCCTCTGGCAGAGGTAAGTAGAGAGTTTCTCCCAGTGTTCTCCTCTCCTGGTGTTGAAGATGGAAGTTGCAGGAAGCAAAGTCTGTAGCGTCGGAGTGAACGGTCGCACCCCTGTGCCCCCACTGGCTCAGTTACTCAGGTGTCTGCTCCTGGGAATCTCGTACCTGGCCTTCTGGAGCCGTCACCGAGAGACTGGAAACCCAGTTAACGCAGAGCTCCAGTGCCCCATTTCTGTTCCATGGAAGAGTGAGATGTTGAAGGTTCAGCAAAACGAATCAAAAAATCCTTGATTTCTTCTGCGAAATTGTCCATTTGCCTTTTTTTAATTTTTTTAATTTTTTTTTAAAGATTTTTTTTTTATTTTTATTTATTTGACAGAACACAAGTAGGCAGAGAGGCAGGCAGAGAGAGAGGAGGAAGCAGGTTCCCCGCTGAGCAGGGAACCTGATGCGGGGCTTGATCTCAGGACCCTGGAATCATGACCTGAGCCAAAGGCAGAGGCTTAAACCACTGAGCCACCAGACACCCTTTTTCCTCTGTTTTCATATTTTTCTACTACTACATGCATTTCAGTGCTTCAACACAGAGTGACCAATAAATTTTTCAAATAAATTTTTGGTTTTAGAATAATTTAAGATTCACAGAAAAAAAAATTGCATGTGAACATAGTCCAGAGGATTCTCACTTTGCCCACACATGTTCCCCTATTGTTAGCCCCATATGTTAACAAGACACATTTGTCAAAACTAATAAAACAATATTGGTATACAGTTGTTAACTGAAGTCCACACTTTATTCAGTTTTCCTTAGTTTTTACCTGATTTCCCTTTTCTGTTCTAGGATCCTGTCCAGGACATTGTATTAGTTAGTTATCCTGTTTTGTCAGGCTCCTCTAGGCTTTGGCATTTTTCTCAGAATTTCCTTATTTTTGTTGACCTGAAGAGTTTGAGGGCAGTGGTCAGGCATTTTGCCAGCTACACTCAATTTGAGTTTGTGTGGTGTCTTCCTCATGATTAGACTGGTTTTCAGTGTTGAGAGGAAGACCACCAAAGTCAAGGCCATTCTCATCATATCATACCAAAATGACTTATTCCTGTTGGTGTTGATGTTGATTTATACCTACGTACTTTTTTTTGGTCTTATTGTAAACGGTGCTGTCCTTACAGTTTTCATTTCCAGTCGTTCTTTGCAGGTTGGTAGGATCTTGCATCTTGTGACCTTGCTGTTCGTGCTTTTTTGCTCTACACGTTTGGTTTTGTTTTTGTGTTCCTTGGGATTTTCTACATAATCATGCATGACATTTGCAAAGACAGTTTCATTTCTTTCTTTCAAATCTGTGCTTTTTATTTCTTTTTCTTGTCTTATTGCATTATCTAGGAATTCTACCTGGATGCTGAATGGCAGCTGGAAGAGGGGACACCATTGCCTCGTTCCAGTCTTGTAGGGAAAGCCTCTAGGCTCGACCACTAAGAATTGTCTTAACTATAGGTTTTTGTGGATGTTTTCTATTAAGCTGAGGAAGTTCTCCTCTATTCCCAGTTTACTAAGAGTTTTTATCTTAAATATGTGTTTGGTTTTGTCAACTGTTTTCTCTGCATCAACTGATAAGACCATGTGAGCTAACTTCATTTTCTAACATAAGCCCTCAGCAGTTACTTGACATGCAATGGTGACAGCTTTGATTTCACTTACTGGTCTATAACCAAGTAGACTTTTCTAAAAAGGCTTGGCACCAAATATAATTTAATTTGGAAGCTTGGAGTCTGTTTAGGCTGGATCTACACTCAAGCTATCGTTCTGTTAGCAGCTGGAGTTGTGCCAGCTGGAACTCTACTAGTTGGCATTTTCCAAAACACACGCCAGTGAAAATTTTGCCTCAGTTACTTTTCTTATGTGTGTATACTGAGAACACCAGATGATTAAATCACATTCAGTAATTTATGGATGGGTGTTATATCCCTGGTGAGGCACAGCTTTATACAACGTCAACTTGTACAACTTATAACTTCTACAACTTCACTTATACAAGTGAATAACTTGTACAACTTATACAACTTCACATCTATGATGCTACATTATTTTGAAAAATTGTCATCCATTTCATTATGCATCACTCATCATAATTTTTGATTTTTTGATTAATCAAGTGATATTTATTTACCACAAATAACAAAGAAAGAAAAAATACAGCAACTCTGTCAGTTTGTCAGGTGTTAAGTGGCTTCCGACCTTTTCTATTTCTCTGCCTTTTGGCCCTTGCAAACAACATCTGTTCACTACATTTTTGGTGTTTCTCACAAATAGAAACGAATAATTCAGCTTGACAGTACAGTAGTCAAATGTCAGCTTTAGGCACCATTTACATCTAGTAAATAATTCTTTTGGCAAGGTAGGTGGTGGAGACAAGGGCCCAGAAGTGACTTACATGTTTCCTACAAGACTAGCTCCTAGGGCTAAATCTGACATGTGGAAGGGAACGAGTCTCGTTAGTCCTCACAGACCTTTGGTTTTTAGGGAATTCCAACAGTGATCTGATTGTTTCCTGAAATATGGACGGATTGGCATCAGCCACATGTTTGTTTGATTTTCTTTTTAATTCCTGAAACATTATAATAGAAAATATTTGGAATAGTTTCTAGCAGAGAAATCTCTTAGAAGTCCCCCAGGTGTCGAGGCATGGGGCAGGCCTGTAAGGAGTGGACGCATGTGTGGGCAGCAGTGACATAAGGACCACAGAGCAGATGTCCGGCGCTTGTGACTCTCCCGTCCCGTCTCCCTGTCATTCCTGTCGCAGGGCCTCGGCCTCACTGTGGCTGGTAAGTGTTGCTTATCGACGGGAGACTCATCCTCTGCCTCTTCAAAAGTCAAGTTTCAGGAACACATTTCCGCAAATATCTACACAATTTCCAAGGGCATATTTACCATTTTTATATACTATTGGGAGGTCGGTATTGACGATGAATGCATATGAACATATAGACACTTTCTAATTTTCAATTAAGTGACCTCTTCTAGCACCATTTAAGCTTCTGGAAAGAAGAAAATCAGCTCCCGAAGGTGCCTGAGGATTCTCGTCTGTACTCCCAAGTGTCTGGATTTTAGCACAAAATAAAATAAAAAATAAAAAAATGACTGAGATGGATTCCACGACATTTTAAATATTTTCAATTAGAAACATTGAATATACACTCAAAACACAAAATGGGTTCAATTATCGCCAACTTTTTGAAAAACAAGCAAAATTTAGAACATTTTGCCTCATTATTTCTTAATTCTCTATAGATCAGAGAAAACTCAGCTGCTGCATCTCAAGGTCTACACGTTGAACTCGTGCATTAGTCTCCGTAACTGTAAGGAGAGTGCAGCTGCGTGCTGAGTGGCTGCTCTGTGGTGTTTTTGTGCACACACGTGTGTGCACGTGCATGTGCGTGTGTTCTCATGTGACCCTCCTAGACTTGTCATTAGACAAGAGAGGAAACCAAGTTTCTGGGAAGATTAGTGACAAGCTGTTGTTGTGTGGCCTCAGGCCTCCACACACCATGCTCCTAGTGGAGCCTCGGGTGATCTGTGCCCTGCAGTGGGGTCCTAAGTGCAGCAGGCTCCCCGGATTAGAGAATGGTAGACAGATGGGCTCCATCAAGTAGAGTGAGCATCTGAAAGGAGTGTTAGGGCTTCAACAGGAACTACAGTTCCTATGTTTGAATCTGAATTGAATTCCAAGAGTTTAGGGAAGAAATGGTTAGAAAGAATATGTCTTAGGTAAATTTTATGAGAAGCTTTCATCGGGGAGCTAAGGGGGGAATTAGAGTGTGTGTTTCAGCAGAGATGGGGAAAGCCTTTTGAGGAGAATTTCACAGACCAAGGAAGCAACTTCCTAACCAGCTGGTCTCGTTGTTTCAGTCCATCTAGCTTGGGACCACCTGCGAGATTATCCCAAGATTCAGGGTCATTCCCAATTTATTTTCCAATCTCCCCCATTCCTGTGGTTTGGAGGACACAGTCAGAAAGTCCTTAGCTGGAGCCTCAGGTCCCACCCATTGTGTTCCCAAACATTTTGTTTCAGGGTTGTAGTCGTGCCTGTGGGTCCACAGCCCACACCCCCACTCCACCTTCCTTCGCGCGTGTGTTTCCTTGCGTTCCTTCAGGCAACGCGCAGTCGCTCCACATTCAGGACGTGGTTTTCCAGGTATGCCAGGGGTGCTTCTGCTCGGCCCGATCGCACCTGGAATGTTTGCTCCCATCTGGGCATCCCTGTTGGACTATAAACTCCCTAAGTGTAATGCCGTCTACACCCTCCCGCACCCAGCCAATGCTGTCCTAAGGATTTTAAGAGGATTTGTTTGAGGCAATGAGTCATTCTCTCTCTGGAAACGGAGAGAGAAGGACATTTTATTTCCTCTCAGCAGGATGGAAAGGAAAGGCATTGACTTGAGAGAGAAGCGTTCCCCACAAACCCGGGGGACTCCCTTTGGTGTGGAAAGTCACGATATGCACATATGCAGACACACGTCATGTAACAGATGAAGCACAAGCCCACATCTCTGTGACCTCACCGTTCCCGATTCTCTGTGACCTCGCCGTTCCCGGGAGAAGAGGAGTGCGGTGGTGCGAGGGTCACCATCCTGTCCATCATCCTCAGAGCACATTGTGGTCTTGGCCAAGGACAGCAGCCCTCGAGTCTGGGCGGGGTCTTCCGGAGCCAGAGATGGCGTGGGCGTCATGGCTGGTAGCCGAGGAGGGGGGTGGGGGGTACAACGGTGCCGGATTTCTAGCTGGGGTTCAGCCTGTGCTCAGGGACCAGGAAGGAAGACCTGGGTGAAGCACAGAAAGTGAAGACGACCGTTCAGCAGGGCAGAGCCTGGGGCAGAGTGTGACCAGCACAGGAGGAAGCTGCACGTGAGGGGAGGTGTGCAGACAGCCTTCCAGCGGCGCAGGTGCGGGAAGGTCAGCATCCAGCCCAGGTCCCCGAGGGCAGGGAGGGGGTGTTCGCGCACCAAGCTCACATTGGCTGATCCGGGGTGGGATCCAGGTCTCTCTCCTGCTGCGTCTGGTGAGCCCACGGTGTGACCCTGTCGCTCCCACATCACGCTGATTACACGCCCATGGAAGATTTCCTCCTCGTCCTTATTTCTTCGTTATACTTAATCTCTTGGAGAGCCGTAAACGGTCACAGAGGTCTGGTCTCCCCCGTCTAATGCCTGGAAACGGTAAGCGAAGGCTGGGTTCCCACCTGACTCGCGCGGACAGGCAGGCTGCCCTAACTCGTAATTTCCGATGTTCATTGGCTCCTCCCTGCCTGCCGTGGAGCCCGAACCAAAACTCGAATTACGCCCGGAGACGGGGGGCTCAGCCCCACCCAGCAGAGGTGCATGGGGACTGTGGCCCGAGCTCCCTGAGAGGGTTGAAAATGTCATCTGACTACACTTCTCAGTCTAGTTCAACTTTCTTCTTCAATGATGGTTCTAGGAAATTACTAGGATTAGAGGATAATTCCTGAATGGAGAAGGATTTGCTCTAAAAATAAAGCCAACTTTTATTAATTTTCATTAAAATTAAAATTTTAAAATTTAATTAAAATTGAAATGAAAATGAAAATGTTCATTAAAATTTGCCATCTCAAAGGGGAAACTCTGGGCTGCCGCGAGACTTACACCATTTAGAGTAGTGATTTCATCCTTTTCATCGCTTACGAGCTTTTCTGTAAAAAGTCTGTAAGAGTTAAAGCCGAGACTGTAGCTTTACCAACCTTCTACCTGCAAACGTTGCTGTTGTTTCCCCACGATCCCGCAGCTGGCTGAGCTGAATTAGCACAGACTCACGTCGCTGCTCTTGGCTATCCGAGAATGAGAAAATGAGCCCTCGTTTGTACGACTATATTTTTTGATAAAACAAGTGTTTCCCAAGCAAGTGGTCAGTGGGAAAAGTAGAGGTGACATTTATTACCGAATGCTTTTCCGGTTTCCTCCTCTCTCTCCCCCCTTTCCCTCTCCTCCCCTCAACTCCTGCGGATTTCCCCGAATTTCTGTCCTGAGGTTTGGCAGAACCGTTTGAGTCTCCCATTCTGTGGGCATCTGAAGTAGGGAAGGCCAGCGGGGACGCCCCTCAGCCCACGGCCGGCCCGACCGCTGGCTCCGTGGTTCTGGGGCCGTGGACGGCGGAGGCATGTGTCCTGTTGAAAGTGCTCACTGGTGTGCAGAGCAGCACGAGGAAGCACCTGATATCTGTCCGCGGGGCCCAGACAGCCGCACTCATGGGACTCGTGGTGCCCAGACTGGCTTTCGGGGTCGGTGTGGCCTTGTCCAGGGGACACGGATGTCTTTGCGCGCTGGAGAAGAAAGGAAAAGCAAACCTGGTAGGAGAGCCCCCGAAGTAGACGTGAGAAGTTGGAGAGGAAGGAGCGAGACACTGGAATTACTGAAACAAGCAGGGGACCAGAGGCAGAAGCTTTTAGGGATATTTTAATGGCTTCGTGAGAAAGTTCCTCACATCCCCTGGACGTAATGTTCCCTCTTACACTCGCCATGCTAGTCACCAGCCGTGGGTGCCCTTTCTCGGTACGGCAGGTCTGCAGGAGAGTGGCACGTGGTCCCCTCCCACGAGGGACTGCAGGCCCGCTGTGGGTGAGAAAGCACGTGGGTGGCCTCTGGGAGCCACGTCACCTGCCAAGGCATGCGGTGCACGTGTCTCTGCGGCAGGGACCGTGGGATCTCCGAGTGAGAGCGTGGCGAGGTGACCGCCGTGGGGACTGACGGACAGAGAAACAGAAATCCGTGTTTCTTCTCCAACTCTGAAATACGGAAATTAGAGTCTTAGTGTAAAAAAAAAATGTGAAAACACAGAAATCTTTCTCAGTTGTCTGTTTTATTTTCGCAATTTGAACTTTTTAGGAGAAGAAAACAACACACTAAACCGAGATCTTAAACGAGCATTTGTTGAAACATTTAGACGTGCAAAAAATTCAAATCAAACAACTTTTAATAATACTTTACTGCCAGAGGAAAATAACATCGGAGCTGCCACTATAAAATAAAAAAGCAATTAGCAACTTTCTGATTGCTATTTCTTTAAGGATCTACCTCAAGAAGACAAATGACGCAAAGCAGAGGGAAAAGGATCTTGTCTTTCTGAGGGAAAAAGTCACTGCCTGTAGTTTCTGAAAGTCATGGAATAATCTGGCTGGAAAGCACGGCCGTGAGCGGTCCTGGGTCCTTGCTCTGGGTGTGAACCTCGTGCGCAAGGCCTGGGAGCCCAGCTGCTGCAACCCAGCTTCCTGCCTCTCTCGGTGACGGTGGCTTCATAAGGAGGTGAGGACATGGGCCAGGGACACCGCAGAGCCAAACCAACCCCGAAAATCCTTGTTCGTGTAAACTATTAACGCCCTTTCTCATCAGCAGCCCTGGAACTTCTACCTGGTACAACCCTTGAATTCCGTCCACTCAGTCGATAAGAACCGACAGGCGTTGGTGAGTGCCTCCTATCATCCTTCTAGAATATTCCCTGCCCAAGAGGGCCTGTGTCATTACTTGTTACTTACCGGCCGTCCGCGCTGACCCAGCACTGCGGGGCGCCATCCACGGCTCAGGCCCTCACGCAAACACTTCCAGCTCACAGCATTTAGTTCCCTAACTTTGTTGTTTCCGCAGCAAAACTTGCTCCCCCTTTTCTCCAAACCCCTTCAGAGACCCATGTAGGTGCTCATCTTTGGGACAAGTCAGAATTCACTGCACAGGCAGGACCCTCGTGTGGGTACGTCTTAACGCACAGAGGGTTTGCCTCTCCTCCCACGCGGCTGCCAGGGAAGCATCCAAGACTTTCGGGACCTTGAACGTGGAGCCGTCACGTGAGCCGAGTGTCCACGCGGCTGCGGGTTTCCCAGAAGGCATCTTATGCAGTAACTGGACAGAGCCACGAAGGTTTGTGTTCTAATATGCAGCTTACATGCTTCCCGTAAGCACGCGGTGATGTTTAAAGTGGGTGGGAATTTAAAAAATCCTACCTAGTCCAAAACAGGGGAGTTATGTCAAGAAATTACGGTGTACCGTGGCAGAAGTACAATGTAACGATTAAAGCTAAGGCTGATGTGTGTCGCGTGTGCTAAATGTGTTGCTGAAGGACACAGTTACTGAACAGCAGGTGAGAGAGAATGCCCAGTCCGCACGTGTGTGTTGTGCCTGCCTCCACCTCTCGAGTGGTCTGGTATGAGTCCTCTGGCTGCCCGTCACCTCTCCGTCACCCATTTGTCTCTCATCTGCCGTCTGGCCACCTCCCTATCCGTCTGTCTGTCCATCCGCCGTCTGTCTTTCTCCTACAAACTGCGTGCAAAGAGAAGAGACTCCGGAGAGACACAGCACAGGATGGCCCGCACGTTAACACTGTGTCACTCCGGAGAGACACAGTACAGGATGGCCCGCACGTTAACACTGTGTCACTCCGGAGAGACACAGCACAGGATGGCCCGCATGTTAACACTGTGTCACTCCGGAGAGACACAGCACAGGTTGGCCCGCACGTTAACACTGTGTCACTCCGGAGAGACACAGCACAGGTTGGCCCGCACGTTAACACTGTGTCACTCCGGAGAGACACAGCACAGGTTGGCCCGCACGTTAACACTGTGTCTCTCTGGGCACAAAATAATTGTGAAATAACTTCTGTATGTTTTCAGTTTTCACCCTGTTCATTCATAAATACAGCAACCAAGTCACTTTTCTTCAAAACGCTTTCCTTTTTGCGCAGAGGCATGATGGTGGTCTTTGTTCGGGTCACCTGTTTCTGCTGATTCATCCCGGCGCCCTTCACGGCGCAGGGTGCAAAGCTCAGCAGACCCGGCCTGGGGCGCTGGTCCCGAAGTGCCCGCGCTCGCTGTCGACCTCGCTCTACGCCACACGCTGGCTCGTTAGCACCACGGGGCGGAACCAGAGAAACACCCGTCACCAAAGCTGAACTGTCAGATTTCCCAGCAAGAACCACCAACACACTGAAGGTGCAGAAGTTGCTGAGGGACCACGTGTAAAAATGCTGGTGCTTCACAGAATGCAGGCCACTTGGTTTTAACTCGGTGCGGCATAGTGGCGTGATAAATGTTGTAACATATTGGGATGAGCTCGTACGGCCATATGCTCGTATTCAGAGAACAACGCGGTGAGCAGATCTTCGTGTGTGGGCAACGGCCCCAGCGGAGACGCTTCCAGTGCGAACAGCCACACGTGGGACCCTTGCCCGGGCCCTCCACGGCCCCAGCGGAGACGTTTCCAGTGCGAACAGCCACACGTGGGACCCTTGTCCGGGCCCTCCACGGCCCCAGCGGAGACGCTTCCAGTGCGAACAGCCACACGTGGGACCCTTGCCCGGACCCTCCACGGCCTTCCAGTCTCCATGAGAAAGCAGAGGGCTCGGGCCTTACGCGCTCAGCTTCCCCTTCCCCTTCCCCACACATCAGCTCTGCCTAAGCCCTCACAAGCGCTCGCTCTGAAGGGAAGTTCGAATCCCACGGAGCTAACAGGACCGGAAGTTACTCACACGAGTGTGCAGTGTCCTAAAACCAAGAGACCACACTTACTGAAATGGGATGTTTGCTTTTCAGCCCACACCCTGAAATCTCAATTAGTTTTCTCTCTCTGGTCCCATATTTAGAAACGAGAGGCTTTAGTGCCAAGGACAGGAAAGGGAAGGATGTGGAAACGGCTCGTGTCCAGGCTTCCAACATCTCCCCTACACCGGGCTAATTCCTTTGCTGTTATGTACCCCTCCTCTCCCTCTCACTTGATTTGGCAGAGCTCCCCGGCAGAAGCACTCTTTGCGTGACCCTGCGGAGGACAGATGGAGAAGCCGCCCATCGCGAGACTGTGGCCGGCTCACCCGTCGGTTCACCTACCTTCCTGCACTTGCATTTTATCTTCTTAAAACAAGTCCTTCAGAGAGCGGTCCCTCCGATGCTCAGCCGTGAGCACGCCGGGCAGCTGTCAAACCCGGAGAACCTTCCCCACGAACCAACTTGTTGTAGAGCAGACTCAGCTGGGAGCAGCACGGCCCCCACCCCATGAACTTGGGGTCCTGGGTGCTGCTCCTCTCTTGACACCTGGGAATGTGCGGTGCCCGGCTCTCCACTCTCACGACCCCACCAGCACGCTGGGCTGTCGGATTACCACGTCTTTCTTGGTGTTCCTAGGAATAAACTCCTTGAATGATACAAAACAAAACAACGAACTTATGCGACAACTTCTGTGCAGTTACCAACCTGAGTAAAACCACCGTGTTTCGGTTCCTGTGATAACTGCTTCACGGGTCTATGAGAAGCTTCGATGGGACATTGGCATTTGTACCAGAAGTCTGGGCACCAGGTCTGGGCTAAACGTCTACATTTTCCTGCTGTCTAGTGCTAAAAGCCAATTTCTTTCTTTCTTTCTTTCTTTTTAAGGATTAACAGTTAACAGTATTATTTCAAAGCTCAAGGTCAAATAAGCATACAAAAACAATTCTGAGTTCATGCCACGTGGGGTTTCCACTTGGAAGTTAAGGAGCCAGTATCTGAACTTGCCGAGAAAAACCTCAGAGTCTGTGTTTTCATTTGGTTTTACACTTTTTCAAACTTCCCTTCACTTGCTTTTAAAGCTGACCACAGTCACCTTTAGCGCAGGCAAGGTCAAGGGAACGTGGGACAGCTGAGGGTATTTTCCTTAGAGAATCGTGTCTGAGTGCATCGAGACCCACCACAAATGAAGAAAAGCAGTGTGAGAAGCCGTCAGAGAGGCCACGGCATTTTCACAAATTATGGGGACACACACAGCTTCAGAGGCATCCAAATTTCCTGGCACCACATGCCCCTTCCCAGAGAACGAGCTGCCCAGGCCTGGGGCACCAGACAGAACAGACAGAATGCAGGACACCAGACAGTGCACGGGGAGTGGTCATACTGAAGCAAGGTTCATCGCTTTTGGAACATTTAAATTTAACTGGGTGTGCTGTGTTTTATTTGCTCAATCTGGCAACCCCAGGCTAAGGACACAGAGCCAACTCAGAAGGACCCCCAGGCTCTGATCCTGTTGGGGAACATCAGCTCCTGCAGCCTGTTGGACATGTTGTGGGTTAGATAATGCTTCCTGGTGCCCAGTGCAGGCGGGAGGAGACCAGGGCCATGGCGGCTTTCCTCATGGAGATGGCCAATCCTGTCGCCACTGCCCCGCGGCAGAGGTCATGAGGCAGCTCCCAGAGCTCCTGCCTTCAAGAAGCTCACGGTGGAGGTGGGCACGTGGGGGCGGACACGTGGGCAGTGGAGCAAACAAGAAGGTGTCAACCTAAGTAGGTGCTAGACAGTCCATGTCCCGAGCTGAATTGCTCCCCCAGCGATGCGTGAAAAAGTCCAACCCCAGTCCCGGCGAATGTGGTCCTAACTGTGTATGGGGCTATGTTAAGAGGAAGCGATTAGGGCGGATCCTAATCCTGTGTCCCTACAAGGAGAGGCACGGACCCTCCAGAGAACACGGCTGCGTGGAAAGCAAGTCGAACTGCAAGGTGGCGGCCTCAGGTCAAGTCTCGGCCGGGATACCGGACACTGGCAGGCGTGGGACCGTGCGGGATACCGCCGGAGTCTCGGAGGAGGATGGCTCCGCTGGCCTCGGCCTCAGGCTCCCGCCTCCAGACTGTGTGGAGGGAAGTTGTGCGGCTTGAAGCCATCAGCTCGCTGCGCTCCGCTCGCGCAGCCCCAGGAAGCGAAAACCGTCTGCTGCGCAGCTCGCGTGGAGGGGCCCTGCGGAGAAGTCGTGGAGTGAGAGAGGCAGAGGCGGCTCAGAAATGCTTCCACCGAGCTCATTCTCCGCCTCGGGATGCCGTCCGGCTCATCGTCCCCCAGCGTCCGCGCCACGGGCATCTGCCGAGCGGAGCCTGGCGCGTCCGCAGTGGCCCGGGGAGCCCGCACACCTGCGCGCAGGAGGCCTTCCAGGAGCCCGAGACTCGTCTGCGCTCGGGCCAGGTGCGGTGCCTCGGGCCTGCGCAGAGATGCAGGTGCCAGCGGGGGACATTCATCCCGCAGATGGAGAAACTGTCCCCACTAGGACGATCGCTCCGGGAAAGACGCGGTAGGGACGAGGCGTAGGATATCGTCCCAGCGAGTAAATGCCTCTGATGGAGAGAAATCCCAGGGAACTACAAGTTTTCCCAAGACCCAAACTCTCCGCCGTGGCGGGGGCTGTGGACAGGCTGGAGAGAGTCCCCGCGAGGACCCTTGCTTGCGTGCACGAGGCTGGGGCCCAGCAGGCCGTGGGGCATCTGCAGGGGCGGTGGCCTCAGGGGGACGCGCGGGGCGGCGGCCCGGAGCTCTGGGGTTCGCACTCAAGCAGGACGGAGGAGACAGAACAAATGGAAGCGGCCTCGGCTCGCAGCGCCCGCACAGAGCTCGGAACGAGCCCCGACGTTATGAGCCTGTGACCTCAGGAGAATCTGCCGGATGCTCTCCAGGCCCTCCCGACAGGCTCAGGACAATCTCTGTGCTCCAGTGACCTCCGTAAGACACCGGCAGAGCAGAGCACAGGGGCGTCCTCGGGGGAAGCCAGGGCCCCGGAGCAGCCCCTGGCAGACGGGGTTTCCATACGTCTGAGCAACAGAGAAGCCCCTGCGAGTTTGCCGCGGAGCCTGGAAACAAGCAACACCCTCCCCGGGACCCTCGAGACGGCTCTTCCGGGGTCCACACAGCGGGGTGAGCCCAGACCGGCCCCCCCACCCCGGATCCTCGGGGGCAGAGCGCCTCCCCCGCCCGCGGGTAGAAGCCCCTCTGTCCGCGGGAAAAGCAAACCGGGCTGCAACCCGGCTTCGGCAGGACGCGGCGGGCTTGGCCTCTGTTCTTCTGGCCGCAGGTGCGTCCGGAGGCGGGCAGGCCGGTCCCTCCTGCACCAGCAAGGACGCCTCCAGCGCTGCGAGGCCTGCCTTCCCGTGAGCAGGGCTGGACCTTCCCTCTCGCGCCCCGCCGGCACCTGAGTTTCTCCCGCAGCTTTAAAGGCAGCTCCCCGGCGGCCGGTTCGCAGGGTCCGCCAGAGACGCGAGGAACCGCTGCAAAATGCGCACGGAAGACGTTTCCTTAAATATCACAGACTCGCAGACGCCGGAGAGCCCTGCCGGGAGGTCGCACGACCCTTCCCTCCGCCTCGCGCCCCGGCAGCGTCTTGCACAACTACCGTGGGGCGTGGGGACGCACAGGCTGTCGCGCCCGCGTGGAGCGCACTCGGGGCCCGGCCGTCCGTGCGTGTGTGCGGCCTGGGCGCGAGCAGCTTCACGTCCGCGCCCCACGCCCCAGAGCGCCGCGGCGGGGCCCTCGGGATGCGGCTTTTCAGTTTGGGAAGGGGCTGCGGGACTGCCGCGGTGGCCGCACCACTTTCCCTTTCCGCCGGCAACGCCGCTGTTCTAGATCTTTTCCAGTTCGGGAATGTACTGATTTATTTAAATTCAGTTTGCCGAGGTGCAGTAATCATCAGTGTTTGATGTAACCTTGCAGTGATCCCTCAGCTGCACACAACACCCGGTGCCTCCTTAATGCCCACCCCAGCTACCCCATCCCCCCGCCCCCCAGCAGCCCTCAGTTTCTTCCTATGATTAAGAGTCTCATGGTTGGTCTCCCTCTCTGATTCCTTCCCATTCAGTTTCCCTCCCTGCCCCATGATCCTCTGCGCTATTCCTCATGTTCCTCATATGATAAATGCCTTCTCTGATGGACTCATTTTGCTCTACATAATACCATCCAGTTCCATCCACGTTGATATAAATGGCAAGAGTTCATTCTTTTTGATGGCTGCATAGTATTCCATTGTAAATATAAACCACATCTTCTTTCTCCATTCCTCTGTTGATGGGCATCTGGGCTCTTTCCATAGTTTGGCTGTTGTGGACATTACAGAACAGCTATCTTCATGTGCATATTTTATGTATCACTTTAATATCAACTCATCAGACTCCATAAAAAAAGACCCATTGATACTCTCCTTTTTGATCTCTGTGAAATTCAGCTCCTTTTATTTTATCAATATCTGCCTCAGATCTCCCCCTAGATTTTTAACTAATCTCTACGCTCTTCAATAATGTTTACTCTTTGTTCACTCTTGTTTTGTTGGTAAGACTCAGAACCTGTAAAATCTGTAGTAAACTATACATTTGTATAGGTAACTACTGCTTAGATCCCTGAGCATGAAAATTATTAATAAAATATCCTCAATTTAGAGCTTTTTTCTTTGTCTTATTATGTTATGTTAGTCACCATATAGTACTTCATTAGTTTTTGATGTAGTGTTCCAATGTTCATTGGCTGCATATAATACTCAGTGCTCCATACAGTCCGTGCCCTCCTTAATACCCATCACTGGGCTCACCCACCCCTTTACCCCATTCCTCCTCCCCAAACCCTCAGTTAGTTTCCCAGAGTCCATAGTCTCATGGTTCATCTCTCCCCTCTGATTTCTCCCTCTTCACTTTTCTCTTCCTTCTCCTAATATCCTCCATGCTATTCCTTACGCTCCACAAGTAAGTGAAACCAACTGATAATTGACTCTCTCTGCTTGACTTATTTCACTCAGCAGAATCTCCTCCAGTCCCATCCATGTTGATGTAAAAGTTAGGTATTCATCCTTTCTGATGGAGACGTAATATTCCATTGTATATATGGACCATATCTTGTTTATCCATCCGTCCATTGAAGGGCATCTTGGCTCTTTCCACAGTTTGGTGACCGTGGCCATTGTTGCTATGAACATTAGGGTACATGTGGCCCTTCTTTTCACTACATCTGTATCTTTGGGGTAAATACTCTGTAGTGTAATTGCAGGATCATAGGGTAGTGGTATTTGCAACTTTTTGAGGAACCTCCACATGATATTTCAAAGTGGCCTATCGACATTTTCATTGGAATCATGTTAAATATATAAATTAATTTAGTGAAGTTCATAGCAAAATTGAGGGGAAGGTGCACATATTTCCCACAAATCCCCTGACCCACCCATACATGGCTCCCATTACCAGCATCCCCACCAGAGCCCTGCGTTGGTTACAGCTGGAGAACCCACACTGAGACGTCATAGTCACCCACAGTTTACATGAGGGTCACTCTTGGTCTTGTGCATTTGATGAGTTGCCTGAATGTGTAATGTCATGGGTCCACCATGATGACATCACACAGGGTAGTTTCATTGTCCTAAAAATCCCATGTGCTCTGCCCATTCATCCCTCCCCCAACCCAATCTCTGGTAACAACTCATCATTTTACTGTTTCCATAGTGTTGCCTTTTCCAGAATGTCCTACAGTTGGAATCCTACAGTATGTGGCCTTCTCAGGTCGGCTTCTATCAGTTACTGATGTGCATTACTGATGTGCATTTAAGTTCCTCCATGTCTATTTACAGCCTGATTGTTCATTTTTTTTTTTTTTAGTGCCGAATAACATTCCACTGTCCAGATGGACCACAGTTTATTAATCAATTCACTTCCTGAAGGGCATCTTGTTTGCTTCCAAATCTGGATGGTTATTATTTGATTTTAAAGATTTTATTTATTTATTTTAGAGAGAGAGAAAGAGAGGGAGAGGGAGAATCTCAGGCAGACCCCCTGCTGAACATAGAGTACAATGTGGGGCTCCATTCCTCGTCCCTAAGATCATGACCTGAGCCAAAATCAAGAGCTGGATGATTAACCAACTGAGCCACCCAGGAGCCCCTAGTGATAATTAATGACGTCGTTGTCAATAGCCTTGTGCATGTTTCTGTGTGCACATGAGTCTTCAACTGCTTTGGGTAAAACCAAGGAGTGTGATTGCTGGATTGTACGCTCAGAGCATGTTTAGAACTGTCTTCTTCTATAGCTGTGCCATGTTGCTAACCTGCCCCCCCACCCCCCGCAGCAGCCAGTGTGAGTTCCCACAGACCCCATCCCCATCAGCACTGGGCACGTCAGTGCTCTGATGTGGCCTTTCTCATTGGTGTGTGTGATGTCTTGTGTGGTTTTGGTTTGTTTTTTCCTGATGACATTTGGAGTCTTCTCGTATGTTTGTTCACATGTGTATTTTTTTTTTTTAAAGATTTTATTTATTTATTTGACAGAGAGAGAAATCACAAGTAGGCGGAGAGTCAGGCAGAGAGAGAGAGAGAAGCAGGCTCCCGCTGAGCAAAGAGCCCGATGCGGGACTCGATCCCAGGACACTGAGATCATGACCTGAGCCGAAGGCAGCGGCTTAATCCACTGAGCCACCCAGGCGCCCCACATGTGTATTTCTTTTTTGGTGAGATGTCTGTTAAGGTCTTTGGCTCATCTAACTAGTTTGTTTTCTTATGCTGAGTTTCATGAGTCTGCAGTCCTTTATCGATGTGTCTTTCATAGATATTTTCTCCCGATCCATGGCTTGTCTGGTCACTCTCTTACGTTGTCTACCACAGAGCAGGGGTTTTAATTTTAATGAGTCCAGCTCATCAACCACTTCTTTCATGGGTTGGGTCTTCAGTGCTGTCTCTAAAAAGTCATTGCCACACCCAAGATCCCCTGCGTTTTCTCCTATGTGATCTTGTAGGAGTCTTAGAGTTTTGTGTTATAGCTTTAGATCTGTGATCCAGTTTGAGTCAGCTTTGTGAAGGGCGTAAGGTCTGTGTCTAGGCTCACTCTTTTTCTGCATGAGGATGTCCACTTGTTCTGTCACCTTTGTTGAAAAGACTGTCATTGCTCTATTTTATTGCCTTTGCCTTTTTGTCAAATATCAGTGACTATCTTCATGGGGGTCTATTTCTGGGCTCTCCATTCTGTTCCATTGGTCTATTTGTCTATTCTTTTGCTGATAGTACACTGTTGTCATGACTGTTCTAGTTTCTGGCTCTGCATGACAAATAAGATCCATTTGTAGGCAATGCCTTTTCCCGACTATATTTTTATATTATTTCTGAAATTTTACGAAGCTACATCTAGGCATTTGCCTACATATCATTACCTTTTTTTTAAAACTGAGTGACGTCTTATGATTTGCTGATTGAAGAAAATTTTTAAACTAAGGAAAATGTCTTCGTCCACTTGGACAGCTGTAATAAGACACCATGGACTGGGTGACTTACACAGCAGGGACCAGTCCTCTCAGGTATGGGGGGATAGAAGTCCAACTCATTGGGGGTGGTTGCAGGGTTAGTTTCTTCTGAGGCTGCCCTTCTTGGCTTGCAGATGCTGCCTTCCTGACATGTCCTCAATGTGGTTTTGCATGAGCTCAGACCCCTGGTGCTCTAGGAGTGTCCAGAATCCCCTTCCTATAAGGACACCAGTCCAGCTGAACCAGGCCTCAGGAAGTCTTACTCTTTTAGACCAGTTATGACTGTACAAAAGAGTTACTGCAAGAGACAGGAGCATACTTCATACGTTTTGCTCATCTCGCTTCCCCAAAATATAAAATAAGCTCAAGGCAGCTCCTTTTAGGATATTTGAGGGCTTGAACGGCCACTGGAAAAGTCCCCAAGAAATAAAGTAAGATCAGCAGAGCAAGGAGGCAGAGCATGAGCACGCGGGTGCAGACCTGCCACATGAACACGGTGCCTGGAGACATTCCAACGCTAAGAAGTCACAGGTGAGAAGAACAGAGACATGGTTTGGGTAATGGTCCCTGTCCACCAATGAAAAAAACCTTTTAAGGATCAAAAATCATTTTTATGCTTTAGTTGTTCCTTCGGACTCTGTAGTCACCAACACTGAACCCAGCAGAAGTTGTTTATTCCGGTGGCTCACAGATAAATACAAATGCTTCCCTCTTTCCTGCGGTTCTGACTGCAACCCAGCTGGGCCCTATATGGGATGCAGCCAAGAAACTCATAATCACTTTGCCCTTTCCTGGGAATGAGAAGGCAACTCTGACAGTCTTGCTTTGGAATATCTGAATTTTGACTCAGATTCATGAAAATTCCTATTATCAGCCAATCATTAAAGGTTTCTTCTGAGTATTTCTGAGGAAGCCTCCTGCTCACAGTGGCATTCTAGATTTAGACCTGCACTGCCTTGGGACCCCCAAATCCAGGCTTCCTCTGCTGTGCCCTGGCCAGGAGACCTACCCTCAAGGTGGTTACAGATGTGATGGTGTGCCCGGGGTGCCCAGGGTGCCAGGGTGAACTTCCCACCCCCAATCAGATCAGGCACTTGGTTCACAAAAGAAGCCAGACTACTAGGTGTCCGCTCTGTTCGAATCCTTTATCCAATCTCATTGGGTCATTAGAGTTCTTATTATTGAGTTGTGGAAGTACTTTGTGTATTCTAGACCCAAACCCTTTATGTAATGTACCAGTCATGAGCATTTTCTTCTATTCTGTGATTTGTATTTTTACTTTCTTCATGGTGTCATTCAAAGAGCAAAAATCTTTAACTTTTATCTGGTCTAATATATCAATTCTTTCTTTCATAATTCAGGCTCTTTGTGTTCTATATAAGAAATTAAAAATCATCCCAACTTCACCAATATCTTCTTCTAGAAGTTGTATAGTTTTTGGTTCATTTTGAGTTAGATTCTGTATATGTTGAAAGGTAACAGTTAATGTTATTCTTCTTTTTTTTTTTTAATAAGGAAATCCAGCTGCTCAAATATCATTTACTGAAATAGTATCACCTTCCTGTTGAGTTTTCCTGGTGTCTTTATTGGAAGTCAGTTGACCGTATATGGTTGAACTTACCTGTATACCCTCCGTCTTGCACTGTTGATCTCTCTGTGTAATTTCACCAACACTGACACCAAGACAAACTACCTTGATTACTGAAGCTTCATTGTAAGTTTTGAAGTCGCATACAGTAAACCCTCCAACCCATGTGTTTATGTTGCCACTGCTTCGACATTCCAGCCCCCTGACATTTCCATATGAATTTTGGAATCAGCAGGTCAGTTCCTATAGCAAAAACCTTCTAGAATTTCTATTTCGGTTATTTCATCTGCTGATGTAAAGCTAGGTGTAATAGTCATTTTCTCATAATTCTTTAAAAACATTCTTGCACTGTCTCTGGGGTTTCTGATGAAAACCCATGGACTCTGAAAAACAATCTGAGGGGTTGAAGTGCCGGGGGGTGGGTGGGAGGTCGGGGAACCAGGTGGTGGGTATTATAGATGGCACGGATTGCATGGAGCACTGGGTGTGGTGAAAAAATAATGAATACTGTTATGCTGAAAATAAATAAATAAAAAAAATGAAAGAACGTATAGCCAGATAATAAGCAAGATGTTATATATAAATTGGCCAAAGATGTTTTTCTGTGCATTGGGTTAAAATGGCCACTATAATACTTACTTCTTCATATAAGACTAGAACAGTTAACCCAAAGCCTGCAAATCAAATTCAAGTTTGTGTACATCCAATTGCTTTAAATATATAAAAATAAATAAATCCCACTAACATTTAGCCATTTAGAGCATATCTACTTTATATACCCTGAGAATTACACCCCACATCTATCTACTATTAATAAGAAAAACACTATAGCTATAAAAGACTCCAAACCATTGCTGGTTTTAAATTGTTCTGGCCCAGAATCTCTTCATCTTCCTACTGAGTGATACCCCTAATGTAAGTTCCATCTCAGAACTTCTGCTCTCTCCTGGGAAGTCCCTTGAACTATTTCCCTTCTGTTTGGTGCTCATGTACACTGTCTCTAGAATATCTCTTACTCAAGCTTGTACAAGTACTACCCAATAAATTTTATTATGTGTAACTTCAAAAAACAAAACAAAACAAAAAAAACCCATGGTCATTCAAATCATTGTCCCGGGATCACTGGTCTTTCTTCAGCTGTGTCCAGGTTATCTTTGTGTATCTTAGGCTTTCAGCATTTCCATCGTGATGTGGCCAAAATGGTTTTCTCTGCTTTTATGTTTTTTAGGCTTGTTGAGCCTCTGTAATCTGTAAATTTATATCTTCCACTGAGTTTGGCACAATTTCAGGCACTATATCCTCAAACATTATTTTGTGTCACAATCTTACTTTCCTTTCCTTGTTGGTTTCCAAAGACAGGAATGTCTGTTTTTACTGGTGTTCCAGTAAAAAGGCTCTGTCTACCCCAGCTGGGTCACTTTCGCCGGCTTGATTCCGAGGGGATGGATTCTTCCCTCCGTTATATCCATTCTGCTAGCCGTCTGTTCTGGAGTCCTTTTAGGGTTATACATTCCAGTTCCAATTTCCCATTTGTTTCTTTTTTCTCATCAGTATTTCTGCGGAGAATGTGTTCATCGTCCCTCCTCTCACGGAGCTCTGCTACATCCCGGTTGTTTTCAGGTCTCTTCCCGGTGGTTCCGGTGTCTGTACTGGGCGCACGTAGCATGTGCGTGTTGATGTCCCTTCATAACTCTCAGCTTCCCTGTTCTTCGAATGTCCGTGATTTCGGTTTGAACCCTAGATGGTATGGATGCTACCTATGCGGGCTCTGGGGCCCGGTAATGTTTCCGGGACAATGTTCGTGTCCCTGTTGGCCGGTCGACCCTACTGGGTCAGATCTCCAGCTGTGAGGGCAGCCCAAACCTCAGGTCAGCGCTTCACGTCTTAGTTTTGTCTTACCTTTTAGTATTTTGAATTTACATTTTTGATCCAGTTTTGTTCTATAATCATAAATAGTCACATGGTTCCAAAGGAAAGCCAATAATTCGACGTATTACCCACTACTGTTTCCTTGTTTGTTCTGTGAATCACATGCCTCTTCTCAGACAAATGACAACACAGCATATAAACTTTTCCCCTTTTTGTAGGAATAAAGTCTTGCTTTAATTTTGCCTACGTATGTGAAACAATGTGCACGATCATGGTGTACTGTTGTTGGAAATACTGAAGTCAATAATGATTCATCGGTATTTACCTTTTCTCATTCCTGTATGAAGACTGACAGATGGGTCAGTAATTTATCTTATTAAGTCGTAACGTAACTGAGATCAATATTATACCTCAGTAACAAAATCTCCATTTACATATGCTCCGAAATTGAAATTTTTTAGTCAACATTTAAATTTCGATTTAAAAACTGAAAACGGTCGTTTTGTCAGGCGTGTCTAACACTATGGGCAGGACAGCACGACTACATGTTTTTAGGGCTGCAGTTCCTTTGCTTCTGTGCTCAGTTCTGGCATTTCCCCCTCTTCCGTCTCAAGCTTAGCCCACAGGTGAGTAAGGAAGCGTACGGAGGACGCACGCGTCAGTTCATCACGGCAAAGGGACTTGAAGCCGGCAGGTGACAGGTTGTTAACCCACCTCGTGCTCCCCTTTGGAGGCTGCCTGGTGAAATGTGTGTCGTGATTAAGACTGACGTGCTGGTGCTCAGCACTGAGGCTCCAGGACCCAGCCGCAGCGTCGTGCCGGCAGTTGGCTGAGCCAGCGCGAAGGAGAATTTCTGAGACCTTTACTGGGAACATATGGCAGGCTCTGATTTCCTTACTAAATCAGATGATATTACTAGAACTGGGTCATTATGCACACATTGTAATCTATCGTTAAGCCCAACAAAGTAATATTTAGCTAGTGCTTTAATTGTGCTACTGGGATTTATCTCTGCTTTTCAAAGGAAAAAAAAAAGTTAAGCGGAAGGGAATGGAGAGAAGCAGTGAATTTTCCATTTTAGTAAAAGAGATTGTCTGTTTTGACAAACGACGCGGTGCAGTGAGCAGCTATGCGTCCCGACGCGCGTGCAATCGTGATCTTACTGGATGCAGGACGCAGGAATGTACTATTTGCAAGGGGTGTCCTGGTGAGCAGTTTCTGGGGAGCCGGACCCCACAGGGCAGCGTGGCTCCGGTCAGCTCAATGAGGTTGGCATCCACAGCCCCTTTTCTGTTAAAGTAAATAGACTAAATACAATTTCAGTCGATTATTCGTGTCTTTCGGACTTTTCTACAAGCATGCTTTTCCCTCCAATATTTTATCAACCCTCCATTTCTTTTGAGGTGCTTTTGTATTTGTAGTCAGGGATAAAATCCTTGAAAACCTGTGGACCACACAGGTCTGCTCTGTACGGGTAACACCGTCTCAAACTGACGCTCACCCCACCTGTCTCAGGGTCCCTTCCACACACTGTGAGGCCCACAGTGTTCTAAAAATAGTAAGCCTCTTAGCCTGAACAGCCCTGTGCTTTCCTTTGGGATCACTTCCTGCCGGGCCACAACCACCTGCCCCGGCGTTTTGTGCTGAACGACCATCCCAGCAGTTGGCAGGGGGTAGCAAGGGGCAGCCATCACCTTGTCCCCCCAAACTTTCAGGGGCCCAGGGAGCTGTTGTGAACCTCATGCTGGCAGACCTGCTAAACACATGTTTTCTCTTTGCAGCGTGTCAGGAGAAAGGCCCAGACAGATTCTGGCTCTGTCTCCAACAGCTGGAGATAAAGAACCTTGTTTTCTTCCTGTCAGGGTTAATAAAACAAGCAACTTATTAAATAGCATTTTGACAAGCACAGTGGATAATGAATCCCGTTACATAGTTAAAGACTTTTAACAATTAAAAAGATTTATGAGCTGAGCCCGAGCACATCAGTGCCCACGGAGCGGATGGAACTGTCACTCACCCCTGCCCAAATGGGGCTGCGGATGTGCAGGGCGTGTCTTTGAGGTGAGGAGGGACACCCAGAGGGGACAGTGTGAGGCTGCACACAGCGTTCTCACGGCCCTGCCTTCTGCGGCCGGGCCCAGAGTCCTGACGGTTAATCACATGACCCAGGTGCTGTTTTCTGGGGCAGGTGCTGACCACTTGGGGGGCCTGGGGTCCAGGAGCTAAGGGCACAGCCTCGTCACAGGCCCCTCTCAGACTGATGAAGGGGCAGTGTGTGCCCACAGCTAGGTCTCTACTTGGAGCATCCAAATCATACATGGAAGAACCTTCACTTAAGTATGTATGTGTATGTGTGTATATGTGTATATGTGTATATGTGTATGTGTGTATGTAAGCGTGTATATGTGCACGTGTGTACATGTGCGCAGTGCACATGTGTTATGTGTGTACATATGCATGTGTGTACACATGTACATGTGCATATGTGTATGTAAGCACATATATGTGCACATGTGCACATGTGCATGTGTGTATGTGTGTACGTGTGTGTATGCGTACGTGTGTGCATGTGTTATGTGTGTTCGTGTGTATGCATGTATATATGTATGTGTGTATGTGTGTACATGTGTACTCATGTATATGTGTATATGTATATGCGTGTATGCATATGTGTATGCGTGTATATGTGTATATATATATGTGTGTACACATGTACATGTGTACACGTGTATGTGTGTATGTAAGCATGTATACGTGCATGTGTATACATGTGTACGTGTGTACATGTGTGCGTGTGTATGCGTGTTATGTGCGTATGTGTGTTATGTGTGTACATGTGTATGCATGCATGTGCGTATATATGTATGTGTGTACGTGTGTACATGTGTATGCATGTATGTAAGCGTGTATATGTGCACGTGTGTATATGTGTACATGTGTGTATGTGTATGTGTGTGTACATGTGTTATGTGTGTACGTGCGTATGCGTGCATATGCGTATATATGTATGTGTGTGTACATGTGTACGCATGTATATGTGTATGCGTGTATATGTGTATGTGTGTATATGCGTGTGTGTGTATGTATCTATCTTTTCAATGTGTAGTGTGCAAAGAAAATAACAAAAATGAGAGAACAACACAGGAAAGATTCATACCTGGCAGAGAGGAGGCGTGTGAAGGGGAAAGAAAGCCCGTCCTCCACTGTGTTCAGTTTAAGGTGCTGGAGACAGAGCAAGACAGAGCCACAAGGACGGCTCCTGCACTGACTTAGACCTGGGATCACACCACGTCGACAGGCTCTCAACAGTTTCCTAATGGTGACCTCACTGGGCTGACAAGCACACAGTATTTTCAGGGAAAAAGCTGCACCACTTTAGCTGGAAAAACACACATCCGTTTCTGATGACAAAGATTATGAGCTATGTCAAGAATGCTCAAAGCTCGGAGACGGTCTCTCTGCAGCTTACTTCTGTTTGGATGGGGCTAGGAAGGTAAGCCTGAGGAAATAACCCCAGTGGCCTCCTGGGTCCGTCTCGCCTCGGTGTCGAGCATGACACAAATGTACACGCGCACACTTGACTCTCCGCCTGGCTCCCGTCTGGTGAGAAGCAGGTGCTGCAGGCTCTTGGCCGACACAGTCACGTGGATTGTGACTGAGGAAACACTCTGTTGTGGTTGTCTTGGAACTTTCATCTAGCACAAAGGCGAAGGCACTACAGGTTACATCTCAAGTAGTCACCTGCCTGGGACAGTTTCCCCAAGGTCCTCAAATGTCACTGTAGTATTTCTCTGATGCTTGAAAGCAACACAGCATGATACTAAGAGAAGAAACTTGCTTTCCAGCAAACCACAGAATTTACCATTTACTGTTTGAGGGAGTTCCTAGATCTCCCAGAACTTGTCAGAGTTCTTAATGATTAAGTCCAAGCCACATTAGCTTATATTTGAGGTTCTAGAACTTCCATTTTTTGTCACTAGCTGTGTGCAAGTCTTAACCCTGGTGATTTACAGGACTTATTTCATTCAACCCTGAGAATGGTCTTGAGTGGTGGGTATTAGGTACACTTCATGTATTGACATTTTGGTTAAGAAAGACTAAGTATTTTTTTTTTTTATTTACTCTGTTACTCCTTTAAATAAATTTGAAATGGACATCTGTTTCTCTTCATATTATATTTCTTATCATTCATCTTATCTATTGGAATCTGGCCTTTAGTCTTCCTGTCCATTTCTAGAAGACGCATGCTTTATTTATATATGTGTCCCTAAATTTTTCCAATTTCTATCTGTTCAGTAACAGAAATCTTTTCAAAGAATTCAACTTTGTGAAAAGTCTAAGCATTATCTCCCAAGAAAATTGCTTTTCGTTTGCTTTGGGAAGCAGCCAAATTTTGGTTGACTTTTTTTTTTTTCATTGAAACCAAGTTTTAAGATTGTTAAAAAAAAAAAAAAAAAAAGAAAAGCTGAAACCATGTTTGGTCTTCATAGCTAACTTCTTGTGTATTGAGATGAGCATATTTTCTATAAAATGACTTGCTGATTCTAGTTCAATCTGTATTTAATTAAGAGGCATAGATCTCGTTTTCTTCTTCGGAGCAGCCGGGAAGCAACAGGTTCCCCACTTCTCAAACTGCACGGTACTGTAAGTCACAGCGCTCGGCGCATTCCCCAAACTCGGGCGTCCTCGTGGCGGGCGGATTGTTCGTTAGGGCTGGTTACTAAATTGCATTCTGCGCTGCTAGGAGGCTTCTTCCGCTTGAACAGTTGTGCTGAGAAAACATCCACATTTACCAAAGTCATCTCCTCGAAAAGGAAATCTTGCAATGACGTGTTAATAGCACTGTTTTATATGGCACAGCAAATTTAGCCTATCCCTGGAGGCACAGCAAATTTTGATATATTCTGCCTCTCCTTGATGATGCTTATCTGCTTGGTATTTAATTTGCAACTGGTTATCTATTACTCATGCTGTTTGCCAATTTCTCTTCTGTGTTTCATACCACTGTCAAATTAACTTTTTACTGGAATATGCCTGGAAAAGGTAGGTGCAGCACAAAATAAATGGGTTTATCATTTAAATTTCTCTTTGCCTCTGGTTTCTAGAACTTTGGCATTTTATAGATTATAAGTCAAATCAATGTGTAAGAAGATTTGTTGCTGTAGCTGGGAAGAAGTCTATCTATCTATCTCTGTCATCATCCGGCTCAAGGCCCACCCGTCCGTCCGTCCGTCCGTCCACGCAAACATCCATGCCTCCACCGACCCGCCGGCCGTGGTACCCGTCCGACCTTCCGTTCTTCCTCCCTCCTTCCTTCCGTCCACGCACGCGTCCATCGTCTGTCTGTGTGTCTGTCTGTCTGTCTGTCCGCATCCACCGTCTATCACCTGTGTAGCCTGTGTGTGCACATACCCACGCTCAAACTAACGTATGTAGTCTTTGGTAGAAAAGGGCATTTTCTACTCCTCAGTGCGATAATGAACTTAACTCGCCATTTATCCTTGTGTCCTTGGAGGGAATAAGAAGTGGGAAAAGAACAAAGCAGATGTTGTCATGATTCTCTTTAACTTTGGACTGATTATTAGGTATTGGTTCAGTCATAAGATGTGTAAGTTCTGGATATCTAACGAACAGCGTGGTGACTATAGTTAATAATGTTTTGTATACTTGAAATTTGCGGAGAGTAGATCTTAGACGTTTTACACACACACACACACACACACACGTGGTAACAGTGTAAGTGGCGGACAAGTTAACTGCTTGGTTGTGGTGAATATGTACACCTAAATACACATGATTTTTATTTGTCAATCAGACTTCCATAAGGCTGGAAAAAATAAAGAAAACAAAAACTGAATGTCTTATTTTATGTGAAAGTTTCCTTCCGTTGCAAAATAAAAATACCTTGACCTTACCAACGTGCATTTCTTTATTCAGTCGGACTACCGTTTCAGAAATGGGGGCCTCACAGAAATCGTACGTTGCTTGTAAAAGCTGCTATGTGTGTGGGAGGCTTGCGTGTGTGCCCGTGTGTTTGGGGGGTGCGTGGCAGAGGTAAGGAGGGGAGGGCAGGGTGGGGGGGTTGTGGGTTCGCCGTAAACGCCCACACTGTAGTGCATTACCGCGTGGTCGTGCTGCAGACGCATGAGGTCAGGACAGGCGTGTACACAGTGGGGAGCGAGGGCTGCGGGCAGGCTGCGGGCTACAAGGGGCTGGTGCCCCGTGACTGGCTGAGGGACACCCCACGCAGTCCCTCCCGGGCGCGGAGCGGTCCCGTGCCCCGTGACTGGCTGAGGGACACCCACACGCAGTCCCTCCCGGGTGTGGAGCGGCCCCGCACTCGGCGAAGCTCTACGACGTGGGGTTCTCATTCATTCCCTCATTGTCTCCCTGGGACTCTCTGAAAACTTGGGAAGGAAAAAGGGGATTTCTGTGAATTTTTCTAGCTCCTCTCAGGATGGAAGCCTCAGGGGCTGGTTGCCTCGGCTGCCCTGGTTTCGCAGGTCGCTGGTGCTCTAGCAGCCACCCCGGATGACCCGGGCTCCCCTCCAGACGGAAGCCAGCAGGCAACTCGAAGGACTGCCTTCCTCCCTCCCGCTTCCTCACCAGCGCCGAGGGCCGCTCGAGAATGAGTCTGGGCTTTTACGTAGCTGGTGTAGTTGTGTCCGAGGCGAAGCAGAGTAGAGGGAAAAGGCAAACACTGTGGGCTCACGCATGACACGGTGAGGGCTGTTAGGGACAGCCGGTCCTCTTGGCGGACTTGCTCGACACTCTGGGTGCTGTCCCGAGGCCTGGTGCGGCTGTCCGCGTGTCCACGTGCCCACCTCCTCTCCACTCACGTCTGTCTCTCTGTCGTCCGTGTGTGCGTCTGCGTACCTGCCCCTACCCACGTCTCCGTGCGTCTGTCCGTGTCTACACCACATGCAAGTGTGTCTGTGGATCGGTCATTGAGTCCTACACCTCAGTCATCAGTACCCATGTCCAGCCACAGCTGTGTCGAGATCTGATCTGCGTCTGTGTCGGCACCCACGTCGCCGTCTGTCTACACCACCTTCTGTTTCTAGTCCACCTCCCACATCTGTACCACGCCGCTGTCGGTAACACCACCGTGGGCCGGTCCTCATAGCCGGGGTTCCCAGTGAGCTGTTCCCTGAGTGCCCCGTGTCCCACGAGGGTTGCCACCCTGTTAACAACCACAGGAGAACTTCACTCGGGGCAGAGACGGGTCAGTTGAGGGCGAAATTAGATTACAGACACCAGGTTATGACCCCTAAGATTTTTCTGCTGTTAAAGAAAGAGGAAGAAATGAAGAATTCAATAAATTACATTTTTATCAAAGAGGAGCACAGAAGCCAATCATTCCAATTTTCTGTCTCCATCCTTAGGGGACCTCTGCGGTGCCCTGCAGATGCCCGCTCTGGACGTCCATCTCCGCCTTCAGAGGTGGGAAGCCTCTTAGTATCTGTTCTCTTCTCTGTAAGAACCCAAATCGGTCATTCTTCATGTGTTTTTCACTGATCTTGATTTTCTGAGTGGAACCAACCAGGCCTGTCTTAGAATGGTAACTGAGCTTTCCTGGGGCCTGTGCTGGCTTCTGAGGGACCAGCCTCCGCCTGGCTCTGCGGTGGCCGCGAGAGTCTGGGTGCCTTCCTGGCCCGGGAGGCGCTGCCCCGCCAGAACTCCGGGCCGCTGCGGCTGGTACACGGTGGGGTGGCGCACGGGGAAGCCAGAGCTCAGCGGCTGCCTGGCTGTGCCCTGTGAGCCCGGGACCGTCATCCCGGCGCCACCACGCAGAGTCCTGAATCCCGAGAAGGCAGAGCCTGCGGGGCAGGTTTTCTGTGCGCAGCGGCGGGACCGGAGACAGCAGCTGCGGAGGGGTCAGCGGTGGCCTCGCCGTGGGGGCAGGCACAGTGGTCAGGCGGGGGCTCCGGGGAAGTCGGTCCGACCGCCCAGGAAGGGGCTCCGGGGTGCACAGCTCAGGACCAGGAGGCGGGAGTGGTGGACGCTTAAGGCTCTGGGCGTAGTTTGGGTTGGATCCGCCTTTGGGTTCCCAGCCTCTAGCGGCCTCGCGGAGAGTACCGTGTTGGAGGGACGGCCAGCCCTGGCCCCCAGAGGGCACACATGCCCCAGGGCTTGGAGGAAGCCCCAAGTCCTTAAGAGACAGAAAGCGAGCTGTCCCTGGCTGACCTCTGTCTAGGGACTGCACCCCTCCGCCCCTTCCGCACGTACCCCTGCCTCTCTGAGGGCGGGCTCCCTGGTCCGATGGCGGAGCACCTGCTGACCTGCGGCCTGGGTGCCGCCCCTCATCCCTGGGGGTGACACTCCGCGTGCCCGCCCCTGCGCGCCTTCCCGCCCACCGCGCGCCCCCTCCACCCGCTCTCTGGGGGCCGCGGCCTGCCCTCGGCGACTCCCGGACCTGCAGTGCGGAGGCTCCAGGCGCCCCCCCTCAACGGGCTCAGTGGACGATGCGGAGCGAACAAATGTTTTCTCTTCGAGCTTTCTCTGCGCACAACCTTCTGAGACAGCCCCGTCCCAGACGGCAGGTGGCGCGTCCCCCGCGCGCTCCTCACAGGGGGCCCAGAAGCGCGCTTGCCTGAGTGGACTCGGGGTGAGGTCGCGCAGCGGGACCGTCTGGACGGCTCAGGAGGACGTGCCTGTCAGCGCGTGGCCGGTTTCTGCTGCCATTGCCGGCTGCAGAGCGAACCCCTGCTAGTCGGGCTGTCACAGGGGACGCCTGCTCCTCTTTCTCCCCTGTTCTCCGGCTTCCTCAAGCCCCACCTCTGCAGCCCCCCATCTGCAGGATTTGCTGCGTCCGGGTGCGAGGCGGGGGCCGTGGGTCTCCCTTGAGCCAGAGGTTAGGGTCTCCTGTGTCTGCCTCGTTCACTGCACTGCTGAGGTCCGCCTGACCCAACCCGGGTTCACCCATTCAGATGTGATCCGATTCCTGGGCTGTCCTGACAAACCCCTGCAAACTGTAGATGTGATCTTTCACGGTTGGTTCCGGAGCTAGAAATGCTGTCCCCCACGCCCTGGGCAGGGTCCCTCCGGTGTCTCCCAGCTCTGGTGTCGGGGGCAGTCCCTGGCCGGTGGCCGTCTCCCCGGGGCTCCGTGTCATCTTCTCCCTCCTGAGAGAAGCGCTGGCCATATTGGACTTAGGCCCAGCCTGCGCTGGGCCTCATGTGGACTTGATTTCTGCGCTGACCTCATGTGGACTTGATTCCTTCTGCCAAGACCCCGTTTCCAGGAGGTCACATTCCACGGAACCAAGGATGAAGATGTGGAGCCGTACTTCGGGAATGATGAAGGACAAGAGACACTGCAGCATCTCTGCAGCCGTTCCGGAAGACGCGATCTGCTGGCTGTTCTAGCCCGAGGCTCCGCATGGGCTGCCGTCCCACAGCCCCTCTCGGACCACACAGTGCGCACTCCCCCCCCCCCCCCGGGATGCTGTCACTCCCCGACGGGGTCAGGCACCTTGCACATCTCTTGGGCAATCTAGAGTATGAAACCTGGATCGGCCCCGGGCTGCCATCTCCCAAACACCGGCTGGAACAGGTGTCCTGGGGCGTGGTCTCCCGTTCCCTTTCCTGACCAGAATGTGGGCTGAGGACTGCCGGTGACAGGAAAGGCTGTCCTGGGCAGTAGGGTCTTCCTGGGCTGGGGTCACCCCAGGCTCAGGGTCCAGCAGGACACATCGGTGGGGGGGTGAGCGGGCTGGAGATGTGCCGTCCTTGTCTTCTCAAGGGCTCTTTAATTTGCTGGAGCCACTGGGACCCCGAAGGGCTCAGAGTCCGCTCCTGGGGCAGAGAGAGGACCGGGGACTCTTGTTCACCTGCTGCCCGACAGCCGCCCCAGTGACTCACCTCAGATGCACCTGCATTCCTGCATCTCTGTCCTACAGACGCCAAACCCTTGCTCTGCAGCCTGTGACAGCCACTGTCCCCGGGTCCCCTGGGGTCTAACTGCTACTACCAATGACTTACTCCATTGGCTCTCAGCCCTCTGCCGGAGGGTTGACGTTCTGAGGGAAAGAGGTTCCTTCCAGGACAGGCTACAAGACCAACATGTGTTTGTTTTCTAATGGGCGGTAAGTGGTCATGGTGTCTTCGTTTGATGAGACCTGAGACTTGGCTACTCTCCCGTCGAACTCAGGAGACAGGCATTTCCACTTATGGGAGCTTCATGAGGACAAGCCATGTCCCAAGAACTGCTCACCGTGCACCGGGGCTGGGCAGGGAGCAGGGGAGTGAGGCTCACAGTCACATGACTTGGGCTGTCTTCTCCGGCCAAGATACAAAGAACGCGGCTCCCCAGGAGGCTGTCCTAAGTGAATGTAGAAGACGGAGACCTCGTGGGACCCTGGGCCCTCACACAGTCTCATCGGGAGACTCCTGGGCTTACTGTGTTGATGAAATGCTTCAACCCCAGTCTCGAACCGGGTTCTCTTATCTTGTGCCTCACGCTCACATGCAATCTCCACAGTTTCACTGGATTTACGCTTGTCCCTGCGCATGAGGCGTCAAGTCCACACATGGAAATGGCCAAACGTTAAACGGTGTTGACAGAAAGACAGGGTGTGTGTCCACAGCCAGAGTCCTCTCCCCTGGGCAGACCTCCGGTTCCGCTCTCCCAGGCACGAGGGAAATAATTCAGTGCCCGCTGGTACACCTGCAGCCCCTCCCCTCGTTCCGGGAACACACACGTCCTCGTGATGGAGCTTCATCTCACCACAGAGGCAAAAAGAGAAAATACACCCACTTGAGGACATTCAAAATGGAAAAACTATTTTGCTACAACACTAATGACAGTCCAGATAAAATTTCCCTCTTTTTCTCTGTTACCCGGGTAATTTACTGAGGTCTCCGAAGAGGGGAAGGGTCCTCACGTGGAGAACCACGTCTGCAGGGCTGGGACGTGACACCTGCATGTCCCCTAGAGAGTCCGAGTCGGGACGTTTACCTGATGCGGGGCCTCTTACCGCCGGGGCGTGCGCGGCACCCTCGTCGGTTCATGCGGGGACTTCTTTAACGGGGCTGTGGCTGCGCCGGGCGCGGCAGCTCCGTCTGCATCAGATCTCTCTTTCCTAACCGTTTTGACTTAATTTGCCTCAAACACCAGCATAGTTCTGGGGTGTCCTGGGAGGACATTCCCGGGCTCCCTGGCTTCTGGCCTCTTTCTGTGTGTGTTTCGGGCCACGTCCTCTCTTCCACAACCGACACTGGTAACTGGTGAGGAGGACCAAGGTCTTAGCTTCTGCCGCCTTTTCCGGATGAAGGAGATTCCTTCTGCATCCACCACGCAGAATCTGGGGTGAAAAAAGCAGAAACGGGTGTCCTGAGAGACGGACAAAGTGGCAACACGCTACTCTCTCGGGGGTGCAGGGGGGCACATGGGCATCACGGTCCACGCTCCCGTCCAGCTCGGAGCAGGGCTGCCTCCACCCAGGGCAGAGCGGCCTTCACCAGAGCACTGCGGAGTCGTCCCACGCTGAGGACTCATCACCTTGGGGGGCTGAGTTCCTTTGAGCCGGGAGCGCACGACGTCTTCAGGGATTGCACGTTACCTGCAACACACACGGTTTCAGACGTGACACCTGATTCATCAAAGTGCGTTTATTGGTTACTTCAACTTAAAATTTGTGACAGAAAATTAGAACTTGCTAAGGCAATTTTTGTGACTTTATCCATCCCTGGCCCAAAGAGGAATCATTTAATAAATTGAAAGTATTGTCGTGGAGCCAGCTCGGACGCTCTGAGGTGGTCCCCGGCACCCTCCTGACGCAGAAGCCTGTCCAGGCCCCCGGGATGCCACCCCTGGCCTCCTCAGGCTCCTCTGCGCTGGCAGGTCCCGGATGTTTGCATCGACGTCCCTGTGTTTGGGTCCGGGCCCCTGCCGGCCCTTTGATCTCCCTGAGACTCAGCCCTGAATGCTTTTGTCCCCTGGTGCCATCTCTCCTTGGATCTGGTTTGTCACTCACTTAACAAATTCCCGGGAAGCGCCAGAAACAGATGCTCTGGGTGGCATCAGGGAGAACCAGGGACTGTGCTGAGTCAGCTGTTGGTGAAGTCTGGACTGCTGCGGAAGTTGTTGCCTGCGAACGGGAAGCCCTCAGTTGGAGCCCAGCCCCAGGAATATGGGCGGCAGGCGGCCCTGGTGGCCTGTCGCGTCCCTACTCTTGAGCGATGTGCCTTCTATGGTGTGATCAGTTCTGCAGCTCTGTACACACAGGACAATCTCCGGTACTCACGGCTGTTCCCTTCCCGCACGCGGGCAGGGGGACTCGGTTCCCCACCATCTGCCCGTGTCCCAGCAAGCTCAGGACGTGAAAGGAAGCTTCCGGGACCTGCCCGCGACCCCCGCCTTGTTGCGCTGGACTCGACACGTGCCTCCGCCTTCCAGAAGCGGTTTGTCCTCTTCTGCACAAGACAAGCTCCCCTTCGCAGTCTTGGACACACTTTTCTGTGAGGGGTGGCGCATGGCCAAGTGTGGAAACGGAAAGCCGTGGCAGGGAATGAGCGTAAGCCCCTTCCACTCAGCCCCTGTGTGTCCTTCCCGAAGTGGAAGGCTACCGTGTGCTCTCAGAGACAGCCTGTGCCTCTGCGGTCTGGGCCTTGAGCAGGGTGGGTGTCTCCTACGGTTCCGGGTGGCTCCGAGGACATCACTGTGACCCGCGATGCATCTCCTAGGCTTGGCTGATGGGGCAGAGCTGCCTTAACACCCTGTGCGTCCCACGGGGCTGCATGGAAGCCTGCGTCGCTGCATGTCTGCCCAGAGCTGGAGCTGTTGTGCTCAAGGCCAGGAACACGGTGACTTCAAGCACTTTGTGGGGCACCTGGTGGCTCAGCCGGTGAGGCGTCTGCCTTCGGATCAGGTCATGCTCCTGGGATCCTGGGATCGAGCCCTGCATCGGGCTCCCTGCTGAGAGGGGGGCCTGCTTCGCCCTCTGCCCCTGCTGCTCCGCCTTCTTGTACATGCTCTCTCTCTCTCTCTCTCTCTCTCTCAAATAAATAAAATCTTTAAAAAAAAAGGATTCAAACAGATTTCGGGCGTGAGGGGTTCCTGCCTACCTGCCCGGGCTGTGTTGATCACCGCGCTCCGAGACAGAGGACGGCACCTGTGCCCACTCCGACAGCGATCCGGGCCACACGGTGGATGGGAGGTCACGTCCCGATGTGCCATTAAAGCTCCTCTTGCACATGGGCGTTCGGGCGTTTTCTCGGGTGTTTTCGGCGTGTTTGCCTATTTCGTCTGTGTTGCAGTCACACCGTTGGCCTTTCCCTTACCGGCGTGTGGAAGCCTGTCCATGAAGAGGACAGCGCGTCCGCGTGACGCTCGGTGTGACGGTGCCGCCCGCTGGCGGAGGTCCCAGCTGCAGACCTTGTATTCCACGTGGTGAGCGTGTCCGTCTGCTGTTGGGGGACGTGGATTCCCACTTTGATGGCGCAGTGGTGACACGTCCTGTGCCGTTGGCCGTCACGGTTGGTTCCTGTTTCAAGCTTTCCTCGGTGCGGACTCGGCCCTCGTGTCGGGAGGAGGCTCGGCACCTGCTTGGCTCTTCTCAGACGGCCCCTCATGTCCCCATGCTTCCTCAACGATGTGAGGGAGGCTTGCGTCCTACCGTAAACCCCACGTGTAGGTGTTTGGGTCTGTTTCTGGGCCCCCTGCACCGTTGCGTTGATGTGTCTGTCCCTTCGGTGCAGCGTGGGGGGCGCTGACGTCTCGGTCCGCCCAGACACCTGCGCAGGGTCCCTCCGCCTCTCTCCGTGACACAGCGATCTCACGGACATTATTTTATGGTTTTTTCCCTATGGAAGTTTTATCAGGACTGCCTGACATTTTTAAATTATTTAGGTAAAATCCATATCCTCCTAATGCGGACTTCCTGTCTGAAGGTCGAGTGCGACTTTTCATGCAGAAAAATCTTCCTTTTGGAGCCCTCAGCCGAGTTCTAACGTGGTCTTCACACATACTCTGTATCTACCATTGGACCTTCTGTCCATCCCGCTGTTTCTCCGGCGGTTGGTTATGTGCGGGCGGATGTGGTGTCTCAGTTTACCCAGCACCTCGCTGAATTCTTTGGTAAATCATAACACTTCAGGTGATCGAGTTTTTCCCCAAGTATATGAACTTACCATCCGCAAATGATGAATGCCCCGTCCCATGGCCTCCCCGCTGCCTCCTGCTCACCCTGGACCCCTGCCCTCCCCACCCCTCCGGCTCACCCTCCGCTTGGCTGCCTGGAGAGCTGAGCTTTGGAACACATCCCCCTTTTTTTTTTTTTAAAGATTTTATTTTATTTATTTGACACACAGATCACAAGTAGGCAGAGAAGCAGGCAGAGAGAGAAAGGGGTGGGGGAAGCAAGCTCCCTGCTGAGCAGAGAGCCCGATGCGGGGCTCGATCCCAGGACTCTGGGACCATGACCTGGGCAGAAGGCAGAGGCTTTAATCCACTGAGCCACCCAGGCACTCCGGAACACATCCCTTTTCAACACGCCTACTTCTGATTCAGTATCAAGGACCATTTATTCCACAGATCTTCCTTGATACCAGACATTTCCTGGCTATTTCGTGTCCAGTCTTGACCAAGTCCCACCTAACACTTGCTGTTCTGCCGCACTAAGTGGGCCTCAGTGGTTTGCCTCCTAGCGGGACCTGCAGAGCAGCCCGGCCTCACATTTCGGGTCAAGATCATGGGTTAGGGCGTCAAGCACGTCAGTGAGTGCTCAGTAAGGGTTTTGCTATCACGAGGACGCAAGACGCTCTTTTGCTGTAGTTCTTTGCAAGGCTCCACGGACCCGTGAGAGCACAGCACAGGCTCCGTCCGCACGCGGAGCCCAGTTCTGCCCTTTTTAGATGTCCTCCCCTTCTCCTTCAGGGTCACGGATGCTCCACCTGGGGGTGGGCATTTCAGGCTATGGAACAGCAATTAACTCTGCGCCCCCAATGCCACGTTGACGAGGCAGCTTCCTCTGGGTTTCCGGGACGCTGTGGTCTCAGGGGGGCAGGGACCTTCCGGGAGAACCTCACGTCGATAGCGTAAACAAATACATTAAATTCGACACACGTGAACTGGAAAGTCACGATGCCCAGGAACTGCGGTAGACACGACCGGTATCAGGACAGCGATGATAATGAAATTTTCACACGACCCTGGCTTTATGCCAAGTACCTGAAACGTGTTAAAGCCTTTGATTCTAAGAATGACCCCAGAAGGCTGATATTCGCCTTGTGTCAGGCTTTGGGTTTGTAAGTGCAGGTTGGTGTCCCCGTTGCTAAGACGCCCACTGGGTGGCCCGTGGTGGAGCCGGTGGTCCTGGCCGGCCTCGTGGCTGCAGGGCCGCGTGGCCGGACCAGTGCCCACGTGGCTGCCGTGCGCCGCTCTGACTAGGCAGGTCCCGGCCTCGCGCTGCGCACGAGGTCCTCGGAAGGTGGCCTGCCTGGGGCCGTGCCCTCCACGTCCCGGCATGGCACCCTCCGAAGGCAGATCCCAGATCGGTCGCGTTGATTGTCACAGGCCGTTACCTGCATCAACATCTGGAATTTACTGTACGGCGGGGGGAGGGTGCGGGGGGGGGGGGGACACCGTTTCATGAACTGCCGTAAACCACGTAAAAACCTGACTGCGAAAACTTCAGATATTTGTCTGGAAACACTAACTGCTATCCCATGAGACAGAGATCTTTTTTTCCCCTAATCTTGGTAAAAAGTCGGCCACTGATAGCTCATTTTGTGGGGGGGGGTGTGAGTCTGCACTTTCTGCTCTTTTGTTTTTGTGTGTGGGGTGTCGTGTTTCCTCTTGTGGCAGGAGCTGAAGATTTCTCCTCTGCCTGGAGTCCAGCCGCCTGTGCGGGGCATGTGGAAGCCCACAGCCCAGAACCTGACTGGGAAGTCAACTGGCAGCAGCAGTCACGCGTGAGGCCTTGACCGAGCAGACGATGAGCCCCTGAGCTGTGGCTCACGGTCCAGCCTTGAGAGCCAACAGGAGAAATTCCACTGCAGAGAGATGGCCTCAGACCAAAGGAAATACACTGATAAATTTTATCTTTAAGTGTGAGAACTAGATATTCAAGAAAACCAGTGACCTCAGAGCCCATTTCCTTCGATTATGTTATGGAAATACTTGACCGGCTCGAGCTACTGGCCTGAAGGAGGGGGAGCAGGACAGCATTGACACCGACGTCCCAAGTCAGGCTCTTCGAGCTGGAGTTTGTCTGAGGTCAGTGCCTGACAAAAGCTGGGTTTTCCTGGGTTTTGTGTCCTGTTGTGTCCGAAGGTAAATGACGTTGGTACAGCCAAGGCAATGACCTTGAGACAAAAGTAGTTTTAAAACGTCCTTTTCAATTCAGAGTGTACCACACTGGCATGAACTCCCGTGGGCTTCGGACCTGGAACTGGGGTGACGGGTCTTCCGGAACCTTATGGTCCGTCCCAAGGGAGCCAGGATTGCCACCGTCCTCTGGAGAGCGCGACCCGACTTACCCAAATGGCAAAAAGAGGAGAAATGTGTCCAAGAGCACGAGTGTGCTTCCGCTGGAGGAGTCTTGGTGGCTCTAGCACAGAAGTGCCAGTCACCCCGGAAGACACGTGTCCTGTGAGGCCGCAGCGCACGGCCTGACTCTGCAAGCTTGAACGCGTTCGGCCGCCGTGGGCTTCTCCGAGGATTTTTTAAGAAGCACGTGGACACGGGGAAACTTGTCTCGGAAGAAAGCGCCCAGTTCGGTGATGACTGTGCACCCGCGCGCAGCGCCTCCGGCGATCTGCACGGCAGCACCTGCTGGCGGCTCCAGGTAGCGGCGTCCGCCAAGCAGACGGAGGCTGCGGGCTGCGGGCTCCGAGGCGGCGGGCGGAGCTGTGCGGCTGGACCTGGAGAAGTTGTCTCCGTCCCGCATGAGCCCTCGGCGCTCTCGGTGGCTCTGATCCCATCCAGACTCTCCCTCTGGGTTCTGCACCCCTGCGCCTGGCCTGCACAAGCCAAACTGTCTTTTTCTTAATAAATAAATAAATAAATAAATAAATAAATAAAATAAAAATTAATTGCTCATTTCCTGCTAAAGAAGATGGATTTCGAGCATCGGTTGGTGTTACTACGAATGGCAACATGCTCACTTGTTGAGAACCTCAAAGAAGAGTCAAAGCAGACGGTGGGCGTACGCGGCCCTTCCGTCCACTCCTGACTGGCAAGCAGAGGATGACCGTGGGGAACGCTTTCGCCTGCCCCAGAGAAGGTGGGTTTCCTCTTCAAAGGCGGGCTTGGGGGAGCTCGGACGCAGGGGCTGCCTGGCACGGAGATTCTCTGCGCGGGCGCCGTGAGGGGTTGGGCAGCGAGGCCGCCCTTGGAGGAACGCAGCTGGTCGCAGACCCGGTGATGGTTGGGAGCAAGCGTGTTTCAGAGTCTCCCGGGTGTGCTCGGACCCCTGAGGTCCGGGTCTGCCTCCCTCTGTTTCTGCCCATCTCTGAGGGCATCTGGCACACACAGCTGTGCGAGGGGGAGCTTGTGCTCGGGGTGGTGCTTCTGCCGTGAGGTGTTATGGCGACGGTGGGGCGGTGCGGTTTGTCACGGTGCGGGAAGGGCAGCTGGGGGCTCTGGGCCCGCGACGGTGTCCTCAGCCAGTGAGCGGTGGTGGAAAAACGGTCAAAACCCACCAGAAAAGGGCCTGCCCGGCACGCCGAGGGAGGACAGCGGCCGCCAAAACTCGGTCCCCATGACATGTGCGTCACACGGGAAGCCCGGGTCCTGCCCCGCGGGAGTCCGCAGGGCAGGGGAGAGGGCTGTGCTGGACGGGGAGGAGAGGCGCGATCGGCTCTTCCCAGAGCCCGGCGTGCCGGTGCCTGGGGCTCCACGTCCAGGGCCGCCGCGGGGAGGAAGCCTCCGTCTGCAGGAAACGCTCGTGGTTCCTGTAAGGTGGTTCATGAGGGGCGGAGACTTTGTGACCTAATTTGAAGAATCGATGCAGCCCCTTCTCAGAACAGACAGTTCTGCTCCCTCTGCATGAACAAGATTATAGGGAAAAATTATAGGGAGCCTGGCTGGGGGTTTCCAGTGGACGGTGGTTTGAGCGGCAGAGCCGACTGCGTTGCGCTTTAAGAAGAAAGAGAGAAAGGAGCCACATTTCTTCCGTGGGGGCTGAGGGACCCGCCCGGCCCCGGCCCGCCCGGCCGCGAGCTGTGTGAGAAAGCCGTCCCCGGAAGCTTCTCATATGCGTACGGCGAGTCGTGCCATGAAAAGGGGCGAGGGATTAGGACAAGATAAATCTGTAGCAGCTTCGCACATTCCACTGACAGATTCGCCGTTTGGCGTTGTTGCCCCCGACCTCCCGGTTACCGAGGGGATGACATTAAAGTGGAGAAAATGGCTTATTCTGTGCGATAAATTCAAACAGAGATGACGCACTTTGCCCACCAAGTATATCTAAGAAATTGTGGGGAAATGTCAAGCCTTTCCAGAGAAGGCGCTGTAAATTCTGATGCTGGAGACGCTCACGACTTCGGCCGAGCAGAAAGGGCCCTTTGTTTGTGCGGGGCCGACCCTCAGCGTGTGGGGAACCATGAGCCGGGGGCCCCGGGGAAGGGAGAGTAGAGTGGATGCGACGCTCAGGCTCTGGCCCGCGGGAGCCGGGAGCAGGCCCCAGGGCAGGGCGGTGGGAGCAGGAGGACACCGGGCGCTCCAGCCCCAGGCCCGGCCTCCTGGGCTCCTGTCTCGCCCGGCACCCACCCTGCACCCAGGATGGGCAGACCAGTGCCCGGGGGCCTGGGTGCAGTGAGAAGGGGGCACCCGTATCCGGAGGAGCCCCCGCGCTCCCTGGCAGGGGTCGCCGCCGGACCCAGCGTGCCCACGGGAGCTGCAGGGGGTCATTCCAGAAACCCGCAGACTGCAGCCAGGGACGCTCCGTCCCACAGACTCCGGGGACTCGTCAGGGTCTGGATTACATTTCATTTGAGAAAATAAACGTGAGGACGCACAAACCCCACAGAGCCTGGAAACAACACAAAGAACACGGTCCTGCCGGCGTCGAGGGGTGCCGAGGGTTGAGGGGGTCCCTCGTGGGCGTCGAGTGCGAGGGCTGGACAGAGCGGGACCAGGGGAGGAGGAGGACAGAGACGCCCACACGCGCGCCCCGCGGCCACCTGGCGTCTCACCGTGGTGGTCACACTGCACGGCTTTCTCGTGATGACCTCGCGTGTCAGAGGCAGACGGGGCTGATGGTGATGGGGCCGCCGGGTCCGCAGGAAGCCCCCACCCCCTCTCCCCTCCCAGGGCCTCTACAGAGATGAGGCCCGAGGGTCCCGCTGCACCACAGAGCACCCGATCCCCCTCCGACCCCCAGCTCCCCCGCGCTGCGCACACCCCCCATCCCCAGCCGCCCCTGTGCCCACGCCGCGGCCTGCACACACCTGGGCCCCGTCCACCCGGTCACGCAGTGACGAGCTGTGCTCGCAGCCCGGCAGGCTCTGCGGAGGGGACGGCAGCCCGGGCCGCCGCGGGCGTTCCTCGTCGCCGACCTGTTACTCTGGGTTAACGTGAGACCACCGTGCTGGTCCCCACGTCCCTGACTGTTGGATCTCCAGAACGGGGGCGGGCTCCTTGGCCTGTCAGAAGACGTCGTTGATAATCGTCGCGAGGTGGGGACCTATTGGCCTTTTTTAATGAGAAGTAAAGATCATCCCGAGAGATGACAGAAAGGCAACGTGCGCAGCCGGCTTCCCTCGGTCAATGCCGTGTCCTGCTAGGGCAACATCATCGGACTTTCATCACGCGACACGCCGCAGGCCTCGACAGGACCGTAGCGCCGGGTCATTGATTTCCTCCTTGTGGGGCAGCCCACCGGGTGCCGCTGGGTGCCCGCCCGCCGCAGACCCAGGTCCCGCTCCCTGGGCGCGGCGCTCAGTTCTGCTCTCACGGAGGGAGAGCTTAGTCCTCGCTCGCTGTGTCACAGAGACGGGGATACTAGCGGTGATTGGAGTGCCACGGGCAGACGGGCACGCGGGGGTGGGCGGGCCCCCGGCCATTGTTGGGAACCCAGAGACAGAGGGCCTGTCCCAACTGGGGCTGGGCCAGGAGGCTTCCTGGGACCTTGCAGGATGACAAAAGAGTTTTCCTGTCTGTCGGCTGCAGGGAAGGTGTTATTACAGGAAAGGGAAGCTTCTACCCAGCGGTCCAGAGCCAGAAGGAGGATGGCCCATGACCGTACAGGCCAGGAGGGCGGGGACTGGGGTGTCAGGGCCGGAGGCCGTGGGCTCCTGCCAGGGGCCCCGACCGCACTTCGGAGCCCGCACTGCGTGTCTCTGTGGATGGAGACAAAACTCCGAGAAACCGCAGCTCCCTCTAGTCGCAGAGAAGCTGAAGTTAGACTCCAGTGCTTCCTCACGTGCTCTGGGGTTATGAGCTCCCGCGGCCACCCAGGCATCTCCGGTCCGTGATGACGGCAGCGCGCCGCGGTCCGATGGGGCCGGCGGGGGCTGGCGGCACGTGCGAGGGTAGACGCTCTGCCACACGATTTCCTTTTCTGGAAGAAGAAGGGAAGAAACGTCTCACCGGGGAGAGCCGGGCTGCGCGTCGGGGATGCGAATGGCCCCCCAGGGCCCCATCCGAGCCTCCGCACGGGCGGGGGAGCGGGACCCAGTACTAGGGTCTCAGTAAGACCAGCCACTTCCTGTGCGCACGAAGGAGTGTTTACCCAGATACTGTAAACGCGGCCCCATTTCAGTCTCTGGAGGGGCCGCGCGGCAGGTCGCCTCCAACTGCGGCGCTGGGTCCCAGCGAGCAGCTTCCCTATTAGCCCAGCACGTGGGCCTCGCACACCACTCGCCGGAGGCCTTAATGAGCATTCTGAGTCCACAGAAAATTCGAGCTTCAGATGAGCGGTGGTGTGGGCCCAGTTAGCACCGGCGGAAATGCAGAAGCTGCCGCGGACGGGGAGGCTCAGAACGCAGCCCTGGGCCGAGCGGAAGCCAAGAACCTCTGAGGTTAATACGACAGGGCTGGGGCTCCGCTCACCTCCGTCTCGCCCCGTGCTGGGCGGCTGGTGATGCAGGCCTCTGGGGTGTCGCAGGCAGAATGAGAAAACAAAGTCTCTCTGCTCCGTGCTCCTGCAACTCCTTGTTGAATCCGCTGTGCGTGCCGCTATCTGTCTGGCGGTGAGTTCAGGGTCCGGTGTCCTCTACTCCAGACCCTTGTCAGCACAGAAGGGTCAAGGGTGGGACTCGGCCTTCCAGCCCGCGCCTTGGGGGTTGGTGCGGAGGCCGCGCCTCGCCAGCATCTGAGAATTTTACCGACCCACACGTGTGGGATTTCCTTGCCGCTCCCAGAGCCTCTCCTTAGGGATTGCATCATCACCCGAAATGAAGTGAGCGTTCGTGCCGCGGGGCTATGACTCGGTGCCACTCGATTGCACATCTCCAGTTGCTTTCCCTAATACTCGTGTGTGCGGTGGCGTTTCCTTTGACCAAGCCTATGGCCGCATTAGGGTGGTGGTCACGGCTGCCCCTGATTGCCACACCACAGCTGCCTTCGTGGTGGACACGCGTGCTGCCTAGCGTGTCCAGCCGAAACCTCGAAGCAGGGGCGAGACTTTCCGGAATGGCACGTTCTTCCTCTTTGGGATTACTCTCCTGGGTAAATGGACATGTATCCCATACGAAGATTTACCCCCCTTCTGCTGCTTCGTAGAGAGGGCACAGACACCTTGGTGCAACGGTGGGCTCTGAGCAAGGGAGGTGACGTGGGGAGGGCCTGCCCTGAGCACCCCACACCCAGACGAGAAGCTGCTCGCCATGCAGGGGTGTGGCCAGGGCCAGAGTGACCGGGCTGCCCAGCCCAGCTCTGCGGATGCGTGCGGGGCCTCATGCCATCACTGGACTCGGGGGGGGGGCAGCCTTGTCGCAGGCGAGGGCGACTCTGAGGACACTGGAAGGGCGTGGAGGCTTCCCTGATCCTGGGGCCATTCGAGTGGGGATGGAGGTCGCAATCGGGGCCGTCCCAGTGCGGGTGGAGGTCGCTGTGGAGAACGGAAGTCCCCAGTGAGTGAAGAGATCCAACTTCAGGACTAAGGTCCTACAGATGAGGTGCCGGGGCTGCCCGGGCTGTCTTTTGGAGCACCCGCCCCCTCCATCTGGGGCTATTTCCTTACGTGGTCGTCCGCTCAGCTGACATCAGGAGACACTCCTCTGCCTCTCTCGACAGGAGACCTTCTGTTTAAACCTTCTGGCTGGGCCGTGACCTCGTATTTGAGTCCCGTGGCCGCTGTAAGAAACCAGCACAAACATCACGGCTTAAAAGAATAAAATGCGGGATACCTAGGTGGTTCAGTGGGTTAAACCTCTGCCTTTGGCTCAGGTCATGATATCAGGGTCCTGGGATCGAGCCCCGCATCGGGCTTTCTGCTTGGTGGGGAGCCTGCTTCCTCCTCTCTCTCTGCCTGCTTCTCTGCCTCCTTGTGATCTCTCCCTCTCTCTATCAAATAAACAAATAAATAAATAGATACATAAAACCTTAAAAAAAAACCACAAAAAACAAAATGTGTTGTCTTACAGGTTCAAGAAACGTCTCAAGTCAGCTCTTGGCTGAAGTCAAGGTGCCGGCAGGGCCTCTGTGCCTCAACGGCTCTGGGGGGAAGAGGTTTCACGTTGTCTTCACTTCTGGGGACTCTGGGCTCCACTGCTGTGGTCCCGTGCCCCCTCCTCCCCGTCTATTCTCCCGCTGCCTCTCCTGCCTGGACAGCGCTGCTGGCATAGAGCCCACCAGACGATCTGAGATAACGCCTCCTTTGGAAGAGTCCTTACTTTCTCAGATCCACAGGGACCGCTTCTCTGCAGACGGTGGTGTCTACAGTTCCAGGATTAGGACCTGGAAAAGTTCAGCGGACCACGTGCTTTCTCTGTCTCGTGCTCCTCGGGGAGCTCCATGTCCTCTGGTGGCCATTCACCATGTTGTGTGTCTCTAGGGACCTTCAGTGATCACGAGCTCTCACCAGCGAACCCGACCCCAGTGCCCATACTCGTGCCATACACAGCCCTCTTACTCCCCAGCCGACCTCCACATGACGTTTGTGGCCCCATTGCTGATACTGGCGTCTGTAAGCTTGCGGACTGATGTCTGAAGCTCCTGCACAGCCGTCCAGCTCTGTCCACATTGCTTTGTGCCTTGAATACATTTCTGAAACTTTCTGCATTTTAACTTCTTCCCCTCCAGAGTGGGTCTGATTATAGAGCCTTCCTTATGAGGATTCCCTGGGTGAAGCATAGACCGTCCTTAGCTCGGTGCCTGGGACCCCATACCCATTTGCTGAGCACCAGCTGTGGTATCCTGGGGCTCTCCGGAGTGAGACTGACAATGACAAAGATTCTTCTCCAGAAACATGACAGCTTGGGCTCCTAGGGGTAAAAGCATTCTTGTAATACTTCCTTATGCGCTTCCTACAAAGGCAGGGTCGGAATCTCCTGTCAGTCCTGGGTATGGGGCATTTCCCTTAGGCCAAAGGACAGGCTGTGGCGGAGACAAGCAAGGGGCGGCGTCTCCACTGTCCTCCCCAGCACCCACACGCGCAGCCGAGGGACGCGTTCTCTCCTTCCCGACGCAATTCCCACCCCGGGCGAGGGCAGCCGCATCGGCATTGGATGGCTCGTCTGCGCACACACCGTCTTGCAGTTGTCTGGTGCTGCTTTGTGAACTTTGAGTCCCTCCCGTTATGCCTCGCCTCGTGCAGGCTTGGGAGGAGGCAGGCGGGGCTCCTCTCAGAGTGCAGGCCGGGGAGGGGAAGAGCGTACAGACCGGCGAAGGGCGGGCCCTGGGACCCTTGTCGTGTTCTGGGGGAGATGCAAGTCCTGAGAAGAAGGGCTTCTCCAGGGGGACCGGGCCCTGGGGTGTAGTCATGTGCACAGATCATCAAGAACCCGTCTGGGCAACGGCACAGATCCTCTTTGAGATTGCCTACTGCTCCATGATATTTAGGCAAAAACAAATAACAGTAAGTGTAAAGTTTTGCAGGCGAGGTAAACACAACACAGGCAAGGCAGGCACCAGGCAAGATTTATTAAAGGCATCTCTGGCGAAGTTTTGGGACTCAGGAGAAGGGGAGCCAGGAAAGTCGCGCCGGGAAGAGGTTGGCACCCTTGGGCGAGGTTCCGCAACTCAGGAAGGGGGAGTCGAGGAGTCGTGCTGGGAGGGAGTTGGCGGGGCCTTTTATCGGGCCAAGGCAGGGCATGGGCTCACATCCATATATGGTAAGGTGTTTGGTGATCGGAGGGTATGGTGGGGGTCCTGGTACTGCTGTTTCCTGCATAGTATCGGGTTACCTATGGAGATGTGAGCTGGCATACATCCTTTTGGCGGGAGAGTCAAGGGTTAAGGAAGCGGGGGGTGGGGGCTGGGAGATGGCGGCCCCCGCGGTCATTTCTACTGTGTCTCCTGCACTCCCGGAGCCGCTGATCCAACAGCAAGGAACACCTGCCGCCCTCCCTGGTGACCCCTCTGGTCCGGCCAGGCCTTGCAGACACAGCCCTGCAGGGAGGCGGGCTGTGCCCTGGGGCCGGAGCCTGAGGGGATGTGCCCTCAGATGGACGGTGCTGGGAAGCCCTGCCTGCCCTCTTGGTGGGGCGTGTGCACAGCCGGCCACTCCTGCCCTCTGTCAGCCGCGGGCCCAGGCACCAGGGCCGGTGGAGCAGAGGGTGGGAGCTGAGGGCCTGCCCTCTCCGTGCTGCGCAACAAACACAGACTTCCTGCCGTCCGGGCGGCGCCCACGCGCTCCACCAGCGACGGAGCGGTGTGGAGAATCACACCGTAGGGCATGTCGGACTGAAGTTGGCGCCTGTCTCAGTGTGGCACGTTAAAGCAAACCAGTTGGTACAGAGATCTGGGGCTGAAGGTAGCATTGTACGGTCTGGTGATTAAACCACGATCACTGGGAATATCTGCCAGAGGTCTGAACCTAAGTTGGCCCAAGAGGCAACGCGTCGACGCCCTTTTTACGACATCCCCCAGCACCCGTGAATACCGTGGCATTTAAACGTCTGACAGCCTGTCTATTCAAACCCCGCTTGTGAGGGATTTATAGCTCAACCATAAAAATCCACTCTAAGCTTAAGGTTGGCATGTGAGAACTCGGCTCAGGAGTGAATTAATTAATGAATTTGTCCTTTCTTTCATCAATTTGACTGACACTTTCACACATACCCCCTTGAGATGTGATCTCAACAGATCTCATAAAACAAGAAACTTCAGGCTTGGCCACTGCCTCCAATGCGAGAATGCTCACAGAAATTACCAACCCTGCAGGAAAATGCAGTGATGGAAATCAGATCCCTTTCGGACCCCGACAGCAGGGTGCTGTCGAGGGGCGAGCTGGGGCGTGGGACCTGAGCTGAGTCCTGGCCGTGGGCAGGCTGCCCTCCGTGCCTCGCACGGCTCTCTTTTCCGCAGCGCAGAGGAAGCCCTGTGGGCTTCGTCTCCACCACCAGTGGGAGAGTTCACTCTCTCTGGAGGGCCGGACAAGAGCTTCTTCTCCTTGGTGTTCTCGTTTTCTTTTGAAGAGGGAATAACTAATCTTCTTTCCAGTGAAAGTTGCCTCCAGCTAGGGCACACCGAGAGATGACTGCTTTTGCCCTTTCTGCTTAGAAAGAAACCTTCCCCACACGCCAAGCGATTCCGTGCGAGGAGGAACCTATTTGAAGACTAGAGAATGGCCCTCCTTGGACATGTGGGGGACAGACCCTGGAAATGATGCCCGGGAGGGATCTCAGTGCAGGCTGGGGACGGACGTGCCGGCGGGGTGCGGAAGGGGCCGCCCAGGCTGACACGGAGAGAGGACGGAACTCCGTCCGCACTTCTCTTGGATGTGGTTGGGTTGGTTCCCACTCACGTGGTTCATGCAGCAGCGAAACGAGTCTGTTTTCAGGAATGAATGGATTGATGGTGCTGTTAGTTCAAGTGAGCTGACCTGCGTGTGCGTCCCGTACAGACTCACAAGGAAATAAGCACGTGTGTTTACCGTGTGGTGTTGTGTTCATCTCACCTGTATCAATCCTTCCCACTCGATTGTTTTAGGCTGAATTGCTGCCCCTGTTCACATGTTGAGTGGTAACACCCAGTGCCTTCAACTAGTACTATGTTTGGGATTAGGGTCACTGAGATGTAATCCGTTAGGATGCGGCCAGAGTGGCCTGGTCACTGATCTGTGACAACGAGGGTCTTTATAGAAAGGGTAGATTAGGGCATGGAGACAGACACACACCCAGGGAGGACATCATGAAGATGCAAACACAGATCAGGGTGCTGCTTCTACCAGCCTAGGAACACTGGAGATGGCTGGAAATCGCTGGATCCTGAAAGGACCATCGCGGGGAGGCTTCTCCACAGTCTCGGGCAGAACCAGACACGTCAACTCCTTCCTCTCAGACTTTGGTCCCCTCAAACTGAGAGCAAACACATTTCTGTTCTGTTTTTACAATCCACCCAATTTGTGGTACTGTGTTGGCAGCTCTAGAAAACTGTGTGCCAACAGTGCAAATAGAAACCCTTTCTCTCTTTTTCCTCTAAGCAGGTGCCTCCCATATGCTCAGGGCATATTTCTGCTCTTGTAAATATCTCAGTCTTAGTTCACTCAGAGACTCTGGATCAAGCCCCTTTTGAATAAAAAATAATGGCCTCGTGAGAATTTGGCGGCCTCTGTCCTGTGCCATCCCTGCCGCGCGCTTTCCGTACCCCAGCCCCATGCTGAGAAAATCAGCCTATTGTGTTTTCCTTCAACACTGGTTGCCATGTTTTTTACTAGGTGATTTGTCACTCTAATAACTGATTACGATGGCAATCAGATCCTGAATCAAGACCTCAGTTCCCATGCTAACCAATCGACAAAGACTGCCCGACAGAAGTCCCTGTAGTGGTTCCGGAGAGCCAACCTCATCAGAACCAGGCTTTGGGGTATGATCATGAAACACAAAGAAAGGACACAGGCAATGAAGGAAAGAACACTAGTGACATGAGAAGACACAAGAGAAGCCATGAGATGAGGGAAACCATGAGTCATCAGGGTCAAATGGTAGAGGTCAAAGAGACAGACAAGAGAGACAGAGACAGAGAGACGGAGAGTACTGCAGAAGAAACGCGTCAGTGAAGCGGAGTGTAAACCAAGAGGAGCACGCAGAAGTCTCACGCCAGAAACAGAAAATCACAGTTACATTAAAAGAAAGTAGATAGCAAAAAAGAAAATAAAAAAGATAGTAGATAGTAAGTCAAGATTATGTCACAGCACTTGATAAAATTTGTAACAGCTTCCAAATCCTAAGGAAAAAACAAAACCCAAATAACAGAGCTTCAAATAAAGAGTAAACATAGTCAATAATTATATTTTCCCAATATCACAACAGATAAAGATCACATCTTAAAAATTGTTTTTTAGTGATTTCTGTAACCCATGATCTTTTATCTATGAAATCACAAGTCCAGACAGCCTAGAGGAAGGTGTGTGGCAAGAGTCGGTTTCATAATTCAGTTTGGTCTTGGGTTTTCAAAGTTTTCCTCATATTTTAACCTTAAGACTGTCTCTAACATGTCTCTGACATTATTAGATTACGTTGATAATCTCATCAACTGATTCAAATATTCATATTTGGGGAAATTGTTATTTTGTTTGAAGGTCAAGGTTACTGGGCTTATGCCTCTCCTGAGAAGTGGTTTCTAGTGTTTTGGCTTTGTTAGAGGGTGTTACCAGACCCCTCAAAGTGCTGAAAGGAGTAGCGTTCTCTCACCTCAGAAGCTGTACTCCAAAACAAAGGGAAATGCTTGAAGTATCCGCATATTTGTTTTTTCATTAATTCAACAGCTACATATTGAGTATTTCCTCTGGGCCAGACAAAGTGGGGCCCAGAGGCTCACAGACGAGGTGAAACGTGGGCCTAGAAACAGAGACGGGAAGGAAGGGACAAAAAAGAGACACGTACAAGGGCTTCGGATGTATCCAGAAAGTCCCAAGTGCAGATTTAATTCCAAAGCTTGCCAGTTGAGTATTTAGCAAAGATGTGACAAGAGACAAGATTACAGAATTCAGGGTGTGGACCGTTTTTGTGACGTGTGAAGGAAGGCATGACCATCTGTAGTGGGAAGGAGCCAGGGAGGCCTTCCAGCAGGACTCTGAATCTGGAGAAGCAAGGCAGAAAGGAGCGAGCTAACTGTAAAATGGTTGTGTTGGTCTCCAAAGAAGTACTGATAAGAAGGCAGTGATAATGGTGTCAGGCCAGAGAGACTGTATTTCACACACGAAGGAAGGCATTGAATCACTGAGATTCCATAAAGGTGGGATAAGGGGTGTGGTGGAGAAAGCCTTGGCTTTGGTGACTGGGTAGAAAACGTTGGTGTCATTAATTGGGGGAAAGACAGTAGGTAGAAAAGTAGATACGGACCGGAAAGGAAGGCAAAAGAGAACAATCAGTCGGGTGTTAAACACATTGAGTTTAAGAGTTCTGTATGTTATTGAGTAAAAATAATAGTTTACACTATAATAGTTCACACTATGATCATTTACACTACGATTACACTAAGATGCATTGCATTTTGATAGTTCGCACCACGAGAGTCTACGCCCTGATAGCTCACTCTATCATGATTTGTGGATAGATCACAGTGAAAGTCATACTATCATGGGTCATGTTCTGATCGCTCACAACGTGATTGGTCACACTGTGGTAGTTTGCTCTGATAAACCACACCATGAAAGTTCACACCATGATAGGTCACACTGTGACAGGACATACTGATAGCCTAGAAAACCTAGATTATGTCATGATAGGTGATACCATGATAAATCACCTTATAATAGTTCACATAATAGATTATGCCAAGATAGATCACGCTACCATAGTTCACACCAGGAGGTTCACACTACAACAGACTATACTGGTTCACTGTGGGATAGTTTGCACTATCGTGTATACTACTATAGTTCACACCCGGACAGTTCACACGATGACCGATCACAGTATGATGGCTCCCTCTGGGATAGTTCGCACTATCATGTCCACTACGATAGTTCACACCAGCACAGCTCACATGCTAATAGACCACACCATCGTGGTTCATTCTAGGGTACTTCACACAGGGTAGTTGAGGTAGGCTCAACTAGATAATTCACATTATAATAATCCATACTATATGGATTACCTACAATGTTGCAGACTATGAAGCTGGGATTTTCACATATACTATACTGAAAACAATTACACGACGGAGGTATCACTATCCATCCAACAAGGAGAAAAGTGGCATCTCTGAGGTCTTAGGTGATGGGCACGGTCCAAAAGTTAAGCATCAAACTTGATGATCTCACATCCTCTGGCCCTAACTCCTTTCCTGTTTCTGAAGGCTATCAGTGAAAATGTCTGAGGCAAAGGGACAAGCGAAGGTCCAGGATTCATGCAAAGGTTCAGGCAGACAGAGGGAGAGCGTGTAGTCAGCAGAGGAAAACTTGTAATTCCATTAAATTCAGTCCAGCCCTTCATCCTGCTGGAGTGCCAGAACGTAGCTGTAGTAACCATGAGCCAGTATAACTTTCCACTCAGTTATCCTGAGTTCCAGGGAAAGCCCCACAGGAAAACTGCGTGCCGAGCGGAGGTCTGGATGTCAGCGATGCCGTGGGTCTCAGCAGGACGCGCCAGTCTCTCCCAAAGACAACGTTTGTCTGCTCTGTGGCGATCAGTTTGCACATGGCAGTGCTGCTGCCTTCACTGCTGAAAGCGAGCCGGCTAGACGTGTGCACATCTTACGGGGACAGGGAGGGACGTCAGGATGTGAGGCCGGGACTTGCTGACCCTGGCTTGGCTGCCTTGTTTGCTCTCGGGCCCCCTAGACCTGAGGAGTGAGGGGTGGCGCTCTGCCTCCCACCGCAGACGGCCATCTGGGTTTCCGTGTCTTCCTACCTCAAACGACCCTCTTCCCCAAAAGGTTTTTCAGAATCTGGAATCATTCCCCCCCTTTTTTCTGTGCGTTTTTGGCTGATGAATCAATGCCAGCTGGACTAGACTCCCAAAGGTAGAAAAAGGCAAAGGTGCGAGGAAAACACTGCTTAATATTTGAACATGTTTTCCTACCACGAATGTTGACTGAATCCGCAGGGGTAGGCACGCTCTTCCCCGGAGAGCGCCAAGTGAGGTGAGAAGAAGCCGCGCACTCTGGGGACAGGTGTTTTAAAGGAAGTAGAGGCAGCAGGGACAGGAAAGAAGACAGCAGTCAGGAGCGCTGGAGAGAACAAGAGTGTGGATTCAAGGAGCCAACGGAAGACAGAGCTTCCGGAAGGAAAGAGTGCTGCTGCGTGGTCAGAGAGAGAATCCCAAACCGCCAAGTGCTTTAAAATGGTCTGATCTTTTCTCAAAACAGCAGACATCGAAGGCTGTTTTATGGCCCGGAGTGCAGACCTGGGAGTCAGGCTCTGGTTTGCCACCATGGAAACCCCCCCTTGTAGGCGTGAGTTTGCTCACCTATCCGACGCTGGCATCAGGCTTCTCAGCCTGGGCGCTGCCAGCAGTGTGGACCATCGTGGGGGCTGCCTGTGCATTGCAGGCTGGGTAGCAGCACCCCAGGCCTCACCTAGTAGCTGCTGGAAACACATGCCTTTAGTGTGGCCACTGGAATGCCTCTGGACATTGCCCGACGCGGCGGAGAGCTGTGGGGTGCGTTCCGCAACCCCCGTACACACCCTGAGAGTCAGCGGGTCTCCTGTGTTCTCCGCCTGGCACGGAAACAGCCACACAGAGAACACTGTCCCTCACCCATGTGTTTGCTGCTCTGCCTGCTGCCCTGTGCCCGAGAGGCTGGAGGAGACGCCTGGACACGGGATCGGAACAACACACTCGGGTTTAGAAAGAGAGAGTTTAGCACAGACAAAACCCTGATGATTCAACCCAAAGAAGAGGGGCCCCTGTGTGGCTTTCCACCGCCACTGAGGTGCCCTGAAAGGGGCTGTCTGGACCAGTCAGTGGACAGGGGCAGGAGCGCCCCGCCCCCGGCTTGCGCACCTTGCTGAAGGTCTTTGTTTTCAACCCTCACTTTGTTTTTGCTTTAACCCTCGCAATTCTGAAGACCTATGATTAGCTTGGTTTTTGAGGACAGTGGCAATGGTTTTTGCCATCGATGAAAAGTATCAATGGAACCATGGAACATATGTGGTTCATAGCACTCGTGTGTGCAGATGAAGACAGCCTTCCCATGGCTCCTCTCCCGCTGGCGCTCCTACCCTGGGCTTTATGTAAAGGGGTTTCCTCTCCCCTCTTCTTCTCGGCCCGTTTTCCTCTGTGCCGCTGACACTCGTCAGGCACCCCCGTGTGCTCCGTGTGCACCTTCAGGAGTGAGTAAGCCATGACGCCGTTCTAGCAGGACCCCTCTGTGCCCGCCGAAGGGCAGCCTTATCAACTCCAAAGTCTGCAGGCCCCAAGTCCGCCTGACACCCCCAAACTGAACACACACCAGAACAAAATATCTGTGGGATGGGTGAACAAACATTGTTGAGAATGGGGAATTATCCAGAATATTTCTGTTCACTACTGTGGGCTGAATTGTGTCCTTCCCCAAGTCATAGGATGAAGCCCTTTCTCCAGGACCTCAGAACGTGGCTGTACTTGGAAGAGGGTCTTTAGAGCAGTAATTAAGTTAAGATGAGATTAGCGTTGGCCCTAATCCAATAAGACTGCATCCTTCAAGATCCTACCCAGACACAGACACGCGCAGACGACCCCGCGAGAACACGGGCCGGCATCGCAGCGTCAGGAGAAAGCAGCCCCGGGCGCCCGGCTCGCGGCCGTCCGGCCTCCACAGCTGGGAAGCGTAAACTGCGTGTTGTTCACGCGTCCGGGGTCTGCGCGCTTTGTCACAAGCCGGGCAAGCTCAGGAAGACACAGGCCACCACAAGCACGGCGAGAAGATTTCCCAGCTCTGGGGAGTTCCTCCTCCGGTGGGATGGCGATGCCCTCTGTGCCTGCTGCGTATTTTTGAGTGATTACAATTCATTCATTCATTCATTCATTCATTCATTCATTCCTTTAAGCCCTGTACTCACGAGGGCCTACGGTGGCACTGAGCGCGGGGGCTGCCCTGGTGTTGCTGCCGCTCGCAGCGGCCGTGGGTGATGAAGGAGCCGTGGCCCTTCCCACAGCTCCCGAGGGAAGGCCCAGACGGTTTCCCCAGGGCTCGGCCCAGTGCAAGGCCACGTAACTTGTGCCTCACGCAGGCTCCTTCTCTGTATTGTCCAGATTTCGGCTATTCTTAGAGGGTTTCGTTTGCAAGGGCCTGGGTGCCCCAGGGGCTCCGTTCTGGCAAGGCCTCCTCCGCTCCGTGTCCGCCCCCCACCCTTGCTTGTCCATCTCCAGCCAGGGACGCGGGCGCCCTCCCGTCGGCTGCGGGCAGGCGCTGCTCCGTGCGGTCCGGGCTACAGGACACGTGCAGTGGCCTCCCGCACAGGCGGCGGCTGCGGTCCTGCACACCTGCTCACCTGCTCGCTCGGACGCACACGAGTGCCCTCGCATCCCGCTTCCCGTCTCTTTGTAGTTCTAGTCGACTTTTTCTGAAGTAGTTCATAAAAAACAAAGGACATGTTCCCTATAGATCTATTTCTCTGTGGCTAATTAGGAGGGAAATACATCAATGAAACAGAATATTTTAAAAATCGGACAATTTCAGAAAAAATGAAAATGTGAACATAAATCTCTTGTAAGGGCTCAGAAAAGAAAGGCGACGTCATGTGGTGCCGCCCGATGAAACTGGCGGCCATGTGCGATCTTTCTCGCCACGTCCATTTATAATCCGCTGAAGTATGTCATAGAAACACAGCAAAATGCGCATCTCAGAATTCCCTCCCCATGCCCTCCCCATAATCCATTAGTCTAAGAAATTGTCTTAAAAGCAGCATGTCATTATTTTGGAGTTAAACAGTTAAGCGTTTTTATACTGGAACATCAAAACCATATATGCTTCAAACACCAAACCTTTTTTTAATGGCTTTCAGATAAAACAATTTATTTATGCAATTAACAACAACATGCAATTTCTAATAATTAGCAGATAATAGTTATCTGCAAAGTACTTTATAAAATTGCCTTTGAACTGCATCCGTTCTGTGGGGAATCACTGAAAATTGGACTATAAAATTACCAGAAAATGTACTGCATTAACAAGAATTTTCTGTATTCGGTTTCTCTTCAAATTTATGGGCTCGAATATTTGTAAACAGTTAGTTTCGTAGACAGAAACCCTGTCACCTCACCTCTCTTAAGGGGAGAAAACACATTCTAGCACATTTGGTTATTATAGGATTTTTATTCTCTTTATTTTATCTGTGCTTTTTCCTCTTCCTCCAACCACCCCCATAATAAGGACATTATTTTGTTATTATTTCTTCTTTGAGAATTAAAAAAAATCCCTAATATGCCATTTTTATTGGTATACATCCGTTCTTCCTAATTCCTTCTTATAAACAATATTATACATTTAGTAATTGTAAAAGATTTCTATTAAACTGAGCTGTCTTTGAAGAAAGAACAATAAAAAAAATGAAGGAAAACACGTCAAAGGGACATCAAGAGGACACCGAATGCGGAGAGGGTGTTTCCTCCCTTTCCTCCGAGTCAGCCCACGGTGCTGGGAAATGTCATTATTTAGAGGCGCATTTTCGTCTCGTTTCCGGCAGAACCTTCTGTGTAACAGCCCAACACGCAAACCCGGACTCGTGTTTGCCCAGACCAGAGGGAGAAGCCCGGGACACTTGTGGCCACGGCTTGTGGCACGAGGGTGGCCCCGAGGCCCCGAGGCCCTGGGACCGAGCTGTGAGGTGCGGGCCGCTCCCCCTCCCGCTGGCCGGCGCCCCGCGATCTGGATGCCACGTCCCACGCTGAGCCTCCAAGAGGCGGCCGTGCAGTCTGCCAAGGCGATTTGCTGCCTTCGGTCAGGAAAATGACTTCTCCCCGTATGAGATGGAAATGTGGCATTACGAGGAGGGAAGACGTGAACGCAGAGTGGTTCTCAAGCTGGTCCCTCTCTGGGCAATTTGGCGCGCTTGCTGGGAAAGCAGCTCCAAGAGGACGGGCGAGGGGGAGCGTTTAAAGGGACAACAGCGATGTCCCACAGAGACGTTCTGAATGAGGAGCCCAGTCCCCCTCTCGGAGCTCTGCCAGTGTCCTCTGCGCAGAGCGGAGAGCTGCCTCGTGGGGTGTGGGCACTGGACGGCGGGCCCTGGGGAGGCCGAGGCCTCGCTCCTGCAAAACCCCGCTTCCGAACATGGTGTTGGCTGATCTACGGACACGCGTCTCACTAACGCCACGGCGGCACGGGCCACCGCTTGTCTCCCTGACGAGAAGCTTCCGTGTGGCTCTTTGCCTGCAGTGTGGTCAGAGCATGAGGATTTCGAGAGCCCAGACACCCCCACATTTCCCCAGCCCTCTTCAGCCTGAACCCCTAGGGCCTGGGCTGGGCTGGTGTATCTCCAGGCCGGGCTCCGGCGACTCCCAGCAGACCCCTGGTTAATACCCAAGGGCTGGGCAATCTGGACTTCCAGCGCCTTCAAACCCATATTCTGTCCCTCTCCCCGCCGAGTCCCCTTCTTGGGTAGCTCAGCTGCTGAGAACCCTCCCGCTAACAGGCCAGGCTGGGGTGCAGGCTAGCCTTGAGGTGGTCTTCGTGCTCCCCGTGTGGGCGGGGAGCCCCTCGTCCTGCACGGCCTGGTCCGGCGGAACCGCCCCCATGAAGCGGCGGGGCTGTCCTGGCTCGGGACGGCCCCGTCGCGATGCTCCCTGACGCCGTCCGCGGCCGTCTCGCGGGCCTCAGCCGCGGCCGTCCTTCCTCACCAGCCCGCTCTTTCTTCCCGCTGAGTTCGGGGGTCCCGAGCGCAAGGACTGCTGAGACTGGGGCGTCTGTGCATTTCTGGAGTTTGCGAAGCAGACGGGGGAGGGAGGGCCGTGCCGCTGCTCTGGGAGTCCGCCCTGGGCGCCTCCGCCTGCGAAGAGCGGGTAAGACGATCGGAAACGGAGCAGGAGAAGGTGCGGCGGTCCGGCCCGCCGACCGAAGTTCTCTCAGAAGCCCCCGACTCCTGATGCCGGATTCCTGTCTACCCGCAAGGCCGTGGAATGTGGCCCCAGTGGGGTCAGTCCAGACCTCCAGGCCTCGGGGCACACGTCCTTGCAAGGACAAGACCCTGGTCTCCAGGGGCCACCGAGGGAGCCCAGGACACCCCTTGGCTGACTTCAAAACACGCTGCACGGTGCACGGACGGTACGGCCCGAGCATCTCTTGTTACTCGTGCGGCACTCGGCACCTGGGTTTTGCTGAGGACCCAACACTCAGAGCACAAGGGGCGTGTGTGTGTGCGATTGTTTACTCAGCATTTTGAGTTCATAAGTAATCAGCTGAATGGAAGACTCCGGACAAAGCCTCCGAGGGAGCTGACGTGGATAGTGGCTGTAAGCGACATCTCGAAGGACCGCGGGCTTCCGACCGGTCAGCGTCCTGCTCTGCTGGGACGCCTGGCCCCGTAAGGGTCCCTCCCCTGGAGGGTGCCTCTGCAGGCCTGCCTTCTCCCTGCTCAGTGCCGGTATGCAAATGGGGCATTCCCCACCTCAGTTTACCTTGTGAAGTGGCCCACCGGCCTTGGGCAGGACCAGGTTAGCGCTGCCCTCAATCATGTGAGACAGCAGACCACAGGTCGGGGCGGGGGTCACAGGTCAGGCAGATGAAATGTGTGCCTGCTTCCCTGTGCTGGGCGTACGTGCGGACACCCCAAACATCTCCAGGATGCTCACGCAGAAACCCCAGTGCGCTTTTCTCTCCCCGGTCCCCAAAAATAGATTTTATAAGATCCTTTATATTTGTAATGTACTCAAACTAGAAGTTTCTAATTTTGCATAAAATGGAAGGTATCATTTAGAAGCTTCAGTAAAAGTCAAAACGCCATATATTTTGTAAGTTCTTAATAGCAATGAACTTAGGCTGAGATTATTTGCCGGACGGTCGATCAGCAAAAGCTGTTCTGCCAATCGGCTTTCGGGGATGGTTTGAATCTAGGAATTGCTTTATCAGTGGGTTGCTCTTCCCCATATTGATTTAAGGCAAATTAATCTTTGATAAATTGACCTAAAGTTCAATCTTTCACTAGAATTTTTTAAATTAAACCTCTTATTTTGAGGTCCCTGTGGACCCACAAAAAGGTGTAAGAAGAGAGATCCCGGGTGCCCCTCCCCCGCTTTGCCCGTGGCAACATCTTGCCCACCTAAGCCCAGTCTCGCGGCCAGGGTGTCGGGCGACACAGACAGAACTGCCACGACCCCCGGTGCCCCTGGTGCCCACCTCCCTCCCACCCTCCTGAACCCCCCAGTGACCGTTAACCCGCCCTCCCCATTCTTCGGTCAACCCGGAGTGCCCTGTGAATTGAGTCCTAGACTAGCCACATGTCCCTTTCTCCGTTTTGTCTCAGCAGAGTCCCCTGGATGTCTGCGAAAGTGGCTGCAGGTCCCCTAGGTACCCATTTTGCCACAAGCAGTGTCCCATAAGATGACACAGTTTGTTTATTCACTCACCTGTTTGGCTGTTAGGTTTCTGGAAACATCTGTGTACAGATTTTTTTTGCATGCACCTAAGTTTCCATTTCTTTGGGATAAATGCCCAAGAGTGAGATTACTGGGATGCACAGTAGCTTCACCTTTAGTGTCGTGAGAAAATGCCAAGCTGTGTTCCAGAGTAGCGAGCGCATTCCCGCTCCCACCAGCTCCTGGGAGATCCCCCTGCTCTGGCCCTTGGCAGCCCTCAGTGTTGTCCGGGTTTCGTTTTAGACTTTATTTTTTTATTTTTTTAAGATTTTACTTATTTATTTGAGAGAGAGATCACAAGTAGGCAGAGAGGCAAGCAGAGAGAGAGGAGGAAGCAGGCTCTCCGCTGAGCAGAGAGCGCGATGTGGGGCTCCATCCCAGGACCCTGGGATCATGACCTGAGCCGAAGGCAGCGGCTTAACCCACTGAGCCACCCAGGCGCCCCCATTTTAGACGTTTTGGTATGTGTGTAGTGATATTTCGGGAGATTTTGATTTGTGCTTCCCTAATAATGTTAAAAATCTTTCCTCGAGCTTATTGGCCATCTGTCAATCTTCCTCAGCAAAATGTGTGCTTGACTCCTGTCCATTTTCCAGTTGGCTGGCTCCTTTTTTAGAGTTTCAGAGTTCTTTATATATGCTGGATACTAGTCCTCTGACAGTTCAAAGGATTGAAAATGTTTTATCTCAATCTGTAGCTTATATTTTCATACTTTTAATAGGGCTTTTCATAGAGAAAGCTTTAAAAATTTTTTGAAAAGGTTAATTTACAATTTTTTCCTTCAATATTTCATACTTTTGGTATCAAGTCTATGAACTCTTTGCTTAGTTCCTGATCCTGAAAATTTCCTTTGATTTTTTTCTAAATGTTTATAGTTTTATATTTGAGTCCCATGATCCAATTTGAGTTAATTTTTGTACAAAGTGAGAGGTTAAGGCTAAGGTTTATTTTTCTGGTTCTATTTCTTTAATCCGGCATCGTGAAAAGTCTATCCTTCCTCCACCAGATTTCCTTCTCACCTTTGTCTGTGACTAATTGGGCATATCTGTGTGGGCCTCATTGCTACCTCTTCTATTTCATTGATCTCTATGTCCATACCCAGACCCCAGTGTCACAGCCCCCAGCACAGTCACAGTTATTCCTGCTAGAGAGTGAACATTAACATCAAATTGATTGACCCAAGCTTGTTCTTCTTCTTTTTTTCTTTTTTATTTTATTATTATTATTTTTTAAAGATTTTATTTATTTATTTGACAGACAAAGATCACAAGTAGGCAGAGAGGCAGGCAGAGAGTGGGGGAATCAGGCTCCCCGCTGAGCAGAGAGCCCGATGCGGGGCCCGATCCCAGGACCCTGAGACCATGACCTGAGCCCAAGGTGGAGGCTTTAACCCACTGAGCCACCCAGGAACCCCTGTTACTCTTCTTTATAAGAATTTTTTCACTCTACTAGGGCCTGGACTTTTCTAGATAAAACCCTAACCCTAACCCTAACCCACACTTATCTGTGTCTACAAAAACCTTGCTCAGATTAAAAAAAAAAGAGAGAGATTTATTTGTTTGTGAGAGAGAGAGAGAGGGCAGTGGTAGGAAGGGCAGAGGGAGAGAATCAGAATCCCTGTGGAGCACGGAGCCTGATGTGGGCCTTGAACCCAGGATCCTGATATCATGACCTGAGCTGAAATCGAGAGTCAGACATTCAACCGACTGAGCTACCCAGGTGCCCCAACCTTGTTCACATTTTAATAGGAACTGTATTAAACCTATAGATCAATTTTTGGAAGAGTGACATCTTTATTATGTCAGGTCTTCCATACCTATAACCTCATCGTTTCTCCCTTCCCCTTATTTAGATCTTTGATTTATTTAGTAAGAATATTGAATTTTCAGCTTGTAGATCATGTGCATCTTTCATGGGGTTTTATCTAAGTCTTTAACTTAGCTTGGAAGTGATTATAAGTGGCACCGTGTTCTCTTTTTTTTTTTAAATTTTTTATTTATTTTCAGCATAACAGTATTCCTTGTTTTTGCACCACACCCAGTGCTCCATGCAATCCGTGCCCTCTCTAATACCCACCACCTGGTTCCCCCGACTTCCCACCCCTCGCCCCTTCAAACCCTCAGATTGTTTTTCAGAGTCCATAGTCTCTCATGGTTCACCTCCCCTTCCAATTTCCCCCAACTCCCTTCTCCTCTCTAACTCCCCATGTCCTCCATGCTATTTGTTACGCTCCACACATAAGTGAAACCATATGATAATTGACTCTCTCTGCTTGACTTATTTCACTCAGCATCATCTCTTCCAGTCCCGTCCATGTTGCTACAAAAGTTGGGTATTCGTCCTTTTTGATGGAGGCATAATAGTCCACAGTGTATATGGACCACATCTTCCTTATCCATTTGTCCATTGAAGGGCATCTTGGTTCTTTCCACAGTTTGGCAACCGTGGCCATTGCTGCTATAAACGTTGGGGTACAGATGGCCCTTCTTTTCATGATATCTGTATATTTGGGGGAAATACCCAGTAGTGCAATTGGAGGGTCATAGGGAAGCTCTATTTTTAATTTCTTGAGGAATCTCCACACTATTCTCCAAAGAGGCTGCACCAACTTGCATTCCCACCAACAGTGTAAGAGGGTTCCCCTTTCTCCACATCCCCGCCAACACACGCTGTTTCCTGTCTTGTTAATTTTGGCCATTCTAACTGGTATAAGGTGGTATCTCAATGTGGTTTTAATTTGAATTTCCCTTTTTCAGTTCCAATTTCTATATATTCATTGTCGTGTTTCGATGTTTGTGTGTTGACCTTGTGTCTCATAACCTTGTAACCCCACTTGTTAGTTCTAGAATTTTTTCTTTAAAGATTCCCTGGAAATCTCTATATAGACAGCTATGCTATCTGCCAATGAGCAATGTTCTATTTCTTCCTTTGAATTTATACTTTTTTAAATCTTTTTCTCCTAACTGTGTTGGCTAGTATTTCCCATATTATATTGAATAGGAAGGGTAACAGCACATATTTTTGGCTTGTTCCCAGTCTTAAAGAGAAAACCATCCAATTGTTCACCAACAAGTATGCTGTTAGCTGTAGGTTTTTTTTTTTTCCTTTTTCTTTTTCAAGTTTAGTTAGTTCCCTTTTATTCCTAAATGCCTGGGCATTTTTTTAAATGATGAATGAGTATTGAATTTTTTCAAATGCTTTCTCTGCATCTATTTATATCATTTTTTTCTTTAATCTGTTGATGTGGTGTGTTGCATGGATTGATTTTCAAATACTGAATAACTAGGATACAGCTCATGTGGTCATGGTGTGGTCATGGTGTTCTTTTTATACATTTTTGGATCTGATGTACTAACATTGTGTTGAGAACTTTTGTGTCTGGGGACTTCAGTGCCTCCTCTCTGCACAAGCAACTGACAGAACTATCAGAAGCAAAATCAGCAAAGACACAGAAAAGCCAAACATCATGACCCAGCACTACTGGGTCTTTTGTACCAAAAGTCCTTTTGGTACTTTTGTACCAAAGTACAACTTTTGTGCCTATGGTCATAAGTGATGATGGGTCTGTAGTTTTCTTTCTTGTGTGAATTTTCTGTCCAGCTTTGGCATCAGATTTTTACAGATCATAAGTCTCCAATGTGTTAGGAAGTATTTTTTTCACTTCTAATCTCTGAAAGCCATTGTGTAAGCTTGTTAATTCTTTTTTAAAAAAAGATTCTATTTATTAGACAGAGAGAGAGACAGAGAGAGAGAACAGCAGAGGAGGAGGGAGAAGGAGATTCTCCACTGAACACGGAGTCCAATGAGGGACTCAATACCAAGACCCCAGCATCATGACCTGAACCGAAGGCAGACGCTTCACCACCTGAGCCCCCCAGGCGCCATTGTTAATTCTTTTAAACATGTTGGTAGTATTCTTTGGTAAAACCATTCACACCTGAGATTTACTTGGGGGATTTTAAATTATGAATTCAGTTTTGTAATGCTCACGAGCTGACTCAGATTCTATGTCTTATCTTGAATTTTGTAGGTTGTGTATGTCAAGGAATAAGTGACTTTCTTGTAAGCCGATAACTTCATGAATCTGAAGTGCTTGTAATATTTCTTTATTGTTCTCTTAATGTGTGCAGGATCTGTGTTGAAACCCTTGTTTCATTCCTGATACTGGTGTTTTGTGTCTCTCTCTGGCATTCTCATCAATCTTGTTAGAGTCTTAAGAGTTTTATTGATCTTTTTGAAATCATCAACTTTTTGTTTGGTTGATTTTTTCTATTGTTTTCCTGTTTTAAATTTTACTAGTTTCTGTTCTTGCCTTTATTTTTTCCTTACTTTTGCTTGCTCAGATTTACTTTATTCAGCATCTGTTCTTGGCGTTTGAGGTGGAGTGTTCTGAATTGAGACAGGCAGGGCTATGCATTTCCCTCTCAGTGCTACTTTAGCTGCACTCCATCTATTTTGGTATATTTTGTTTTTATCTTTAAAAGGTCTACATGTTTCTTAGTGTATTTCAATGGATCTTCTGAGCTCCATGGATTGATTAAAAGTATATTATTGATTTTCAAGTGTTTGAGACAGTTTCCTATGGTCTTTTTGTTATTGGTTTTTAATTTGACTCCACTATGGTCAGAGCGTACTGAGTGTGGTGTCTGTTCGTCTCAAGTTGGCTAAGGTCTGATTTTGACCCAACATATGGTGGATTTTGGTGAGTACTCCCAGAGTGCTTGAGAAAGGTGTATTCTGCCACCACTGCTGTGGGGTGTTCTATTGTACAGTTGGATCCTGCGGTGCTGGGTCATGATGTATGGCTTTTCTGAGTCTTGGCTGATTTTTCTTCTTATAGTTCTGTCAGTTGCTTGTGCGGAGAGGAGGCACTGAAGTCCGCAGACACAACTGTGGATTTGCCTTTTCCCATTCCAGGTCTACTGTATTTACTTAGAAGATTTTGAGTGTACTTTTTTTGGATGGTCTTTTGCATTGATCTGGCTACAGCTCTGGATACATCTGGGATCATTATGTCTTCCTGGTGGGTGATTTGTTTTTCATTAGGTACTGTCTTTATTTGTCTCCAGTATTTTTTTCTTTTTTTTCTTTCTTTTTTTTTTGTTCTTGAGCCCACTTTGTTTTGATATTGATATTAATTTTTTGATTTTTTTTAATTTTTAATGTTTGTGTGGCTTTTCTTTTTCCACACTTTCACTTTTAACATAGTGGTAATGATGAATTTGAAGTGAATTTTTTTCAACAGCACATAGCTGGGGGTATGCTATTTTATTTGTTTATTTATTTTAGCAGTTGAAAATTTATTTTTTTTAATTTTTGATTTAAATGCAATTAGCCAACATGTAGTACACTGTCAGTTAGTTTCAGATGTGTGTTCAGTAACTTATCAGTTGCGTGTGACACCCAGTATTCATTGTACCACAGTATGCTATTTTAATCTACTCTTCTAATCTCTGAATTTCAGTTAGTGTATTTAGAGCATTTACATTTGAGGTAATAACTGGCATGTTCAGGTCAGCCCACCGTTCTATTACTTTATACTTGGCATTTTTTTGTTTCTCTTTTTGAGAAGGATCACTTGATGCTTTTTCAGGATTTCATTTTTATTTATTTACAGTTTTTGGTAATATCTCTTTATGTTTTCCCACTCGTTGCTCTCCCACTACAGCAGGTGTTTGTGGTACGTCATACCACCTGACATCCAGTGATGGAGAAGCTCTGCCTCCTCTCAGTTCTGTTTACCTTTCCCAGCCCCACACATGATAGGGGAGTCCCATCACGTGAAATGTCCTTCGTATTTCAAGGGTGTCGGTATGATGGAGTATGGGTGTGTGGGACAAGGGGTCCGAATTTGGCTGGAAAGAGACTCATGGGCAGACTGTGGGTCTACCTCTATGACCGAGGAAGTTAAATGTTTGCACCGAGCGTTACGATCTCTTGCTCTGTTCCTTTGTTTCATCAAAGAGTGAGGCAGGAAAGATGCACTGGCATGTGTTTGACAAATTATAGAAAGACAATACGACAGAAATAATGAGAAATAGTTATTTTGCATCTCTGAACTGAATTGTGGACTTTTCATTCACGGCTAATTGTATAATTTCACACAAGGGTGAGGCATTTCAAGATCCTACTCAGGGTTACATGCACTGATGAAGCATGTTGAAAAAACGTCCATTCACCCCAAGATAGCAAATGGTCCTAAGAAACAGAAATATGTGTCTATACCACGTCAGTCACTTAAATCATCTGGGGCACAGTTACTCCTCCTGCACGTTGGCTCTGACACCCCACATACGCCCTCTGTCACCCGCACGGAGCCGATGGTTCTCTGGCCTGATGCCCCTGCCTCCTTTCCTGCTGTCCCCTGAATATTTCTCCCACATAACAAGGAGGGCGGATCTGGGGCCTGAGGTGCCGGTGGGAAAAACCTGACATCTAAGAAAGCTGAATGGGTTGTGCTTTTCCTGACTATGACCTTTTCTTACAGGAACACAAGGAGCTGCTGAAAATTCATCTGGACACTACCGATTTCCAATAAGAGATCCTAAAATCACGAATGAGAAGAAACAGAGTGCGTGCCAGTGGAGAAGAGGAAGTGGAGCCAGGGCAGGGAATTTCCTTAAAATGGGACGAATGCCGCGCTTCAGACTGACCACGTGGTCATGTACTTTGTTAATTCCTTGGTACGTGTCGCATCTTGCGGCGATCGTGAGAAGGCCGCGTGGAAGCCAGCATGCGCAGGTGCTCAGGGCTGCTGCTGCCCTGCCCAGATGTGGGGGGAGCTGGGGGCTGGAGGTGTGGGTGCGGCGACACCAGCTTCACACGGTCCTGTTCGACTCTGGGTGCATCGTATGACCTCTCGGAGCTCCTGGCTCCTCCTCTCTAACACTTCCGCTGCCCATTTCACAGAACTGCACACGTTGTGTGTAGGCCGTATGCATCTGCATACATTATATTTAAAATGTAACGTTGCATATAGATGTGAGTATTAATGTCATCCTTGAACATCACACAACAATGAAAGTAATACAGGCTTAAGTACCAACGTGAGAACGACACGTTTTGGGAGTAATCACGAGCTGGACTGTCAGAAGCCTGAGTGAATCTAGACCAGTTTTGTGATCTTAAGCAAATAACAAAACCACCCCGAACCATCAATTTCCTTGTTTGTAATATGAAGGGTTTGGATTATATGTTCCTTTCACTCCAATGACTCTTTGAGTGGTAAAGGCTGTAAGTGGCACAGGAGTTCAAAGAAAAAGAAATCAATAATGCGGGAATAATATGAGGAAAAAGAGAATACAAAATGCAGCGAAGATAATAGGAAAAAGAAAGCAACGAAATGCATTAGAACACAAAGAAGGGCCAAATTAGTCTGAAATACAGGCTATCTTCCGGTGAGAATGGTGACGGTTGGCCCCTGTGCAGCTTTCCATTTGCATGCCGATGACAGCCGCAGCTGGAGCGCAGGTTCTCGCCACCCGGGAGCACGGAGCAGTTGGCAGCCGGTGGTGGGCTGGGCGTGAGGGGCTGTGCCAGCCGGAGCAGCGAGGGGCTCTGAGCCCGACATGAGGCCACGCAGAGAGCAAGGAGGAAGATTTCCAGCTGTCGTACCTTTCCCTGCACGGCGGTCTTCTCAGAGCGCGGCGCGGGGCAGAAGCGGGCCGGGCCTCCTCTTCTGGGCCCCCAGCACCTGCCCCCAACACCTGTCCCCTGCACCTGCCCCGGGACCTGCATCAGCACCTGCCCCAGCACCTGACCCCAACACCTGTCCCCTGCACCTGCCCCAGGACCTGCATCAGCACCTGCCCCAGCACCTGACCCCAACACCTGTCCCAGTACCTGCCCCCAACACCTGCCCCAGCCCCTGCCCCAGCACCTACCCCAGTACCTGCCCCAGCACCTACTCCAGTACCTGCCCCAGCACCTACCCCAGTACCTGCACCAGCACCTACCCCAGTACCTGCCCCCAACACCTGCCCCAGTACCTGCCCCAGCACCAGTCCCCAGTACCTGTCCCCAACACCTGCCCCCAGCACCTGCCCCAGTACCTGCTCCCAGCACCCGCCCCCGTACCTGCCCCCATCCCCTGCCCCAGCACCTGCCCCAGCACCTGCCCCAGCACCTACTCCAGTACCTGCCCCAGCACCTACCCCAGTACCTGCACCAGCACCTACCCCAGTACCTGCCCCCAACACCTGCCCCAGCCCCTGCCCCAGCACCTGTCCCCAGTACCTGTCCCCAACACCTGCCCCCAACACCTGCCCCAGCCCCTGCCCCAGCACCTACCCCAGTACCTGCCCCAGTACCTGCCCCAGCCCCTGCCCCAGCACCTGCCCCCAGCACCTGCCCCAGCACCTGTCCCCAGTACCTGTCCCCAGCACCTGCCCCCATCCCCTGCCCCAGCACCTGTCCCCCGTACCTGTCCCCATCCCCTGCCCCATCCCCTTCCCCATCCCCTGCCCCCAGCACCCGCCCCCGTACCTGCCCCCATCCCCTGCCCCAGCACCTGCCCCCGTACCTGCCCCCATCCCCTGCCCCAGCCCCTGCCCCATCCCCTGCCCCCAGCACCCGCCCCCGTACCTGCCCCCAGCATCTGCCCCAGCCCCTGCCCCAGCACTCACTCTGCACAGCATCCTCCTGCCCATGGCAGGCCCACTCACAGCGTTGGCGCCCGGCCTGGCCTGCAGCATCCTTCATCCCGGAGTATAGTATTAGACATCGATTCAGGCAAGTATTTTAAACTTTCAAGAGACACATCTTTCTCTTCCTATGTTTTCAGAGAAGACAAAATCAGAGTGTTTTTTTTTTTTCCTAAATCCTCTTTATAAAGCCAACAGAGTCCAGACTGCTAAATCTGATAACATGTACGCAGAGGAAACCATAGATCAGTCTCCTTCACGGACACTGCAAAGACAAACAGGAGAAAACACGAATCCAGTAGTAGATTAAGTAAGAAATACACTAAGATCCATTTTTATTTCAGCAACATAAGGGTTTTTCCATATTGAAGGATTTCATTAATGTGATTTTCACATCAAACATTAAAGGATCCAAAGTCCCTGGGACCATGTGCAAGTACGTTAATAAAACTGAACACCCAGCTCCATGGTAACCTCGCAAATAGGACGATACAGAGGAGTAGAAGGATCCCAGAGACAGAAGAAATAATTTTAAAAAAACCTAAGTTATCCTTCATGGTAGAATATTGACAGGTGTCTGCACCGTGGTGGGGGGAGTGCAGACCACACTGCTGCGCAGCAGGGACTTCCAGCCCTGGCCCTGTCCGCGGGCCGGGTGATCTGTTGTCCTTGGGGGTCCTCCCCGGCTCTGCAGGATGCTGGCAGCACCCCCACCCCCGCTGCGACTGTCACACACCTCCAGACATTCGCCAGTGTCCCCGGGGGACGACATCGCCCTGCGAGACTTCTCCCTGCAGAGCAGCTTGAGTGAAACCTTAATGAAGCCTGGAGCGTCAGCGACGGGCAGGAACCTTGAGCGTGAAATGCATCCAGTGGGACGGGGGCTCAAGTTCAGCATTATTTCATTTAAATTAATTTAGGTTTAAATGACCCTCGGTAGCTAATGGTGATGCTATTGGAAAGCTCAGGTGTATGACATTGGACCCAGGTTCCCCTTCAGAGGTTTGTCCCAAGCCGTGTGTGGATGGCACCGTAATTTTAATGACTAGGGGATGGAAGGCTCTCCAGGGCAGCAGTAGGATCCAGCACGGTTCTCACTGAGGGGTCGCTACGGATACGTTCATTCCGAGGGTTTGCTGGGGGCAGAGGCGCTTGCGAACTATGACTTGGTTCTCTTCGGCAGCTCAGGCACAAGGAGCACCTCCAGGCAGGCTCCACCGTGTGGGAAAAGTCATGAGGAACCAGACTAGTCTCTCCTGGTTTTAAAGACTCCCAGTGCCACACCCTGTGCTCGGAACGTTAGAGCATCCGTCGTGCACATGGACTCGTGTCTCTGTAAAGTGCCCCTGGGAGGTGGGGTTCTTCCCATCGTTCCCGTCCAGCCAGAACCACCAGGGCAGGGGCCCAGCGGTGAAGACTGCGTCCCGGGAAGCAGCCCCGACCTTCCAGTGCGCGTGACTGGGAAGGGCTCCCGCAGCGCCAGCTCTGCAGCAGGAGGGAGTGCTTCTGGGAGAGCTCCTGCGGGTTGTGCCGGCTGGGGGACCGCGCTCTGAGCTTCTACGTTAGCCGGCGCCATCCGCTCTGGGACGGTCTATCTCCTGTAGGAATCAGTGTGGGACACGGGCTTCCGAGAGGCTTAGGTCGCAGAAGACAAGTCACGCATCCTGTCCTCTGCGTCCCCTGGTGGGAGTCCCGCGAGATCTGCCCAAGGGGCGCTGGGGACCCCTCAGGTCCCTCTGATGGGTCCCCCGTTTCTCTTACGTTTGAACGTGCCTGACTCACCTTTGGGAACGATTTTAACACGTGCTTTCCTTTGTTGAGACCTCTTCTTGTCTCTTCCCCAGCGCATGAGGTAAGCTGTCGTCCGAGCCACGGCGGTGGCTGCTCATGGCGTCGCCACACCCTCCCCGGCACGTTTCTGCTCTTCCTTCCCACGGCTTTGTTCTGTGGTAGTTTCCTTCGGAGCCTTACTATGGAGCGTCTCTCACATTTGCTTTTGCGGCTGCTTAGGGAGTCACGGCACTGTTGTCTTGGTTTTCGAGTTGAACGTTTGCTGCCTTTTAAAAAGCGATGTGTAAAGTAGAGCGTGTCTGCTGAACGCCGATGGGCTCCGCGCACGCCGACGGCTCGCCCCTGGTCCACTGGTGGGAAGACGGTGGCCTCCGAGGGACGAAGGGCGCAGGGCTGGAGAAGACCCTCTCGGGCTGGCAAGCCTACCTCGGACCAGACTAAAGCCTGTGTCGCCGCCCACTTATTCAGCACGTGCTATGCTCGATGTGGGGAGAGGGCAAGGGGTGGCTCCTCTTGTGGACCCCACACTGGGAGTGACACGGAAAGTGACGCTCTTACTCGGGAAGAGTCAGCGTGGTTGTCCCAGCCGTGCAGATACGGAAACCAAACCTGGTCTACGTGAGTTCGTCGGGGTAGCTCACGACCTCGTCGGGGTAGCTCACGACCTCGTACCTCCCTCGCTCACTCACCAGGCAAAAGTATTTCTAAAAGTCAGTTTTTATACGGATTTGAGAAAAATAAATGATTTGGGGGGATAAAAAGGAAATCACTTCTCTATTTAGTTTGCTGTATCTTTGGGGGATGGAAGAAAAGCCAACAGTACCTCTTCGGTGGTTGAATCCTACTGTGTAATCATCTCAACAAGGCGCCGACCCAACATTGCGGGTCTGTGTGAGGGCGCAGCGGTGAGGGGCTTTGGGCTGGTCTGTTTTTATTCCTGTGATTGCGTCCTTCCGACTGTCCAGACTAACTCAGCGTTTCCCTTACCTGGAGACAGAACGTTCTCCTGTCCTCGTTATGGGGAAGTTCTCGGGGGCGGGCTCACGCCGCTTTTGTATAAAGTGCACGTCCTGATACAGATCAGGACCCACGGTTGGGCTGGTGTTTTGTCTCGTGTTCCTGCGGAGAAAGGCAAAGGCGCCCATCACAGGAGACAGACCGTGGCGGAGGTCGGGCTGCTGCCCATCCGCTCGGTGGTTTTCCACGGGAGACAGACCGTGGCGGAGGTCAGGCTGCTGCCCATCCGCTCGGTGGTTTTCCACGGGAGACAGACCGTGGCGGAGGTCAGGCTGCTGCCCATCCGCTGAGTGGTTTTCCACGGGAGACAGACCGTGGCGGAGGTCAGGCTGCTGCCCATCCGCTCGGTGGTTTTCCACGGGAGACAGACCGTGGCGGAGGTCGGGCTGCTGCCCATCCGCTCGGTGGTTTTCCACGGGAGACAGACCGTGGCGGAGGTCAGGCTGCTGCCCATCCGCTCGGTGGTTTTCCACGGGAGACAGACCGTGGCGGAGGTCGGGCTGCTGCCCATCCGCTCGGTGGTTTTCCACGGGAGACAGACCGTGGCGGAGGTCGGGCTGCTGCCCATCCGCTCGGTGGTTTTCCACGGGAGACAGACCGTGGCGGAGGTCGGGCTGCTGCCCATCCGCTCGGTGGTTTTCCACGGGAGACAGACCGTGGCGGAGGTCGGGCTGCTGCCCATCCGCTCGGTGGTTTTCCACGGGAGACAGACCGTGGCGGAGGTCGGGCTGCTGCCCATCCGCTCGGTGGTTTTCCACGGGAGACAGACCGTGGCGGAGGTCGGGCTGCTGCCCATCCGCTCGGTGGTTTTCCACGGGAGACAGACCGTGGCGGAGGTCGGGCTGCTGCCCATCCGCTCGGTGGTTTTCCACGGGAGACAGACCGTGGCGGAGGTCAGGCTGCTGCCCATCCGCTGAGTGGTTTTCCACGGGAGACAGACCGTGGCGGAGGTCAGGCTGCTGCCCATCCGCTCGGTGGTTTTCCACGGGAGACAGACCGTGGCGGAGGTCGGGCTGCTGCCCATCCGCTCGGTGGTTTTCCGTGTGGGGTTCCTGTTCTCTCCACAATGATCCTGCGGATAACAAATAAGAGCACTGTCCCCCGGTGCTTGTAAAGAAGCTGAAGTCGGGGAGTCCAAATGATTTGCCTTGACCAAAGAGACTCAAAGAAGCAAAAGAAATTCAGGAGAAAGAGCAAGGGAGGAGACATCTCTTGAAGGTGACCTGCTGGGGCTTGTGTACGCTCCCTGGCTCACCCTCAGGGCGCGGACAAGGTGGGTGTGACCTCGTCCTGTTCTGCAGTCGAGACCTTGAGACCTCGCATGGGGTGAAGCCGTGCATGGGGGGGTCCACTGGCCTGGGTTGTGGGGTTGCCATCAAACCTGCTAGCCTCACAGTTTCTCTTCCCCATCACGACGGAGTATCTCTGGCATCAATCTGGTGATTATTCTTAGCAGCGCTATTGCCCGTGGGCCTGAAATGCACGGTTTTCCAAACTAAGGGCATGTGCTCAGAAAACAGGAATGCACTGTGCATGCTGATGGGCAGGACTCCGGATGGAGACTGCCTGTCACGGCAGGTAATCGAGAACGGGGAGCAAACGCCCGCGGAAAGGCACGGTCGTCCCCGGGGACGGACGACATCGAATGGGAGAGGAGTGATTTTGTTTTCTTCACCATTCTGCTCCGTGCTCTGCGGAGGTAATCACTCAACACGGTGAAGACAGCTGAATCACATCACCGCCGTGCTCCCATCCGCCGGGCATAAAACCGCCTCCCGCGCCCCTGCACACGCCCGCCTCTCTCCACCTGGTTACTGACGTGTGTTCCTAAGACCGCGGGATGTTTTATGGACTTCGTAATTATTCTGTGTGTGTGGTTGGTTCACTTTATATCTATGTGTAAGCTTTTTTATGCTCTTTAAAATGTAATAAAACTAAATTATATATGATTCTCCAAGAATAAGGAAGGTCTTGGGGAGGAGAGATGAGCTCTGCCTTACACGGTCTCGGGTCATTCACTCCAAGATGGTGCGTCCCCTCTGCGCGGCTGCACCGTGCAGGGAACTAAAGACGTACAGAGAATCGCGCCTTCAGAGAAGTTTCTGGTTTGCTGGGGAAGAGAGGAGGGCAAGCCCAGGGTCCCCCGGGAACGGTGCTGGAAGCCGCTGCAGAGAGCGGCTCAGGGGGTCAGGGACACAGCGCGGTCTTCCGGTCCCCGCTTCCGCAGTTCTTACGAAGGCCATGGTGAACTGGATGTTGAAGGACATACAGTTCTGAGAAGCAGAGAAAGACGGCGAATATTCCTGGGGAAGAGGAGAAACGGATAAAGGAATTTTTGACGGGAAGCGGCGGTCAGTGCGTGGGTATATCAAGACACAGAGCTAGAGACCAGGATGGGTGAAGGTCCAGAAACCGCACGCATGTGGTCAGGGGTCCTCGGCAGACGTGGTGAACCTGGCTCACGTAGCTCGGGGTCGAGAAAACATGGCTTGGAGGCTTATTCTGCTGTGTTCAGGGATGAGGGAAGCCTCCTCTCTAAGGATACCTCAGTTTCTTGGTCTGTGAAGTGGGACTAGAGCAGCGAGGACAATCCCCCATGTCCGCGCACGTCCAGGGCCCAGCAGGCCGTCACCACGAGCGAAAGGTGTTGTGTTAAGGACAGAAACACGGCGGTTGAGGCCACTGAGGCTCGGTGTGGAGAGAAGGGCACCAGGCACACACAGTGCAGGAGAGACCAGGGAAGGCGGAGCGGCCCCCGCCGACAGGGACGCCTGAGGCAGGGTGGCGGTTTCCAGCTGTGGCATCGTGCTTGTTTGTAGCTTCAGAAAGTCCCTGTAACAAAACACTATATTAGGGAGAATTTGAGGGTCTGTGCAGTAGAAAAAGTGAATTCTTCTACACAAACATGCCAGTGGTTAACATCCTACTGTATATTCCTCCAGTACTTCTGGGCACACGTTTTTGGAGTGTTTGAGTAATTATAACCCTACCCCATTAGTACTCTAATCTCCCTGCTTGTACCTAACAGACGCCCCACATCCTGCACTGTGACGAGCAGATTCCCTGCAGAGGACGACCTTTTCCTGCAGATGGAGAAAGTCTTTACTCCCCCGGCTGAGGACCGGGCTGTGCGGCAGAAGGGCTGGGAGCCAAGTGTGTGAGCCAAGGGCTCCGTTATCGTCATGAACGTCCAACACGGCCCTGACAGTGGGCAGATTGAATTGGGCTCTTGTACATTCGATGAAATTCAATTAAAAATGAGTTGATCTGAAAAACTGGAAAGTACCTAAGACTCGAGAGCAACTTTACTTGGGTTTAAATTTAGATCGTGCAGAAGTAGGTGGGCCGGCAGGAAAGCCATCGCAGAAAGCAGGTAGAGGAAGGCCAGCGTTTGGAGGCACCATCGTTAGGGGAGTAGGACGGATCTAAACCCTCAGTAAATGAAACTGCCATCTGCGTGGAACAGCAAATCAGAGCTCGGGGCGAGGCTGAGATCCCATACCAGGCCCACCGGAGACTGTCTGGTGCTCCTGTCGGAGCTGGGCTCAATCCGAGTATTATCTTCCTAGAGCCCAGCGCTGGCATGTACGTAAGGATGAGTATCACACGTGCGGGCGAGAAGCACATCTTTTCAGGCTGCCCAAATATCGTACCTGTGAGGAATGATGATTCTCAGAAAGTATCACCTATGGAGCCTACCCAGGGGGTCTGCCCTGGGGATCTGTTGAAGGGGTCTGTCCGGGGTCCTGTCCAGGGGACCTGTCCACAGGGTCTGCCCAGGAGAGCTGCCCAGGGGTCCTGACCATGGGGTCTGCTCAGGGAAGGGGAGCTGTCCAGGATAGCTGCTTACACACGGTGCATGAGTGCTGTTCAAAGCCGCCCCTGGGCATCTGCCCAAGGAGGCTAGGGCACTGCCCACTGGACACCGGGTCTGCCTCCACTCCAGACAAGGCCTCACTCCCAGGATTATTCTCACTCCAACTGGCTGGCAATGCTCTGAGGTCCCATCTGTTTCCTGAGGTGCAGCCCTTCTCCAGAGGGACACACATTGCCCAGGACAGGGCTATGCACATAAGGACAGTTTCACTGCAGCAAAAGGATGCACACAGGACCGGCCACCACGCAAGGACCGGGGCAGATCTGCGACTGGGAGGCTTTCATCATCTCCTGGGATAAGGTGCCCCCCAGCCCCAAGCATGGCTGTATCCTCAGAGTCACCAGCCCAGGAAGCAAGCCAGCCTGCCATCTGGAGTTTTTACTGGGCTTTGCTAGGTGGCCATGACTGATGCCAGCTCTGACTGGTCTCTAGCCCTGGCCCTCTGTGAGGTGTGGCTGCTCTCCCCTGGCTTGAAAGCCCTCGTATGGTCATACTTTCTGGTGGAACCTGCCCTTGTTGGGTCCTCTCAGCAGCACTGAGCCTGGTGTGATCCCGGGATTCACCATGAATTACAAACCCTTCCCATGACTCAGGACATGTCAAGAATAGAGTAGTTACCTACCAGGAGCCACGGATGGCCAGAGCTCTCTTTGGGTAAAGCTAATTCACTGCACACTTACTGAACTCCGTTGGGCACCCAGTGACTCTAAGAACAGGTGACATGTTTAAAGAGGGTCTTTGTCCAGAATCTGCCAGTTGCTGAAGTGGGGCCCCTGTTAGGCCTGGATGATATGCAGGTGCTTCAACCAAACGTGAGGCCCACGAATGCTAAGAGAAGGTACAGAGGGAGAAGCAAGTGCCTGTGTGTCAGCTGACAGCTGCCTGTCTCTAGCACATGGCCCCATGACCACCGCACATGGCAGACGTGGAGCTCCGGCCAGCAGCCCAGACATCTCCAAGCACAGCTCAACTCCTAGGTGGGCTGACCTTCCCAATGGGCAACAAGACCCTGCTGGGGCAGGAGACACCAGCCCTCCCATCGCTCTGAGCACATCACGTTCCCAAGTCACCCCGAGAGCGTGAGGAAGCCTTCCTTCCCATGCCTAACAGCTGAAACACTGGAGCGTCTCGCAGCTTTGATGAAACAGCTCACTATCCATATGATGGGCCCTTACTTGCTAGTTGTGGAATATTTTCTTTATACACAATTTTGTGCCAGATACTTCTTTTCTCTAAAACAATCATGGTGGGGGCGCCTGGGTGGCTCCATGGGTTAAAGCCTCTGCCTTCAGCTCAGGTCATGATCCCAGGGTCCTGGGATCAAGCCCCACATCGGGCTCTCCACTCATGGGGAAACTGCTTCCTCCTCTCTCTCTGCCTGCCTCTCTGCCTACGTGTGATCCCTGTCTGTCAAATAAATAAATAAAATCTTAAAAAAAAAAAAAAAAACAACCATCATGGCGGTCTGATGCCCATTGCCCCATCCTTTGCACACAATTGTGGTGTCCACTTTTTGGCCATGGTCGGACACCAGGATGCCCCCTTGTAGACTGTGGTCTGGCCTCAGCAAACTCTTGATCCTGGAAGCGTTCCCCAAGTGTCTCTCCATGGCTGGACACTAAAGATGCTTGCTGTCTTTGGAAGGAGGTTGTTTATTCCTCCGGGATTCGTTTCATCATATTACTTGGACTTGGGAATGTTAGTGACGTTGCTACATACATGAAGGCCATGTTCTCGTAGGTCCTCACGTCTGCACGATTCACAGTGACGTAGGACTCTTTGCCTAAACAGCTTGATGTGAGTTAAGGAAAAACACAATCAATGTAGCACACATGAAGAATGTGTCAAGGACCCGGTGGTGTGACAGCGGAGGCTGAGCTTCACATGATCTTTATTCTCATTTTCCATTAACAGAGCCAAGAAAACATGCACAGAAAAGCCTATCTGTGAACATCTACGAAGCACCCCCAAACAGACCCCGCACCACTCAGATACCAGGCAGACAGTCCTTGGTGGGACTGAGAAGCTCCCTGGTGGCCGAGGAAGGTCTCCAGACTGCAGTGTGGGGGCATGCGGGTGAGTGGACTGTCCATCTGAGATGGGTGCAAAATTGAAGGGGTGGTCTGAAAGGTTCAAACATGAAAATAAATAATGCAAATTTAAGTGCAATTAAACAAAATCAAAAAATTTAAATGCAATTTAAAAAATCAAATTTATACCCCCAAAATTCAATGTTGGAAACTAGCAACTTGGTAAAAATAAAGGTAAGATTGGTAGCAACGTCCTGCAGAGCCACATCGGCAGAAGGTAAAATCCGTACGAGTGATCATGTCTTTTGACAACCAGCTGATGGATTTTTTCCTCTAACGCTTATTTATTAAGAAGCGTCGCACTGAGTCTTTATTTAGCTTCATTGCTGAGATTTCTGATGTCCCTTAAGTGCTGTGCCCGAGGTGAGCGCCTGCCTGCCGCCCCGACTCGGCTGGAAGAGAACATCAGGCCGAGGTCTTGCCTGCCTCCTGCCTCCGAGTTCATAAATCTGCTCCCGAGATAGACGGTGAGGGAGTGTGCAGGTCTACACAGGTCTCTAGCCTGAAGTCGTTTATTCAGGGGTGTTTGCTGAGCACCTACTGGGAGTCAATTTCTAACCCCCTCCAGGAGTTCGCAGTCTAGCGGGGGACAAAGATGCTGGGGCTTGACGACGCTGCCGCCTCGAGCCGCTGGTGGGGAAGCGCTCGTTGAGGGGAACAGGAGGACCCCACGTGGTCTGTGCTCGCTGCCTCCCCAGCAAAGGCTGAGATCTGGAGGCTGTGGGAGGCAGCGGGAGTGCAGGGAGGAGGGAGAGGAGCCGGCAGAGGAGACCCGCGTCTTGACTGGAGCTGAGGACGAACTGGGCCTCCGCTGGCGTGGCCCAGATGTGACGCGTGGAGGGCCAGCCGGCTCCCCTCTGTCCGCGCCTCCGAGTTGTCTGCCGGGGGAAGAGGCCACCATGGGGAAGCTCCAGCCGGGCCCCGAGGTCGTGTGAGTTCATAGAACACACGAGTTCAACCCACCCGAGAAATTTTGGAAGAGGAAATAATGCAGGTGGGCAGGGTTGGCCCGAACGCGTGTTGAGCAGGAAGATACCTAACGCAAGGAATGGGTTCAGCAGAGCACAGGCTAGTGGATAAGCTTGGATGACCTCGCAGACAGGCGCCCCGGCGCATCAGTGAGCATTACGTGGGATGAGGCGGTTGGCCTTTTCCTTCTGCTCTGAGCATTTCCGGGAGCAGCTACCACACACTGCCAGCCTTCTCCCTGTGGCCTTCCTACAAGGGGTCTGCGGTCTCTGCTGCCGGAGAGCTGGGGTGTCCCCATGCACTGCGATGGGCACACATGTCCTGTCCATTCTCCTGAGTTCATGCCCGTTCCAGAGCCTGACGGGAACCCTGGCCCATCACACGTGACATCATGGCTGCATTTCGAGACCACTGGGTCACATACCAGCGTACTGTAGCAGGAGGGTTTGATCTGTGGGACAGTAGCAGGATCAAAACGCACGTGACACAGTCTTTCCCGGCGTGAAATAAAAATATTCCCTCTCTTCTCCTCCCACCCCTCCTGACTTGCTGTCTCTCGTGTCCAGTCCCCGTGTCTCTTATTCCTTCCTTTCCGCCTCCCGGCTTTGTGCTCCCAAGTGGGTCTGAGGCTCCTGGTTTGATCACCAGCACGCCATATGTCTTTTGGGGCTTTCCCCAAGTTTCCCCTAAGGAAGCATGACAGCGGGACACGGAGCTTGGGATGACGGCCTCTGGAAAGGTAGAGTGATGTCAAGAATCAGAAAGAAGACAGCGGACAGAGAAAGGACAGACTCCAAAGTGCCAGGCCACAGCTCCCAGCTGTGCACACGGATGTGGACGGGAGCTGCAGGAAGCCAGGCAGTCTATGCGGTAGGCACCACTGATCAGTAGACTCTAAGCAAAGGAGATTTCCCCTGCTAATGGGGTGGGCCTCATCTAATCGGGTGAATCCTTAAGTGCAGACACTGGGGTTTTCTGGAGGAGGAGTGTCCTCAGGCCTGCACTGTTAGCTCCTGTGTGAGTTTCCAGCTGGCCAGCCTGCCCTGCCTGATTCTGGACCTGCAGGTTCCCACTTGTGCCTCAGCCAGCCTCCTGCATGTGTGTCACCTCTTGTCTGCATGTGTGTCCCCCCTTGTCTGCATATACTCCATTCAGCGTGTGTGACAGAAGCAGTCGGTTCTACACATGCATGCACACACTGGCGTTGTGGACACACGCGGACTCTCCCTTTCCAGCCTACTTACAGGATGACTCAACACGTTTGCCGGGAAGTGCGGTGTTGCTGGAAAACGTACCTACGAACAGGGTGTGTATGTGGCACTGAACCCCTGGAGGAGGCTGGGGGCTCGGAGGCCGTCACAGAAACTGCCCGGCTGTGTGAAGCAGATGGGGACGGGGACGTGAACCGCAGACTCGTAGGCTGTTTGCAGAAACCTGGATGGGAGGACGGCGTCAGGAGGGCCCTCAGGCAAAGCGGAGGGGGAGATCAGTGTTGCGCAGGACTGCGCCCCAAGGGGACGCGTCTGCAGGGAGGGGACGAGTACAACCCGCAAGCCGGAAACCCGACATTCAGCGAAGGACTGAGGTGGTGACCTGGCTTCCACTGTGCTGATAGGCAAGTGTGAGGAGGACAGAATGTTGGGAGAATGGTTACATGCAGGTCACATGCAGGTAACATGCACTTTACATGCAGGTAATATGCAGGTTACATGCAAGTTACATGCAGGTCATATAAGGCTGCATGCATGTTACATACAGGTTATATGCATGTTACATACAGGTCACATACAGGTTACATGCAGGTCGCATACAGGTCACATGCAGGTTACATGCAGGTCACATAAATGTTACATGCAGGTCACGTACAGGTTACATGCATGTTACATACAGATTACATGCAGGTCATAGGCAGGGTACTACAGGTTACATGCAGGTTACATGCAGGTTGCATGCAGGTTACATACAGGGAAACACGCCTGGATGGTCCGGGAGACTCTCAGTCCATTCAGACTGCAAAATACTCCGAAAGTACAAGCTCCACCCTGGCGGTGCCCCCGAGCAGAAGCTGAGGGTGTGGCTGTGGCGACCTCCATACACTGAGCTCCAAAGGACCCGAAGGCCGGAGGCATCGCTCACACAGAAGCCTCCGGAGGAGATGAAGGTGAGGCAGAGAGACGCCTCAGTCCACCAGACAGCGTCCCCCATCGCCGGCCGGGCCCGCCCCCGTCTCCGAGCAAGGGCCAGAGGGATGGAGGCTGGGTCTGCCGCACCTGCAGCCGAGCCTGCCGTCTGGGGTAGCGGGGCCTGCGGCACTCAGGTGGGGTCCCCACGCTTGTCCAGGATTTCAGGTCCGCAAAATGCTGCCACTGTGGTCTGAAAGGCAGGGAGAGGTCACAAAGTGACAGAAGGCTGCCAGATCCCCAAAATTCGACAGGCAGAAAAGAGCCAAACCAAACAAACAAACAAACAAACAAACAAAAAACCACTCAGCGGAAAAGAAACGTTATGTTACAAGAGAAGAGAAAGATGATTCCAGGACAGAGCCGTGAGCGACAGGGACCGACCTCACACCCCGAACCCAATGAGCTTCCCCATTTTGAAACTGCCTGGGACCAGTGACTCCTTTTCTTCCCATTTTCTCCCTTTGAACCGAAGTGTCGACAACGGGTGCCCAGTGTTCACCACGTCACTGTATTTCGACGGTGGATACTTGCACGGGTCCAGAGATGAGCTCTTCGCCCTGTGATGGTTCGTTCTGACTCCTGCCCACACCTGATTTGGACGATGAGTACTGAAATCTCACACAACATTTTAGGAAGAAATTACACAACATACGGGCAAGAGCTGGCCCCGTCATTCCCCAGACTCTGCTGCACGCCGGCTCATTCGAAGCACTGTACTTCCGTGCACGGCTATGGTACTGACAGGTACTGTTGCTGCTATGACTTTTAAAGGCCAATATAAATGCAAATCCAACATGACAGTCTTAATGAAGTTTCATTTTCTTTTCAGAATAAAAATGAGGTTCATGATAATTCTTCCCATAAAAGATTATATCATAATCCCACATTTTACTAAATTATTCTTATCACCAATTAGCAGAAAGTCATTTACATATAAATTTTAGGCTAGTCTAGTCTCACAGGGGCTTGGGAAGTTACCTTGAATCTGGTGATATTATCCCATTTCATAGAAAAGAAAATACTTGGAGAGTTGAGCCTAAGGAAACACCGCAAGGCAGTGGCTGGCGTGGGAATGGGACAGCCGTCGCTGAGTCTGAGTCTGAGACGTCGCGTTGAGGATCCGCCATTGCCTGGTTTCCCTCCTGGGACCTTGAGCGACCTTGTGACGGGTCCCCACCCTCAAGGGAACTGGTGCAGACTGGCCGGAAACCGCCCACAAGGCCGAACATCTCCACGAGGAGCTGAGACAATCGAACTCTGCGGTTATCATATTATACTGTATCCACGAATGGCATAATTACAAACCAATCCCTAATCTGAGAATTCCAGAGAGTTCAGAGAGGTCAAATGTTTAATTGAAATGGAATATTTAAGCCAAATTGCTGGCGCACTACTTCAATATTATTGAAGTACTAATAAATACATTAAAAGACTGTTAACAAAAGTGGTTCCTGCTGAAGAATGATCATCCCCAGAATAACATCGGCTCACTTTGTAATATACACAGTGTTGTTTCAAGCTAATTAAATGCCACGCATTTTTGATAGCACTTAACAATATGTGGTTAATTATTATTATGCAGGATTTTCTCTATAGCATTAATTATGATGAACTCATTTGGCTTTTCTAAGAACAGGAAATGTGTTGGTTTGGGAGGTACAGTGTTTATGGGGACTTATTGTCATTTAGATTTAAATTAATAAACTTTGGAACTTTACATGAAAAACAGAGTTTTCTTAAGAAGTTCTCACGTTAAGACAAAAAATAGAGCTAAGGGAAGAATCTTGGTATGTTTGACATGTTTATAAAATAGTAGTTCATTCTACATTAAAAAGCACCTTTTTATGCAAATTAGCACGAGAGATGAGAGAGGGAGTTAATTCTTCGGACCCGCAGTCAGGCTTCCTGTTCTTAGGGTGACTCGGACCTTCCTGTCCCGTAACTGTGCCCCTGCGAATCCTTTACCCCAGTATCTCGCGTGGATGCTCCCTGGAAGCAAACTCAGAGCTTCTCCGTGTCAGGGCGGCAGGGGCACGTCAGCAGCCGCTGTGGGGACAGCGTGAACCCAGGCACCAGGACAAGGCTGTGCCGGACATCAGCACAGCCCGAGGTACAGAAGGGGCCACGTCTCCGGTGGGCACGCCGCCTTATTTGGAATTCTGTGTCTTCGATAGCTCGCAGAACGCCGGCATCTGCGCCCATGCTTCCCAGGACGTGTCGGGTCCCAGGAGTGGTCACGCCGCTCACACCCACTCTGGTCTGAGGGATTGGGGGGCGGTGAGGCCGCCCTACAGCAGAAGAGACCAGTGCGGAGAAGGCGGGCGGCGTAAGGCCCAAGGTCATTTTTTTAATGTGTTAACTAGTAAGATGATTTTAATTGTGTTGGCAGAAGTATTCTATACTGTCAAATCATGGAAGGGTCTTTAATTAGGAGGAAGATTGGTTTTAAGTAAAAAAATTGTGGGGCATAACAAATAACACGGAGGACATGGGGAGATGGAGAGAAGGGAGTTGGGGGAAATCGGAGGGAGACAAACCATGAGAGACTGTGGACTCTGAGAAACAATCTGAGGGTTTTGAAGGGGCGGGGGTGGGAAGTTGGGGGAGCCTGGTGGTGGGTACTAAGGAGGGCACGGATCGCATGGAGCACTGGGTGTGGTGCATAAACAATGAAATCTGTTACACTGAAAAGAAATTAAATTAAAAAAAAAAACATAAAAAAAGTTGAAGTGACATCTTGTGTGGCTGTTGTGTGGCTGTCTGCCGGCTGCGGCCCGCGTGGGAACGGGATCCCGCTGCCCAGGCCGCCTGGGCCTGCAGGTGCCCGACGGGGAGCCGGTCTGCGGCGGGTCTCAGGACAGCGGCGCCGACCCCACCTGCATTGTGGCTCATTTCCTCTTCCGCAGCTCTTGTCACTTGCTCTCTGAGAATTTCCAGACAAGTATTTTTTGCTCCCTTTTACTGATTAGTACAATCCTGGGGGCCGGTGCTGGGCGTGTGGCAGAAGTAGGCTCTTCACACATGCCGGCTTGCTGTCACTAAGCTCTCAGAAATTGTATGCCTCACTCCTCAATGTTAAATATTTGTGTTCTTTTAAGGAAGATTGAGCGAAGGAGGGGTGAGGATAATCGGGAAGGGAGCAGAGGGCTGCCGTGACGTGGGGCACGCCGTCAGGAAACAGGTGTCAGCCTTTGGGCCCATCGCCTGGACACACCCCCGAGCCCCCCAGGTACTAGTTGTGTGAGCTCGCCAAGTCCCCAGCGTCTCTGAGCTTCCGTGTGCACATCTGGGAAGTGGGTTCATTGTTGGGACATCGAGTTTGAGTAAGGGCCAGGAACAGTTCTGTGAACGACGCTCGGCAGGTGCTCAACGTGCAAAGGGGGAGGAAGGGGCTGCCCTGAGAGCCCCGCGCACCAGGCGCCGCGCAGACGCTGAGCGCGCCGCCTGCCCTGATCCCGCCGTGGCCTCTATTCCTCAAAGCACAGGCTCCGGCAGGAACAGACGTCCGGTTGGCCTGGTTGACAGAGTCGGGAGGCAGGGTTCTACGAGCTCCCGAAATTGTTTCCGCCTCGCGCTCGGTCCCATGTCGAGGTGGCAGTTCCATGAGCAGAGCACCGTGAGGGATCGCGTGTGAGCGTCGACTGTTGCCTGATGGCTCAGGGATGCCACAGAAGCGGCCTCTCTGCACCCCTGAGGGTTAGGAGGAATTACCGGTGTTAGACAACAGTGCAGGTAGACAGCAGTGTGCAGCATGAACCAGCATCAGCTGGGAAACACGATTGTTCAATAGTCTGACACAGCTGGAAGCTTCCATTCATTGATAAGTTCTTAACATAAGCAGAAGAATCAGGCTTTTACTGTCTGGTAATGTGTTGTTTCTAAAATTCAGGTTTACTTCTAAACTATTAATAGTTAACTCAGACCCATCCCCTCTAGTGCTAATTACTAGCAGAGAAAGGAGGAGAAAAAGCTAATTTAGACTAGCGCATTAGTCTTCCGGAGTACATTAGAAGAGTGAAGGCGTGTACAGCAAACGCTGTAGCCGAGATGTCGGCTGTTCTCGGCTCTGTCTGCCGCATACATGCAGACTGAGAAAGAACAAATACACATTTTTTTAAATATTCAAAATTATAAGGATTATAGATGTAATTTTGCACTAGAGCTAAAATGGCAATTAAGTACTATTCTTTTAAAATGTTTTTATTTTAAATCGCACCAGTTACAGGGTAGCTGTTTTCATAGGGAAGGTGATGTGAGATATTAACGAAGATAGAGCTACAAGCACCAGTTGAGAGTCGAGGTTTCTGTTTGGGATCTAAGTGTGAGCACGACAAAAGCTCAGAGGGTTCTGTTTGACAACTCGAGGGTGAAGACACTTCCCACGGCTTCTCTCTCCCGGGATATGAAGCGGCTTCCCGACCGCAGCCTGAAAACAGGCAAATGTGCACTGAGAAATTGGTCGATGTATTTATCAGCTTTGAGCAAAACCTGCTGACACACACCAACCATTTCTTACCTCTTGGCTTTTGAGTAAAGAACATAGGCCGTCACAGAGCCATTTAGTCTTTGTTTTTATTGCTCGGCTGTAGTAATTCCCCAAACCTCCTGGTGGGCTTGAGGACGAGGCGCGTGGAGAAGACCCCACAGCCGTGGCTGTGGGAAGCCTTCTTGCACGTCCCTTGACGGCCGTCTGCGCAGGGAGCCCACGGCCCGCCACGACGGACCGCTGACGCTGCAGCAGACGCGCACGGTGCTTTCCTTACATCCACGTGGTGCTGACGATCAGAAGCCGGGGCCACATGCGTCTGCGGTCGAAGCTGGGGGTACACGATTGCGACGTGGCTGCTGACTTCAGCCCAGGCCCGCTCCCTAGGAGCCCCTCCCAAGGGTCCTCGGACCACATGTCCACCCAGCCAAACCGCGTGCCCCGAGCCGGTTAAAGATCTCTCCAATAGCACAAAGGACGTAGTCCCTCTGATGCACCGACTCAGCCAGTCTCACAGGCTCTGTGGGGGAGCAGTGGGATCCCTGGACGGATCCGGGAGGACCGGAAGAACGTCTGACATCGGCGCCAGCCAGATGTCACCACAGAACCATGTCGTCCGGACGTGACCGAGCCAGCCGCAGAAATCTGCCATTCTTCTCCGTCAGAATGACCACTGATGTTCATTGCATTTTTCCTCATGAGTTTCTTTGGAGACCCTAACATATGCCCAACAGAAAGCCAGTTGCTTCTGGAGACTCAAAGTAGTACACGAGAAAAATGCCCGTTAATGACATTTTCTGTCAAGACCGAGAGGTAACCAAGCTGAGGAGCCAGGAAGAGCTTATGCTGCGGATGTCAGGGACCTTGGCTTCCAGAACAAAAGACTAGAAATAAAGGTCAGATTTGAGCTGAGGTGCTTGCTGCTGTGGAGAAGAGTTACGGGCAGAGACTGAGGGCAGACGGAGCCAGATGCAGCTCTCGGCTCACGGGGAACCTGCACGTGACCTTGGCGCTCCTCCAGACTCCTCTGGAGTCTGATCCTTCAGAAATACCGTGATTCTCACCTCATCGTGCCCCGAATTCAACTGCACACAGAACCTGATAAACATGTCATGTGCTTGAAAAGAGCAGATTAATATTCACTCTGTGGATTTTTATTCCCTGACTCGTGGAAGCCAGTCGCAGGGATCTGCCCCCGAGAGGACATGTCCGCAGACTCGGACAGCTTATTGGCCACAGGCTGGGAGCAGCATCCGCGGCGCTCCGAGCGGCCCGCTCCCGGGCACCCCCTCCCGCGGGCACCCCCACGCAGTCACCCCCCCCGTGGGCACCGCCCCCCCAGTGACACCCCCCCGCAGACCGTCGGTGCTTCGCAGAGATTTTGCCTCATGCCACCAACTCGACGCAGGCATCCAGGCCCCTCTGTCCGGTGGTTTGTAGCGTCCCCTCCATGGAGGGACCCCTTGGGGCCACAGAGCACGGTCCGCTCGCCACGGTCCCTGTGTTGGTTGTGCTTAGGGGCCGTGTGCAGAAGACAGAGGTGACAGACCAAAGCTCAGGTTGAGTGACCTTTGTGGACAGGACGGTGGTGTGTTGGGTTCCTGCAGCTGCCACGGCAAAGCAGGGGGCATATGACCCTGTCTCCTCCCTCGCTCTGGAGGCCAGAGGCCTAAAACCGACGTGGGAGCAGGGCTGCGCGCCCTCTGGCACAGTAGGGGTCCTGCCGTGGCGGTTTTGGTGAGCTTTGGGGAGCAGCCGCCTCCCCCCAACCTAAACGCTGCTCCCTTCGTGTCTCTGTCTTCTTACAAGGACACTGACCCCACTGGGTCGGGCCCTCCCACCCCATGATGGCCTCATCCTCACGAGTTACATCTGCGATGACCTCACTTCCAAGTAAGGCCGCATTCTGAGCTGCTGGGGATTAGAACTTCTGGGTTTCCTCTGAGGGGGGTACGATTTAACCCACTATAGTAGGAAAAAGTAGAAATGAGCTCTGAAAAATGGCTCTCACAGTCGGCGGAGCAAAGCCCTCGGATACGTTTTCTGCGTCGCCTCAGCTAAGTATCTAGGCGGGAAAATCGTGGCTTGATGAGCCTGGCTTGGCAGGTGACGTTCGGGATAGATACAGTCGTGCAGCCATTTCTGGGAAAGCAGACAGAATAAGCAGAGGTACATCTGGGGCAGGTGAGAGTTTGAAAAGCAGGAATGACCTATGAGGAACGTTTGAAAATATAAACATGCTCCCTTTAGGACGAGAAGATGTGGGGAGCCTGAGGGGATGTGGGGGCGGAGCTGGGCGCGAGCCCTTCCCAGGAGCTTGTGTGCGAAGGCCGAGGGACCCCTGGTTCAGGTCCATCATCTTCACTGTCCTGCAGTGCGGAACCAGGGGTCCCCACTCTGTGTCCGACCTGGGGGGTGCTTGTGAAGTCCCTCCTGGTCCCCTCCACCTCTGGGCTGTGGCTCCCGCCCCACAGCCCAGCTGAGCCCCCCAGCTCCCCCGGCTGCGGGCCCTTCCCCAGGACGGCTTCCTGCGGTTGCTTTGTTTTCTCTCCTCGCACACTCTCCCTGATGTCTCTCGCTTTGTGTAGCCACCGCTAACTCTCACGTCTCTCACGTCGAACCCAGGAACATCCTGCCAGTGGTCCTGTGCTGGGGGCTGCTGGGGACCTGCAGGGTCGGCCTTGGGGCTGAGGCTCCGGGCGCTGTCCACGGTGGCCGGGTGCTGGTGCGGGTTTCCCCTGCAGGGCTGTGGGAGGCGGCTTCCCTCCCGTTGGCGGAGATCCGGCCCTCGCCCCAGCCACCCGTCCCAACCCTGGAAGTCCAAGCCTGGTGACACGCGGCTCTAAGGGCTCGCCTCTGCCCACCGGCCGCCACTGTGTCCTGTTCTCTGAGATTCTGTGCCATCAGTGTTACCTCCCTTTAGTGGTAAGCTGTGTTTTCTTCCTGAGAAAGGGTGACCCGAATACATCAATCAGGGGCTCCTGGGTGGCTCAGTCAGTTAACTGTCTGACCCTTGGTTTGGGCTCAGGTCATGATCTCGGGGTCTTGAGATCGAGCCCCATGTCCCCTCCCTGCTGGGCGTGGAAGCTGCTTGAGATTCCCTCTCTCCTTTTCTCTCTGTCCCCCAAAACAAAAACATGTTCTTATTACCCAATTATGAAAAATCTTCCGTGACGTGTTCTTATTACCCAATTATGAAAAATCTTCCGTGACACGTTTGGTTTGACAGCCAAAAAAATTCCCCCCATCCCCACCCCAAGTATCAGGGCAGGATTTCTTTTGACCACATAATCCTTCACACTGATCCAAAGATTTCCTTTTAATTGTCAGAAGGAAAATATGAATGATGTTATTGCCTTTATCTGCCGGCGCAACAGAAGACAAGAGGGTTATTTCCTTCCCTCATAGGAAATCACAAGTGTCTGCAGATTATCTTCCAGAAGATGTTTGGGTGTTTTCGTGGCTCCTTAATTTTCATACGTGGAAAATAGTTTTCCCCAGCCCCCTCACCTTTTATATATATATATATACATACATACGAGACTGTTTATAGGTAGACACTCGAAGCTGTATCTACAATTACAATCATTAGTATCAGGCAGTACATAAATATCCCTTGAAGATGCTATTTGATACCTTCCACAGTCTTGAAGGAAACAGACTGGATACTCCTGTTTCCAAAGCAGCTAAATGTATTACAATAAATTTGCTTTCTCTGTGCTGTGGAATTGGAAACCTATAAGATGTTGAATAAGAAAACTGATACCACTGCTTATCTGTCCAAAAGCCAGTGGTGTTAGGAAGCCCAGTAATTGAAAAATGGATAGCATTGATATTTGAACCTTTTTATATAACCTTTGAAGTGTAAGCCTTTTGGGGAATAAATTGCTTTTTGTAACAAGAACAATGTCAGATCCCATATTTAGAAACCGCGCACTTAATTCATTTTCAGGCGGAGAAACTCATGTTGTCTTGTTGGGAAAAACATTGCAAAATGGATTAAGCTTCACCCTGGAGAGATGATAACCTAATATAAATGACTGCGGGCTGATCTTTATTAGTTACGGAGCGAATATTGCCAAATAGGACAGGCGACCTTCAATGGTGATTGATCTAGGATAAGTCATCGGCAACATTGTCTTTGGAGAATAACTTTGGGGCATTTTGGGATCTTTAGTCTGTTCTTATTTAAGGGGATGTGGGGAAGCTAATGTTCGGGAAGAGTAAGTTCATCTTATTTAATGGTAAGGATTAGAGCTCACAGCGTGCAGGACAACGACATTCAATTCCAGGGTGGGCAAGCGGCTCAGTGTTGGTCGAACTGACCACAACGGTGGGGGCCAGATACTCGGCCGAAAGCCTACACCTGACGAAGCCTCTCTGGTTTCGGGGAGCCCTCCTGAGCTCTGGGTTTCACCAGTTCTGCCTGAATGAATAATTCAGTCCATGTAATGTGGGGTAGCCCCGGACTGTCACCGGCTGGGGTGAGAACGGTAGCTCAGAACGAGAAAGAGGGGGTAGATGTCAGTTATGCCCACATGATACATCCAGAAACAGTCCATCCGCTCGCAGAGGAAGGAAAGCAACTCAGGGACTGTTTAAAAAAAAAATAGAAAAAACCAGTAATCAACTTCAATGGTTTCCTCGTTTTCTCTGCTCAGGTGAGGGTGTAGGACCGAGACCAGCTACCCTGTTCTGATTTCTGCTCAACCTTCTTTGAACTTCTGTTTAAAATGCAAATGTCTGCATTTTAAAAGCTTCGGTAATGACATCCTATGCCTCTGTCTTATTCACCCCAAACAACTGGACAAAACCGACAGGTCTCTGTGGATGTCGATGTCCAGCCTGTGCTGTGAGCTGCACCCACGCAGCCCTCAGAGCGAGCCTCGGAGGGGCGGCCCAGCCACAGGCAGCCCCCAGCGTGTCCGAGAGTCCAGGGAGCATTTCTAGGGCCACTGCATTTCCGAGACAGGGAGGAGCGTCTGCCTTCCTTGAACTCCTCCTTCTGGGGCGTCTTCATCGGCTGATCCCTCGCCAGGGGTGGGGGACAGCTGGCTCCCGTCTTGGTCCATCCACCCCGATGGCGGGTGGGGTTGGGCCAATCTGGGACGTGCTGTCTCTTGTTTGGGAAGAAGTGGGGTCCTTCAGGGGCTCCCCAGGGCCCCGCCTTCCCCATCTACACCTGACAGCTGAGGCAGTCTTGCAGAGAAAATGGTCCCGCGTGGTGTGTGCAGGAAGGAGCCTACTGGTTCGTGTATGGGACGTGGGCCGGTGTGAGTCTGTATTTCTGATACCTTAGCAGGTGGTTTTGAGGTAAATTAATAAGTGGTGAATTTGTCTTTCTCTATCACTAATGAAAACTGTAAGTTATCATAGAGCATCAATTGTTTTAAGGTGAAGTTCAATAATTAAGTTTCTACAAGTTAATTTTTTATTTTAGAATATTTGTATATTGATGGAAAAATTGCAAAGATAGTACAAAGTTTCGTGTTATTAACATTCCGTGGTAGTGTGGCCCATCTGCCAGGGCTAGTGACCCAACACTGAGGCGTCATTACTGACCGGAGCCCATCCAGATTCAGATTTCCATGGTTCTCATCTGAGATCCTTTTCCAGTCCCAGGATGACCCCTGGGACCCCTTCCATCGGGCTGCCATGTCTCCGTGGGTGCCTCTGGCCTGCGACAGTGTCTCAGACTCTGCTTATTTTTGATAACCTCGCTGGTCTGAGCAGGACGGGCCAGGCAGTGGCTAGGATGGCCCTCTGTCGGAATTGGCCTGGTGCTTTTCCCAGCCAAGCCTGGGGTTATGGGTTTGGGGAGGAGGACCACAGAGGCAAGGGGCCATCTCCAACGCATCGTATCTCATGCCAACACGACTTCCTGCGCTGCTGTTGACCTTCGTCCGTGGCTGAGACACGTCCCCCAGGCTTCTCCACGGGGAGCCCCCTCTGAGCCTCACCACCCCTTCCCGCACTGTGTTCTTTGGAAGGAAGTTGTGTGCGGCCCACATTCAGACTGAGACCTCATTCTCCACCTCCGTGAGGACAGAGTCTCTACAGAAGTGACTTGGAATTCTGCGCGGACTCAGGGACAGTCACTACACTAGGGGCTGCCATCTAGCGCTTCTTCATTTGCTTCGTCCTCAGGTCGCAAAAGCTCCTCCTCTGGGTCTTGCGACGCTTTGAAGTACTTTCCGACCTCCCGGCGCACCAGGTTCCCCGCCCTGCGATCAGCCAGGCCTCCAAGGACACCTGCAGAATATTGTTAGAAACCAAGATTTATGTGCCAGGTGAATAATTATGTTTTAATCAGAAAGAAATAAGACTACAGGCAGGAGGCGGGCAGCGGGCTCCGTTCCGAGGGTGTGTGATTCTGCTGCCGTCGCTCAGCCTCTACGAGGATGGGCAAGTCGGTTCGGTTGAGACTTAGCCTCCGTGTCTCTGGAAACAGCAGTAGCACCCGGCTCCTGGGGCTTCTCGGAGGTTTCAATGACTTAAAGCCTGTGTGGCCTTTGGAACCAGGGCTGACACGGAGCAGGTCCTCAGCAAACTCGAGCTTGCCAGCTGTCCCGTCTGAGCCCCTCCCATGCTCGGGCATCCTGCTCCCCGCTGGATGGTGGGCCACCGTCACCTGGACTTTGCCAGTTGGCTTCTTGTGAGAATCTACCAGTAGGAGACACAGGTGGGATATAGAGAGGTAGGAAGAGAGGAAGCTTTTTGCCTGCTGCCACCAGTGGTGGCCCTGGCCGCGTGGGGTGGGTGGGAACCCAGGGACCACATTGCGGTGGGGGTTGCAGCAACTTCTCATTGGCCCCCTGGTTGGACATTGTCCCTTTTCCGGTGACGAGCAGTTGAATGGGGCATGGATCCAGCAGCAGGGGTGCGTGAGAGCCTCACGCAGGGACCCAGCCCTCCGGTCCCTGAGCCTTTGTACTTCCCCATCCATTCTTCTCCATTTCCTCTTGCAGATACTTAACAAGGTGACGAGTGAGCTCGTGTCCCACTGCAGTCTTCATACGGCTCGAGAAGTGCCTGCTCCTGGCCGCGGAGACACCGGCACTATTACCTTTGGCTCCATTGCTCCACTGGTCAGTAACTGAAGGAGATAAGCCGCTTCCGCCCCTGTCCATCCGCCCTACGGATGTGACCACGACTGTCTCCGGGGGAGAGGAGATCTCTGGCTATGTCTGCCGTCGCAAGATCAGAAGTCACCCCGCAAGAGGGAAATGACCTGGACACGGAAAGGGACAGATCCATTGCCCCTTTCCTGAGAATTAGAGTTACAGGCCAGTTTTCTTACAACGCATTTACGGCATCAGGAGGAAGCACTGCCTGCCGCTGCCTGTGCCTTCGAAGGCTGGAGGGGTGGGGGGTGCGGCCGGTGTGCACCCCGTGTTGTGGGTTAGTCTGTTGGCTGGCGCGGGGTTTGCAGGGAAGCATTCCCGCTTGCAAGCAGGAAGACACTTCGCCCAGCAGCTGTGTCCAGGGCCGTCTGGTAAGTGCTACTTGAAGGTCCTACAAGAATAAAGAATGTGTCCTGCTGCCGAGGAAGACACGCGGCGGGGGAGTCACGGCGAACTAGAAGCTCATCTTTTGGAGTTTGGCAAAGATCCATTACGCTCCTTCTATCGTTTTATGCCTCTGAAATAAATCTCACTGAGGTCCTCCAGATGGTGCAGGGATAAATCCCACGCGAACACTTTCCGCGTGTGTTCCCGGCTATATCGACACCGTGATCACAGCCAGTTAAAACTCGAGTCAGGTTTTCTTTTTTATTAGATTGTACGATGCCAAAAATGTTTGATTTTTAACTTTGTCGGGCCGTTTGTTGAGCGGCTCCCATAAATCCATTATTTTGTTTCAATTCACAGTTTGCCTCCTAGTCCGTCGTGCGGTCTTATTGTCCGGACAGGCGGAGGAGGAGGGCTGCTGCGGGGCGGGCGGGCTGGGGCCGAGGCCCCGTGGGGCCCGATCCGAGGCCCCGCGCGCACCTGCAGAGACCTGCGGGCTCTGAGTGTCCTCGTCAGCAAACGGAGGAGGAAAGTGGTGTTCCGAGGCCCCAACCGGCCCCGACGGAGAGAGCCGCGGGGCTGGGGAGGAAGAGCCTGGAGGCAGAAGTCGACGGGGAAAGCCTCACCGCACGGCCTGTGGGATCGACCGAGCACTGAGGGCGCAAAGGTGCACAGGGATGGAGGCCTGCGAGGAGGGTGCCGCTAAGCAAAAGAAACGCTCCGTGATTAAAGGAAAATACAGTACAAAACAGGGACACGCAGAGGCTTTTCACCGATGGTTTAGCTGCCAGTGTGAAGCAGTTTCTCCTCAGCTGCGCGGTGAGGTCTGCTCGGCCCCGGTCCTTCCCTCCTGCCCACCCTCTCGCCTCCCTGCCCCTCACCTTCCGTTTTATTCGGAATTGTTTCAAGCTTGTAGAAAAGTATAATAAATGTAAGACACGTAACCACCTCCGACTTTACCAAATCTTGATATTATCTATAATTGTTTCAAAGATTTCTCTTTCCTTCTTCTTCTTTTATTTTTTCATTTTAAAATAATAAGGCAGGTGCATTCTATCCCTGTGCTGCCTTCACCATTTTATTTTCTTCTCCCAGAGTCGTGTCTCCTGAAACGGGGAAGTTCTCAACCCCAACACAACATCCACTTATATGGTTGATTATTTCCGTACGTGACATAATAGACGTTTGTAGGTTTTTATGAACACGATCGTTCCGTGCCTTTTCAGCAAACTCCCCTTTATCACTCTGTATTTAATTTTTTCTATTTACCAGGTGGACGCAGGTAGGTCTAGAACTCATTAATTTTCTACCAGAAATTTTCCATTCTGCTCTGGTTAAAAATTTATGTTGTTCTCTTTATTTTAAATTAGCTGCATGGGGACATTAGCTGCATGGGGACACCTGAGTAGCTCAGTCAGTGACACGTCTGCCTTTGGGCTCAGGGGCCTTGGGACCAAGCCCCCCATTGGGCTCCCAACTCAGCGGGAAGCCTGCTTCCCCTCCCCCCTCCCCCAGCGTGTGTTCCCTCTCTCACTGTCAAATAAATAAATAAAATCTTTAGAGTAAGATAAAATTAGCTGCATACAAAGTTTTTTGGAATGATCATCTGGGCGTCTTTCGCACGTGGAGATCGTCTCAGATGCGCAGGAAGCAGTCGCATCCCTGCCACTCCTGGGACGCAGCGGGTCCCCAGGAAGTAGTCTCTTGGGTCTTTGGAGCTTGCGCTCACACAGGTGCACTGCCGGGTACTGTGAAGAAATGTCACATATGCTTCATTTGTTCAGATAGTGTAGTAGTTCAAATACCATTTTATTGAGAAATCTCTTTCATATCCTGCCTTGATTTATTCCTGGCTGCTTTATAATTTGGGATGTTACTGTAAATATTTTTCTTTTTTCCCCCCAAGTTTTCCTTCATTGTGTGCAGCTGATGCATAGAGCTGCTGAGGCTGAAATGTGCCTCTTTCTAATAGTTTATTTGGAGTCTCTTGACCCCAAGTGTCATGTCATCTCAAAATAACGTATTTCGTTCTGTTGCTTCTGACCTGCAGACTTCCGCTCTGCTTTGCTTCTCCCGGGTGGCAGCTGGGCATCCCGGGGGCACACTGAGGAGGTGACAGTGGGCCTCCCTGGCTTTAGTGGGGAGTTGGAATGCTTCAGCACTAAGAATCCCCTTTGCTCTAGGAATCCGGTAATTCCCGTTCATCAGACTAAGGAACTCTCCCCCAGTTTGTGAAGTTTTCTTAATTTCTAACCATCAAGTCACTGGATAAAGGTTAAATTTGTTGGATGTTCATTGACACGTCAGCAGGCATTTTGCATTTTCCTCCTTTAACTGTTAAAGTGGTAAATTGTATCAGTAGATGTTTTCCTATCAAGCCTTTCTTGAGCTAAGACCCAACTTGGTCATCATGTGACTTTAGGCAGACTGGGCTCGTGGGACTCTAATTTACTCGTCTGTGTCTCCGTCTAGGACCCGAGGCTGGCGCACGGCGTGGCGCTCTCCTGCTCCTGAGTCTGGTGGGAAGGTCACGCCACGTCGCAGGAACAAGGACCACCCGATCCCGTGTTGCCTGGAGGAGGCTGAGCTCAAAGGGGCGCCTCCGGAATGCTTGCTGGCGCTCTTCTGTATCGCTGTCTGAGTCGCTGGCTGGTTTGGACTCTCCTCTGGTCTGTGTTCTTGCTCTGTTTTGGGGTTTTGTTGTTGTTCTGGTGGTAGATTTTTAATAGATGCTATTTTTGAACTTACTTTAAATCTAGCCAGATTTTCCAATTTCTTTGCAACACCGCGTGCTAAGTCATATTTTTTGTGGGCATTATCTATTTCATTTACACTTTCAGGCTTATTTCAGGTTTTCATTCCTGTGGAACGGACTGGGTCTCGTGATCGGGACACGATCCGTGTCCTTCCTGCTCCGTGGGGCTTTCGTTCCTTCCCTGATTAACTGTGGCTCTGGTGTGGCTCTGCAGTGACCCAAAGAACTAAGCTCGTCATTCTTGATTTCCCTTACTTATTTTTATTTCATTAAATGTCACACTTCACCGTGTTATTCTTACTTTCTCCTTTGCCTTTTTTCTCTTTCTTGTGATGATGGCTTTCATGACTTAGTTGGACATGTGGCTTCGTCTGTTATAATCTGTGGCGACCCGACCTTTCCCTGAGTGTTCCTTCTGACACACACGTCAGAAGTTGCCGTACCGTATTCCCTATCATTCCTTTCTGGATGTTTTCCAGGTTCTGTCACAGGGTTTTGACTTACAAATTACTTGGAAGAACATATTTAAATTTCCAATTAAATGACATGATTTTTTATTATCTTTAATTTCTTAGACGTTCTGATAGGATGTAGTGTGTTATGTACCAATTCTGGGGTAGTTTCTGTGATTTAAGTTTTGGTCGGGTGCGTGGTCGATGTTATGAATACTGACATTGCCTGAGAAGAGCGTGAGTCGTCCAGCGCTCGTCACAACGCACCGTCAGCCTCACTGGACGAACAAGCCAGCTCTAGCAGACTACCCTCATCCCCCGTTCTCTCTTGGAAGTTCAGGGGTGTATTTTGGACTACTCCACACGGAACTAACGCGTCTTCAGCATGGGATGATTTCTCCCACGCAGCCCGGGGAAGTGCCCCGGACGACAGACCGTGGTGCCCAACGTCTAGAGCGCACTCTACTGCACGTGCCTTTAATCCGGGAAAGTCTGAGCCAGTCTTCCTGTAGATGACAGCACACCTCCCTTACTACATGAAGTGCAATACTGTCAGTACATCCTCGTAGGCCGTGGTTCAGCGCAACAGCACTGCAATGTGAAGACAGTTTCTAGATCTTACAAAAAATTTTTTTAAAAGATGAAAAAAAATATTGTACCTTCTCCATCGCTGAGCCAGTGCTCAGGAGACAGTAGACCCGCCTGTCACTCGAGGTGTGTGTTATTTTTTTATCATTTACTGTCACAGCATTGTGTTGGCTGTTATGCCAATTAGTTATCAACAAAAAAGTGTTGAATTATAACACCGTGATTATAAATTTTTCAACGTTTTCCCAGAATTCTGTTTTCTTTCTATATTTGAAGCTGTTATCAGGTCATTAAGCTTTAGAATCATGATCCCTCCCCAGTGACCCCCCGTCTTTGAACAGTGGTCGTGGTCCATATCAATGCCCATGGTCTGACATTAATGTGGCCTACAAGCTCTTTTTAAAATTAGAATTTCTCACCTAGCACACCTTTCCCCCTTACTGTCTTTCCAGTGTACCGTGTTAGACGTCACATGTCTGTCTCGGGCGTACCGTCCGTATTTAGCAAGCGTTCCTGATGCGACCGGCTGTAAACATTAGCGACGTCCCCCGCCTCCACCCGTGTGAGTCCGAGGCCCTCTTGGCTCCGAGCCTCCGTCTGCGGCCAAAGCTCGGTCCTCGCCAGCGCTTCAGGTCTCGCCTCTCAGAGAGGCTGGGTAGAGCTTGCTGAGACAGACCGTATGTCCAGGGATATGTTTCTCCTCATTCTACCCTTGATTGCCCGATTTCCTTTCTCTGGAACCAGTTTCCTTCTCCGTGAAACAGAATCCTGGACACGTTCCTTCTCTGAGAGTGTGCTCACGGGACACCATTGTAGCCCCACGAGACACAGGAGCTTTGGAGAATTCTTTCTGGCTCTTGGACTTCAGCGTTGGCTCTACCGGGGGTGTGAGAGGTATTTCCGTCATGGGGGTTCAGGCGAGGGTTGACCTCGCTGGCGTGTGTGAACTCTCAGAACAACGTCTCCACAGGCTAAGAACACTGTCCCTGCTGATTCAGCCACCGTCCGTCCTCACCCGTGAGATAACTTAGCGGGTTGGGTGCCGGGCCAGGTGCCTGGTAGCCGGGTCTCAGCCTCGTGCGGGCCGGTGACCTGTTTTCTGCTTTGCTGATGCTGTCGAGAGCGCAGCTGTCTGTCATGTCGAAGCGCCTTTCCCCACATCTCAGGGTTCTCTCTGTCTAACTGCAGCTCTATTTTCATTCACTCCGTTGTGATGGAGGACCTGCTGTCTCCCGTCATTTCCCTCCGTCTCCTCTCGGAAGGTCCTCTTCCTTCCCAGAAATCATGTTCGCTCACCGGACCTTCTCATTCTATCCTCCGTGTTCTTTGAGGCTTCATTTAGGATGGCACTCACCACGGCCCCCGCCCCGAATCTTGGCCGCGACCCACCCTACATTCCACTTCGGAGTTAGCAGGAGGAGAACACACGCTGCCCCTCCACGATGGCCCCAGCAGCGGCCTCCCCTTGCCAGAACCAGCGGCGGCGACGGCAGCAGCAGGGTGGGCAGGACCCCTTGCCCTCCAGGTGAGCCGCGGCTCAGGGTTTCTCCTCCCCCTCCTGGCTCCAGGTAACGGGAAAACCGCCTCTTGCCTCAGTCCCAGCCCTGACGACGTTTTCTCTTCGTCTGCTAATGCTCATGCTTCCACACCTGCATAGCCACGAATTAAACTCCCCTGTTGAAATGCTCGCTTCTGCAGAGTCTTTCCTTAATGTCTGCATTTCTTCTTCTGTTTAGTTCTTTCTCATTTCTACCAGAAGATCCCGGATTCTGTGGTGCTTGGGGAAGAGGGCTTTCTCGCCCCCTTGCTGAGACTGCGGATCCCACCGACTGCGCTGCCCTCCTCGCCAGCACACCCTGCACCCAGGTGTCACCTGTGGGGCACGAGTGTGGCCTGGGTTCAGAGATTATCCCTCCAAATTCCCAACTGGTGTAACTGGTTAGGTATCGCGACTCACGTAAATGCGTTAGCTTGGGGCAGACTATGCGTGGTTCGGACATGTTCCCCAAGGAAAATGTGGTTCAGGCTGCGGTTACAAATTCTACAAAAATAAGAATCATAATAATTCTCCCAATGCCGAATGGGTGGATTTAATCTGTGCACATTAGGGTTGAGGAATTAGCCCTTGGGGCCGGGTTCTCATCCCCGGTTGAGGAGTGCTCAGGTTAATGTCTCCTACCCATCTGTAGACACGGCATCAGACCCACCCCTGGACCCTCGGCAGGTGCAGAGCTCACCACCTGGTTACTGGGAGGGGAAAGATGGTAAAGAGTCACGCTCTTTATTTCCTGACGCCGCTCCACTTGGTACAAGCAGATCATGTGTCCAAGAGCACGCTGGCTGTATTTTGCCCAGCACGGTAGACGTCTGTGGTGGGAGTGTGTTCACATTATCTTGTGTTCATACCGTGGAAAGTCAAGTCCTCATCTGACCCAAAGGGTTAAAGCAGATGAGATGAAGGTAATGTACTGAAAATCTCAAAGTCACCCACACACATAAAAGAATGACCCCCCCCTTTTTTTTAATCAATGAGATTTGGCTTGGATGCAATAAATGTACCACAAGTCATTATTTTTTGGAGAGTGAAACACCACATATGCATTTTTGCATTTCCTGAGAAGTTATAATAAAGCAAACCGTGCAATCAGCTTCCTTTCTAGGATGAACCAGTAGCTCAATGTTGTAGGAAAAGTATGAAGATACAATGTAAATATGGTTCATGAAGATACAATGTAATACAGTTTATGGGCACACAATGGGAAATGTGGTTCATAAAGATACAATGTAACATGGTTCACGAAGACACAATGTAATATGGTTCATGAAGATACAATGTAAATATGGTTAAGGTGTTTGCTTGATGACCACCATGTGTGCCCATGACAGGCAGGACCCAGGAGATGGTGCAAACCAAGCAGATCTCACAGAGATCCCAGAGAAAACACACCTTCTGGAGGGTGTCCAGCGAGCTCATGTTGGCACAGTGGTTTGCCTATGTTCAGTTGTACACAAAGTGTTAAGAATGAACCTATAACTAAACTCACAAACTGTGAGTTTAGACGCAGCATGTAGAATGTGTTTCTGTCACAGGGGTGAATATCATAATTCACAAGAACCACTGGGAGAAGTTGACATTCTAAATGCTGGGTTGAACAGCTCCTGTTACAGATGGTGGGTGTGCCGGAACCGCCTGGCGGGGCGGGGATCTCGAAGTGTAAATTCCAGCAAGCTCCTCTCCCAAAACCTAGATCTTTTAATCAGAGTGATCTGAGATTATAAACCAAATTGGCAGAAACACAACAAAATACTAAGCACATACATCTACTCCCTGTTATGATCTTAAGTTTAATTTCATTATTGCTTTTGTGTTCGTGCTGTAAAGAGAAGATCCTGCAGGTCCAAGGAAGACGTGTGTCCCGAGGCTCGGATTCAAATTTTATATTTATCAAGACAGACACTTTGATTTTCGTAAGAACTAGAACAAAATAATTATAAAATCAAACACAAATAACATAAAATAAAAACAAAGGAAAATAGAATATAAACTACGACTCACTTGCAAAAGTCCGTTTTCTGCTTCTAGAAAGGCAAAGGTTGGCGTTCGTGGGCGGCTCAGTCAGTTGAGCCTCTGACTCTTGGTTTCGGCTTGGGCGGTGATCTCAGGGTCGTGAGGTCGAGTGTGGAGTCTGCTCGGGGCTCTTTCCCTCTTCCCCACATCCCATCTTGCACTTGCTCTCTCTCAAATAAATAACTAAGTCTTAAAAAAAAAAGAAAGAAGGAAACAAAGGAAGAAAGAAAGAAAGAAAGAAAGAAAGAAAGAAAGAAAGAAAGAAAGAAAGAAAGAAAGGTAAAGCTTCCTTTAAGTCTGTCTGTGAAGCTTGTCCGGACCAGGACAACAGGAGAGCGAGGATCATGCTTTTGAGGTCTAACTCACATACTTGGAATTTAGAAGGGATGGGCTGTGACTCCCCTCGTCCAAGAAATACATACGAGTCACCAAATCTGGAACATCTTGGCAGCTTTTCTGATAGTCACTGAATTTTCAAATAGTTCACATTATGCGTATAGCGTACGTATGTGACCGCAAAGTCGTGACTGTGCCTGCCCTCCACCTTTAGGCAGCAATTACAGAAACAGCATGTTGGCTGCTGGCAGTGCTTAAATACTGATTCAGGAGGTCTGGGGCTGAAGCAATGATCCTGATTTCACACATTTTGGTGTCTGGACCCATGTGCACATGCACGCGCCATCGGGGTTAGGCAAAGTCCTAAAGAAATGTCAGAGCCCAGTGAGCATGGAGTTTGTATGCACCTCGTGTGACTCAGGGAGAGCACAGCTTGGTGACGGCTCATGCACCCAGAAGCTGAGCACAACATGGAGACGAGGAGCCTGCATCCTCTGTGTGCGTGTGTGCACACGTGTGCTTGTGTGTGCATGCGAGCGTGTGTATGAAGGAAGTGTGACAGCTTGGTAGGGTGAGGCTGTGAGGGCCATAGGTCCACCTACGGAGAATGCATAAACGATTTGTCTGACTTCATATTTAGGGGCTGATCATGGAAAGAATAAAACATCACTGGTCACTCTAAGGTACCACCATCCGGTCTCTAACATGGTCACCAACCCACGCCAACACAAACTTTTCCGGATGCCATTTGAAAAACAAACTGCAATTCACCTCCAAGAAAGGACTCATTTCACGGTTTCTTCAAGACCAGTATTTCCTGTGTTTTTTAGGGGGTTGATGCTACAGGGAAAGGTCAGGGTGATTATTTAGTGGGAAAAATTGTATTTGCTAGGACTTTATTGGTTCGCTCTCAGAAATCTGACTTATTTATGACATAAGTCATTTTAGAGCAGTTGATAGAAGTTATTTCTCTTTTATGACACTTCTTTCTTTGTGTAAAATTGTGCCATAAATGATAGTGACAGTGTCATACAGTACTACTGTATTTTTTGTATGTTGTAAAACTTTGCTACTTTATGGTCAAGCAAACTAAAGTTGTGACTGTCGGCTTCTCAGGAAGGAAGTGTGAGGACCTTTCATGTTTTGAAGAAAGCATTTAAGAGGGTAATATATGGAGGAGAAAGTCCCATAAAAAGAAGGGTAACTTTTATGTTTCCTCCTAGATGCAGAATTAGTTTTGGGTTGTGTTCCGCGTTAGGAACAATAAACATCCGGGGTCATCAAGGGTTTCTTCTCGCCCTCAGTCCTGCTTTACGGGTGTCCACACTCGGAGTGTTTCACACCTTGTCTTTGGTGAGAGGTCTGAGTTAATGAGTTTCTCAATCTGTTTGGACACTCAGATATACGACGGCTCTCAGCTCCACAGAGGCTGCTAGCAAAGCCTGCCGACTTCTGATTCAAGGAGGAGAAAGAGCTTTTCAAGTCCCCTGGGATTTATCCCATTAATACTTTTACCTTGGGTCACTCCAAGGTCAAGAACACCTCAGGATCTCGCTCATGTTGACCTGGGGGGACCAGTGGCGCTAAAGGGGCTTTAGATCATCTGCTTATGCACACAAGTAGTTCCTCTCATTAAAAATGATTTTCTCTGTTAGCGTGTGTTCAGTTTCTTGGTGTGAGCTGAGCACGAAGAGGCCAACGGGAACCGCGGTCGTGAGAAGCAGCCTTGCTAATGGGAGAGCCTGGTATTTGCAGCAGAGAGAATTCCTTCCATGGGAGCTTCACGTAACCAGGCATCTGTCCACATCTTCCCCCACAGACCTGGGAAGGCCACGGAGAATTTTAGTGGAAGGAAGAGCCTCCCAGAAGTTGCCGGATTTCCTCGGCGTCCTACGGCGAGAGGCCAGGAAGGCGGTGATGAGAAGCCAGACCTGAACCAGGTGGTGGTCTCGGTCTGCCCGAAGGAATGATCTGAACCCAGGAGACCACAGACCCCCAACCACGGCCAGCTGTGGAGACGGCCTGCCTGACTCCTGAGCCGGCTCCTCCGGGGTGCGTGCTCGGGATCAGGCCGTGCGGTGGGTTTGGCCGACACAAGGTGTCACTGCCGGTGAACTGGAAGCAGCCGTGGGAAATGCTGTCCCCGCTCAGAAGAGGAGGTTTTCCAGGAAAGCAGGCCACTTCCCACCTCCGACCATGGCTCGTTGCCTCATTTGCTTTCCCTCCTGCCTAACTGATGACCTAAGGAGCTGCTATGATCACGGAGCCGGCACTGGGACACCTCCTCCAAGCCGGCTTTGGCTTCCCCAGCCCCACGGTTGGTCTGTCACAACCCTGTACACAGACCCATTCTAGTTTTTCATTTCCCATATTTACCGCATTTTTAAATGGTGCGCTCAGCTTTCTTAATCAAATAGTATTTCCAATTTTTAATAAAAGTTGTATGTGGGGTTAGAAAAGATTTTGTAAGACAGAACGCCCGGATTTCTTCTTTTAATTATGAAAATTAAAGCCGTTCCTTGGCATTTCTGAAGGCCTGTTGTTTGTTAATAATATTTACATGACATCATTATCTGAATTTACTATGCAGCAATAAATAAGCTGTTTTCCAGCGTCTTCAGGTGTTTAATTCAGTGGGGTTCTGGGTATGGGAAGGGTGTGCGGGCTCTGATCACAAGGGCACCAGGGCTGTTGGTGGGGCCTCCGGTCTTGTTGGAGCCGGGCTGGGAAATCGGGTTGGCAGGAGACTCTTCACCAGAAGGCGACGCTAGTGAGCACGGTCTGGCCGCCGCTGGGAACAGTATTTGCTCCTCCCAGGCCTGGAGCGCGGGGCTGACTGACTTCCGCTCCACGGGAGTTGTCTGTGTTTGCATGGGTGTCTGTGCCTGTGTGTCTGCGCACACATGTGTGCACGCTTGTGAGCACATGTGCATGCCTGCGTAATACTATGTGCATACGCCCATGTGCACACACACGTGAACACACACATGTGCATTCCTGCATGCATGTCTGCATGTGCACATGGCCATGTGCGTGTGTGCCTGTGTGCGTACCCGTGAGTCTCTGCCTGTGTACACATGTGTGCATATGTGCACACACGTGTGTGGCTGCTTGTGTGTGTGTGTGTGCACGCACTGGATTCCCAGGCACTCCAGGAAAGGAGTGCTTTTTGGTTCTTCCAGCTAGAGTACCTGAGGTGACCTCTGTGCCGTGTAGACCTGGGCGGGAGCTGTGTGTGTGTGTGTGTGTGTGTGCGCGCGTGTGTGTCCCAGCGGAGGCGATGGAGGAAGGCAGGGTCCCTCTGACAGAAGGAAGAAGGTGGGGGGAGGTGGGGGAGACAGAGACGTGGAGAGAGACAGAGACAGAAGGACACGGAAACAGAGGGAGTGGTGCCCTTCTCCCGCAGCCCCGCGCCGCCCCTTCCCCGCAGGACCAGGGGGAGGACAGTGTGTGGGCGTCCCTGTCCCCGAGGCCGGGCCCGCTGCCCCGCGCGGCGCGGAGCACCAGCCTGGCAGCCCGAGCAGCCGGGAGAGGCGCCCCCTCCTAATGGCTGCCTTTCATCGCGGAGCTCCCCGAGAGCCCCGGTGGCAGATTGTCGACTCAATTACTCTGGTGTCAGGTGATTATCCTAGGTCTCAGTGTAAGCTTCCATTCACACACGCCATATTTCAATTACGGCAGCTATGAAACAAGCTGTGTATTCAAATCGCCAATCACCTTATCACTGCTGAACAATGTCAACTGTAAAAAACGCCAGCTGAAGGCAATTACACATGTGTTGAGAACCGATTATGATTACTCTCTGTGGTATTTGTGATGAGCTGGGGAATGTTCTGAAAATTTAATTTAATGACAATATGCTTGCTGTACAATCCATAATACCTCCGGAATCCAGCGCGGGGCTATTAAAGCTGATGGGAGCGTATTACCGCCGAAAGGCTGGGCCGGGCGGCTGCTGGATGCCTCTACGGGGACCGAGGTAATTTCTCCGCACATTTCTAACGGCCCAGGCACACAGCTTCCTGCTCCAGCTGCACTCGGAAGGTGGGCCCTCTCCGCGCTGACGGAAGGGGTTTTCTGTGCTGTGGCTGAGGGGCTGGGGGCCTCTGGGCCTGAATCGCGGGCGAGGGGCACCCACATTCCTCCTGGAGAGCGAGCCACCACAGACACGGCTCTGGCCCAGCACCAGCGCCCCGGACGCCCCCCCGCGTCTTCAGTCCCACCAGTTGGTCCCCGTCTGCCAGTGTCATGCCCCATCTCAGAAATGCTGTAGAACAACGACCCGGCAGAGGGAACCCTGACAGTGGGGGCCAGACATGTGCGAGCGGCCGATGGCAGCGGCCCCATTGAGGAGGTCTATGTGAGGCCGAGGTGGTCCCCCCCGACCCGTGACCCTCGTGGGCCAGCCAGAGCTTGGTCCCTGCTCAGACCGCGGCAGCCGGCACAGTGGAGTCAGACCAGGGGAGGGACGTGTGTGCCGTTGGGTGGAGGAGTCTGGCAGGGGGCAATGAGGCGGGGCAGTGGGGCCCCAGAGGCCAGGAGGGTGCTGCAGAGGGGAGGTGGGGACACCCGCCGCCGTGGTGACCCGTGTGGCAGAGCGGGTTGTGTGCAGCTGAGCTGGGCTGGCTCAGAGCCATAGTGTGGGTCCAAAGCCGGTTTGACACGAAGCCATATTCACTCCGTGTCCTGAACAGCAGGGACCCAAGTTGTTTACGAAGAACACAGCCGTCACGTCTTCACTCTTCTGCTGATCGAAGTGAGGGACAGTGTTGTCCTTGTGGGAAGAGTGAAGCAGCTTCTCTCTTCAGGGATTCCGTGATGCCAAGGAGAGCTGATTGCAGGCCATGAAAGCATCGTTCGGTCTGATTTATCTGAAGTTCCAGACTTTGGTGATGTGAAGATTAAGATTCTTCTCAAGTGAGCTCGTCCTGGAGGAACGCAGGGGTCTGGGCTCGGCTGCCTCCAACTCTTCTCGTCCGAACAGCGTCAGTTGCTTGTGATGAGAATGGGACGTATCTCTTAATACCGCACGTTTCTTTTGGAGAAAGTATTTCTTAAAATTAAAGTGTCCCAGAGTACCGTTCCTTGGATGAAAACCTCACTGTGACAAACACCGTGCACAAGTCTGTCCTGCATGAGAGTCTCCGCGGGTTATCACCTGGGCCCATTGCAAACGTGCTGCTGAGTTTGGGGGTCTGTGATTTGTGTCCCTTTCCAGAATTTAAGCAGCGTGAAGATTACTGACATGTACACATCCCCTCAGCGTTTGGGGGTCTTCAAATCTGAGTGCCTGTTCTTTGCCTACACGGGCTTTGTACTCTGGTTCATAAATGCAGATCTCATTTGCTCGGAGATTTTCACTTGGTAAATAATCCCCCAAATTGTTTTTACTAAAGACCACTGAAAACAGAGACAGCGCTTTTAAAACCCAAGGGGAGAGGGTCACGAGTACTTCTAGTCGTCCCCTGAGACCATCTGCGGCAGAGAGGATGGGGGACGCCACAGGTGCATAACGATCCCCCTGAATTTACGGTCAGGACACCAAGGCCAGGAGGCCCAGCAGTGGGGGCCGAGGTGAGCCCAGAGATGGCTCCAGGTCCTGAGCTTTCACCCTTGCGCTGACTGATGAATGAGCTCACCGCACAGTGTTTCCTGCCGCTGCCCCCGGCCTGGAGCCCTGACCTCAGCCCCGGCCCCGGCTTGGGAAGGGGGTGACACCCTCTGGGATCGGACAGAGGCCGGTGGTGCAAGGCGGGCTCTCTCTGGAGGGGCTGCAGGGACGCGGGGACCTGTCCGGGTGGCCCCGCACGCCCGAACACAGCCACGTCAGGGATGCAGCAGAGAGGGCTGCCTCCTGACTCTGTGAGACGGACGCTCGGGCCCTGACGGGAGCACAGCGGCGGGAGGACGAAGCCGCAGACGGGGCTCCTCTCCGGCACCCCGCATCTCCCCGGGAGCTGTCCGCGCTGCCCCGGGTCAGGGACGGGGTCCGTCCACAGCCACGCCCCTCGGCACGGGTCCCCACGACGTCGGGCAGCGTCTGGGGAGTCACGCGGGGGTGGGGCAGGGAGAGTCGGGGGGCCTTGCCGGGAGAAAGGCAAAGAGCCTCGGGGCCTGGACAGGATTCTCTCCAGTCGCTGCGTTTTCGGCTCTTCCCGCGGGGAGTTCTCGATTCCGGTCCGTTCCCGGCTTCCTCCCTGCGGCGTCCCGGCGTGTGCGCGTCCCCCGCGGAGGGCAGGGCATGGGGGACCCTCTCGGGGCGTCTGCTCTCGGGGCGCTTCCTCCCGGGCCGGCCACTGCACGCGGCGCCGGACTCCTGCGGGTCCCACGACCCCGAGCTCGCCAGGAAGCGCGAGGTCGGAGCGATGGAGAGGCTCAGCGCTGCCGAGTCGCACCTCCCGCAGGGAGCCCGCGGGGTGCCCAGGCCCGGCCACAGGGGCCTGCAGGCCGGCAGCTGCGGAAGACCCCCCAGCTCAGACCCGCGGTGTGTCAAGGGGAGGGTGACGCGTGGCACCAAACACGCAGCCGTAAACCACGGCCTTTCTCGGGGCAAGTCTTCAAGCGACCCTGCTCAGACCAGGTGTTCCTGGATGTTGCCCCCGCCTGCTGGCCTGGCCGCGTTTTGTGATATTTTATAGAAATATTCTCGAGAACGCTGTGAGATCAAAAGCCAGAGGAACCAGGCAGCGCCAAGAAAGCGGCTTTCCTGGTTGCTCGGTCTTGGTGCTCCCTTCGCCTGCAGAAGCTACCGGTGATCGGATCTTGCACAACCCAAAGATCCCGACGGCAACCACTGCACTTCGCCATTGTTTGAATTTGCAGATGTTCTTGTTTTCAAAATTTTGATGCAAGTATTACTGTACTAGTACTTACCATCTATCGTATTTTATAAATACAAGAGGAAAAACACACTGTCTTCACACCCATGTATAGCGTAGCCATTAACCTTTTTAAAATAAAATATATAAAATGGGCTAATTATGGGATGGAGTGCAATAATTGTACTTATTTGCATGTCTTTTAATCACATGAAGAAAACAGGCATTGGCACTTAAATATGATTATATTTTCCAAGACCGGCAGTTGAACCACAAATCAATGAGGGACCTTTCCAGCAGCCTGGATTGCTAGCTGTTTTTCTTCATGTATAATTCTTCACTCAGAAAAAAATGCTATCTGATTACAAATTATGTACCTATTCTTACTTCTTTTGCCCAAGGCAGCAGTTAATTTTTGCCATAGGTCATAGAGGATAAAGCCCCACAGATCCGGGAGCTTCTTAATTGCGTTGCATACAACTAGCTGTCGCCCAGCATCTCCAAGGAATTATTGCACCTTGCCGATAATGCCCTTTCCCTGCAAGCCATGAAATGGATTCTCCCTCTACTGCTATATTAATTAGACTTCAAGGATGTTAGAAAAATTATAGCTGAGGCTTCTGCTCAAAAATTTAGGCACTGTTATGGGAGAAATCTCGCCAGAACTTCCAGGGAAATGAATTAACCTTGAGGCTCTCTTGTTTCGGGAAGAAAAGGAGGAAGGAGCCCCCCACGGCTCCCAGCTCCTGCCCCTGCAACAATATACAAGTTTTGATAGAATTCCAGGTTAAGTTTGTCAATTCTGCTGTTGTAAAGACGGACTGAACCGGCACGACCTGTGCACGTCTCAGGAGCCCTGGGAACCGCGGTGCGGGCCGTATATCACGCGTACAGTGAGGAAAGGGGAAGCAGGAACGGAGGGCAAAAGGCGAAATGGTTTGTGTCCATTTAAGAAAAAATCAATAATAGCATAAAATTGATTTAGTGCTTGTCATAAAACATAAGTAAGTGCTGGAAAATAGAGAAAATTGAGTCTCAATTTAATCTGCACAAAAGCCACACTGTGCTGATGAATTGTGTGGGGGAGGGGCGCGCCGTAAAACCCAAAGACAGATACGTAATTGTCATATTAAGGACTCTTTTCGGGCTGTAGCAGTCGGGGGGTAGGACCCATTAATCATGTGGATAAGGGGCATTGAAATCAAATCTCAATTAAAATCTGTTCAATAATGTCTCTAATATGTTTTTCAAGCATTAATTTTTTCCCATCGATCCCACACCCCATAAATCAGATATGTTGCTGTGGGTGTATTAGTTTATGGAAGAGAGGATTACGGCTTTATGAAGTTAATGCAGCAGAACCGCGTAATTTACACAGCCTAAAGTTTTATGTCTGTTGTTCATTTCTATTAGTTTCTTCAGCTAAAAATTATTTGGGCTATAAAACTAAAACCCAAGTTCATCCCTCCCCAAACATATATATACTTAGCAACCAGATTCCAGATTCCTTTCTCCCAATTTGGCTGGGAAATGACACTTGGAGGCTCGGGAAGCCGAGTTCTCTGTGTGCGGGGCGGTCGTGCAGGGCCGTCTGTGCCCCGGGAGACTGGGGCCTCTGGGCCCATCCCTACAGGGCTTTGGACAGATTTAACAGAAATTCCAGAAGACACGGGCCCCTCCGGCTTGGCCTCGGAACAGTCCCAGGCACCTTGGGAGGGTTTGTGATTTCTGAACCGGAGGCTGGGATCTCCTCCACGGCCGTGCTGTGCGGGGCTGTTGAAATGGAAGGATTTGTTTTTAAACCGATTACAATCATTTGTTGTTGTCACCAACAAAGGTGCAGAGCCCTTCCACACAGAGGTGACATTTCCTGATTCCCCGTTACACGGGTGCTACCTTAAAACCATTTTCCAAACGGCAAGTGGCTTCGGAACGGTGGTGAAGCAAGCCAGGGTTTCTGAGGCGTCAGCTCGCACCGCAGGGCAGAGGGAGAGAAGGAGCAGTGGCTCTCGGCCCCCTGCCCAGCTGCGAGGGAACTCAGCTGACTTCGGACCGGTCTCCTCGCCGGGGAGGTGGGGGTCTGACCCAGCGATGTCCCTGGGTCCCTGAACCCATCATTAGCCATGCTGAGAACTGGCTTCTGCGATTCCCTTGGCTTGGAAATTCTTACCACTCTGTGTTCTCAAGGAGACCAAACATGTATTTGAAGGCTTACATCGCTGCTTGACGGACTCATCTCCCCGTAGGCTCTGCTGCCGTGAGTTTGAATTTAAGTGATCCTGTCACAGACTGGGGTACAAATATACCCAAATGGTTTTCTTCTGGATCCTTCTCCAGACCGTTAGTGGAGCTCGCCCTCTGAGGCAGGCAGGGTTCAGCCCATCCAGCACGAGCCCTGGACCCAGGTTGGGGTCCGCTTGCCCGTTCGGAGCCTGGCAGCAGCCCCCCGTCCTCCTGTGCCCCAAACCACCCGCACCGTCAAGGTTTCCCAGTGGATTATTTGTACAGAGTCCCTCTACACCTCTTCCCCTGGTATAGGAGGCCTTCTGTGTGTCCCATAGCTAACTTCTTTTAAAAAACAATTCTATTCTTTCTAGAATAGTTGTAGTTTGGCAGAAGCATGAACTTCAGAGAGCCGCCGTGGACCCACACGCAGTCTCTCCTGTTAGTGGCCTCTTACGCTGGTATCAGCGTCTGTTCCAATGCTGTCCGTACTGATGCGTGATCAGGAATTGAAGTCCGTACGTCACTCATATCTCCTTACTTCCTACTCAGCGTCCTCTCCCTGTTTCTGGACCCCAGGCAGGACCCCACAGCACACTGGCTGCCCCGCTGCTGCATGTTATCAGTCTTGAACCGGTTCTGGTCCAGGGGTTTGCATATCGTCCCTCCGGTGGGATTTGCTGCGTTTTTCTCTGATGAGCCTTAGGGCGTGGATTGGGCAGAGAGGACCACAGAGGTACGGTGTCATTCACACGGCACCTTATCAAGGTCCATCCATCATCCCGACTTTGACTTTGAGGCTGACCTTCACGGCCTGGCGGAGGAGGCACCCGTCAGGCCTCCCCCCCACGCTGTCCCGGCTGGAAGAAGGCCCCGTGAGCCAACGCGGGTAACCACAGGCCGGTTCCGCTCTGTCCTCGAGGATGGACCATCAGGTTCCTCTTGTGCCTTCCCCGCCCAGTCCTCGAAGGAGTTCTTTCTCCACGGATTGCCGGGTCCTTGTCAGGAAATTATACGGGAAACCGAGGTCGGGGCAGGGCTCCACGAGCCCTGTTCGGTGCTCGGCCCTTTTAGCTGCCGTGCGGTGAAACGCCCACGGGTGTGCCGGGCGCCGTCAGTACCGGCCCCGTAACGATTTCCACGTGGATGGGTCTGACCCATGCGGAGGGTCAGTTTCCACCCTGAACCCACCCCACGCGGGTCACGGGCAGGCTCCCCGCCACCAGGGCAGATCCAGCACCCCGTCCCCCCCACACGCGGACAGTGTCACAACGGCTAACACGGATGCCCTCCCGGCGGGGTTTCAAGTTGCTTCCGCACGGAGGACTTGCTCTCACCTTGCCTCCCTTGGAAACCAGAGGCTGGGCTTGAGCCGGGCCGTGATTTCCGTGCTTCTCGTAGCAGCCTGTTCAGCCTCACAGGTGTGCACAGGGATGCACCTGGGGCCCCGTGGACTTGTGCACTGAGTCATCAAAATCACCCTTTCTCTCTGGCATGCGGCATTTTTCCCAGAATAGATGATTATCGTCATCTCTCCATTAATTCTTTAAATTAACTTCTTTAAGGCTTTTATGCTTCAAGAAGAGATTCAGAGTAAGATTCATGTCATATTCTCCATCAGCGTCATAACTGATGGGGCAAACTGTCAGGCGGGTTAGGACGGACAGGGATGGTGGAGCCCAGGCAGGTGAGCTCCCACGGTGGGCGGAAGGCAGGCTGAAATCCCCAGGCAGACACCGCGCTGGAGCTCGGGGCACCTGGAGGAACCAGGCACAGAGGGGCTGAGGCTGGGATTCTGGGCAGAAAATGACCCCAGGCCAGCCTGGAGCTAAGACGACGGATCCAGAAATCCCACGGATAGGACTGACGGGCCTCCCTCACTTGGACCCCTGGGCTCCCTAAAATTAGTGAAGGAATAGGAATTCACATCAGGGTTTTAGGTCGGATAGCCAGGTTCTGGCTTCTCGAGCCCCACGTGCTGGGGCAGCTTCCCTGGCCAGCACTGGGTCACCGCGGGGCCTGCCCCGAGGCCCCCCTGCCTTGGCTTGGAACAGGCCACCCCGCAGAGCAGGCAGACTGCAGCCCACTTCCTTGTGCTTCCCATCCACAAATCCTCCCCAGCATTTGTGGCAATAAAACCGATCACAACGGAATCATTTGATATGTATGTGACTCACAGAGATCGTTCCCCAAGCCGCTGTTCTAAATTAGTAGTAGTTAAGCGCCCATTGATGGAAGCTTAGAATAAAGGGCTACCCATCGGCCCCACTGCAGCCCACGGTCCCCAGGAAGCAGAGAGACTTTCGGCGGAGCTGCCGTAAACTGCGTGCATTTGGAACGGAGCCCGAAATATTTGGGGGACCTATTCACTCTTTCCCTTCCTGCAATGATATAATGATGTCTGTCACAAGAGCATTTTCGTGCCAACAAATCCTGATGTCACACACGGGCCTTCAAGAAGCCGAGGGTTTTTTCTTCTCCTTTCTTTTCTTCTTGGAGTCTTTTCAGGCTAGAACACTGAAGCTGGATTAGATGCAAACGGATTTTTTCAGACCTTCTCTGCGACAATGCAAGCTTGAAAGGAACATATTTGAAAGCTCAAACTGCTTCAGTTTTCTTGCAAAAAGGCTTAGGTCCCCCGAGTAGGCCAATTATAAATTACAGTGCAGGTGAGCGCTTTTTCTCCCATTCACCAGAGCGGATTCTGTGTCATTAATGTTGCTATGCTGATACCTTGCAAGGGGAGAAAAGGCTTTTCATATCTCGTTAACATCACAGAGAACCGAAATGAATTATGCGACGGGTGAATGGTGAGTGGGTGGAGCTAATGCAGCCTCTACCCTTCAATAAGCACCAGCCTGAACTGCTCCTTCCGCCGAGCCCTCTGACCCTCCCGGGCGCTCTGCACTGACCTCCCTGGCACAAAGACGCTGCTGGCCAAGATTCCGGCATGTGACCCTTAAGTCAGTTGGTGTGAAATTCTAGCGGTGCACTCCGTGCCAAAGCCAGGCTTCCATGCCCTAACCTGTTCCTCACCGAGCCCTGGGGTGCCACGAAGACTGCAAGTGGGACCCTGACGAGGAAGCGCCTGGTGGGACCCCCGAGGTCTTCCGAGGAAAACATGTGCATTTGCACCAGCATGAGGTCAAACCAATTTTCCTAACTTCTTTCCAAACACACACACACACACACACACACTCTCTCTCTCTCTCTCTCTCTCTCTCTCTCTGGAAGACTATTTACTTCCAAGAATTTAGAAATTCGGTCACGCACAGGCATTCCCCTCCCTGGGCTAGTGAGACTTAACGCTGCCACAGTTAGAAATGAGGTCCAGCTAGCTTTGTGGTTGACCTTGAAGGTTAAGGACGCATGACCTTCACCACGAGAACGTCAGCCAAAGCACACGCTTCCCTTGGGATGCCGGTTCGTTGTCTGTGGCCGTCGGTGAGCTGAGGACGGCTGAAATAAACGTGGCGAGCATTCATGGCTGCAATTCAAGCTTAAACGTTCTTTTCCAAAAATATCCACAGGTAACGACAACTCACAGAATTAAAAAAACAAAAAAACAAAACAAAAAAAACCAAACCAGAAACTCACCACTGTCGTTTTTTTCCGGGTCCACGGTACTTAAAATGTAATTGTTTACATCATGTAATTAATTCTAAGATGTCGTCCCTCAGAAACCAGCAGGGTAAATACCGGTCTAAGAGCTCCCTGCAACTGTCCTATTAGGGCAGGAGAATTGTCTCGTCATGGCTATGCCCACAAATAGCAAATTGTTCTCCTCTGTTGAGGCCTGATTAATTAAATTAATTTAGAGACGTGGTCCCTTTACATTAAAATTAGCCTGTCCCATTAGAGATTTCTCTTCCATTCCCAGCCTCCGCGGCCCCGCTTCAGTTAGACTGCCCCCTGCAGCCCGCACACCCGCCCCCCTGCTGCCCCAGGTGATGCCCTTTAAAGGCACACGGAGAAGACACTGCCCTACACGCAACTGCGTTTCTTCTCTCAGGGTCACAGAACCGTCACTGTCCCTTGTCTCTGTGGCACAACTTCCAAACAGGGAAACATGTTTTTAGTCCCTAGGTAATTCTGTCTCCTGGAATCTGCAGAGACCAAATTCTGCCCTCTGGAAGCTTATGTCTACAGAAAGCAAAGTTTTGCAGTATTAACTTTATTTTCTGTGTCTTCACGGGAGTCATTGGAAACTTTTGTAGCCAAAACCACGTTCTGCATGCAGGGAAGGGCCAGTAGTGTTGTGAAGTTGTCCAACTCCCCAAATACATTCCAAGATAGACAGAGCCCCAAGAATGGTAAGTTTTTGAAAACGTTCTAAAAAATGAAAATTAAAATAAAGTCTTACAGAAAACCAGGGTGACATCAGTGAATAAAAGCTGAATTTTCTTAGCACAGATGTGTTGCCCTGAGCTGTGTGCTCTCACTGTTGGGACCAGTAGGAGGGTCAAGGCTATCATCAGCCCGGCTGGGGAGGGAGGGTGGGGAAAAAAGGGACATTCTGCCACAACAGCTCAACTTAAGAGTAATAGTCAAATATGGAGTCGGTGAAGGCTGGCTACAGTAAACTTGCCACATTACTGCTGAAAAGACTCGCTAACATATTTTTAACACATTTTTAAATGCGTGGTTGAGGGATCAGAAGAGGGAATTCCTTGGAGGCCACAGACGACGGAGGAGAAATCCAGGGCTTGAAACGGCTTCTCACAGTGGCTGCAGGTCCTGCGCAGAGGCCACGGGGAGAAAAAGTCCGCTTTTGAGATGAAATGGCCACATGCACTTGCATCTGGAAAAAAACGTCACACTGACTCTGTGGTCTAAACTTCCAGCTGCGATTGTCTTTTTTAATTGTCCATTTGGTGGCGCTCTCATGAGAAGGAAATGAGGAATAAATGTGGACGTAGTTCTGAGAAATAGGAATTCAAAACCAAAGTCCCTAAATATATGATAGAACCACTGTCCGTGAGCCACAGCCCGCAGGAGTCTCATAAACCCAGACCCCCAGCAGGGCAGGTGCTGGAACTATTGGGAAGAGAATATACAGTGAGTGTATTTGTTATGTTTAAGAGGAAAAATTGGGGATAAAAAAGAAGGAATAAAAGGCTAATAAATGGGCCAGATAAGCTACAAAAAAAATCAAACAAAGCTTACAAAATAGAATTCAAACAGAAACCTATTCATGGATCAAACAGTCATCAGCCAAAGCTGAAGACAGAATGAGCCAGAAGGTGGAGCCGATGACACAGAAGGGGAAAAGATTAGACACTATGAAAGATGGATTTGAAAACATGGAACACAGAGTGAGAAAGGCCGATAGGTGTCTGATCAGGGCTCCAGGCCGAGGTGCTCAGAAATGAGAAGGAGGCAAGCATGTAACACACATGGCTGAAAATCTGAATTAGTAAGAGGCACTAGCACTCAGATCTGTGAGGTCCCATGGATTCTAAGCAGGCTGTCAGAAGTCTGCGTTTAACCATATTCTGATCAAACCAAGAGCCGCAGTTTGAAGAAAAGCTTTAAAAAGCAGCCCCAGAGAAAAGAGAGTTTGCTTACCTAGAAGTAATGGCCTTGTAGCCAGCTGCTGGGTCACGGCAGGAAGAACTGAATGCTGCCCGTGACATCAGATGGGAGAGAAACGTCCTGTCCTGTGTCTGTCTTTCAAGATCAAGGGCGCAATGATTGTTCAGAAAGGTGAAAACTGAAATCCTTTCTCCCATCTGGTGCTCACAAGAGCAAATGCCAATGGATGAGCCCAGGAAGACAGAAAATAACTTCAGGAGGAGGACCTGCGTGGAAGGTGACCTTGTTAGTAAACAAAATGTCCATGTACCTCTCTATCCAGGGACACATGCCTGGGTGGAATCCTCACAAAATCAAATGTGTGGCTCAGGAAATGAAGTGGTGTGAAAAACGCCAGCAACATCCGATGGAGGTAGCCAAAGGCGCTCCCCCTCCTTGCCCACTGGCTGCTCTGCACCTGTCCCCAGTGGGCGTTCTGTGCCACCCTGTGGGACAGTAGGTGAGCAGAGGGATGTGACTCATGCTGGGGTTGTCTGCTCCTCAGCAGGGGTGCCCACATGGCTCCCTAGGGTGTGGATGGAAATTGGGACCTTGCTGACCTCCCTCTTATACAGGAGCTTTTCTTAGCCTCCAGGTCCCTCCCGCCTGCAGCCCCTTCCACTCTGAAGCAGGACAGGAAGACACTGTTGTGTGCACATGCATGTACACATGTGTGCTCGCATATGTACATATATAACATGTGCACACAAACAGGCAATCCTAACCATTAAAGGGAAAGGGTTTGGAGAGGGACGACAGAGTGCTCAGAAGCTAGCCTGGGGAATGCCTGTATAGATTAAGGTACAAGTGGCAGAATCAGGATGGGTGCAGAAGAGCCTGGGGAGAGGGCAGAGCAGGAGGGGAGGGGGATGTGCAATCACCCGAAGCAGAAGGCCGTTTGCAAGCAAGGGCATTTCATGTGCTGCTGGCAGGTCAGAGAAGACAGGGCCTGAAAAGTGCCCACTGCATTTAGCAACATGCCCATTCCTGTGGATATTGGCTGAAGCACTTTCAAAAGTGAGTGAGTGCAAAAAAAAAAAAAAAAAAAAAAAAAAAAAAGTAATACAACATGAGCAAGTGAGGAAAGAAGAATGCAAGGCTGGTTCAACACTCAGAAATGAATCAGCACAATTCACTGTGTAAACAAACTAAATGGGTTAGTTGTGATTATCTCAATATATTAAGATTAAATTCAACACCCATTTTGGATAAAAAGTTTCCGTGTGCTAGGGGTGCGATGCAGCTTTTTTTAGGAAAATGGTATCCTAAGATACTACATCTAACATACGCTAAATCATTCCTCTCTGAGAATGAGGAGCTCCCGTGACGTACTTTCTCTCCGCTTCCAGGAAACACCACCCCGGATGTTGCTGCTGGAGCAACAGGGCAAGCAGATAAATGAAAAAAATAAAAGACGTCCTACTGCAGAGCCCAAGATGGAATGCTCTTTATGTGAAGACAGCATGAGAGTCTGTAGAAAATCCTAAGGAATTAAAAAGCCATCAGTGCTAATTAATAAATTCAGCAAGTTTAAAGGATATGAGGTCAAAGTGCAAAATTTCCAGTATTTCTATATATTGGTAATAGACAATCAGAAATTGAACTTAAAATATTATTTACAGTAGCATCCAAAAGCGTAAGATACTATTCAGTAAATGTAACAAAAGTAAATGTAATATGTCCTGTGCAGGACATATACACTGACAGCTCTGCAGCCTTGCTGGGAGAAATTAAGGAAACTGAGTAACTGTAGAAGGTGCCCATAAGATGACTCAGGGTCGCAAGGGTCCGCTCCTCCCCAGCAGGTCCACAGGTTCTGGAATCTCAGTCTCAATGCACAGTTTCTTTCTTTTATAAAAATTGAAAAGCTGACTCTCCCATTTCTGTGACAATGCAGAGGCCCGAGGCGGAAGCTGACTTGAAAAGGAAGAACCAAGTGAGAGGACTTGGACGACGCCTGATTTCGGGACTTGCCGTAAAGCTCCCATCGCTGAGACGGAATTATACGAGCGGAGATGGAAATATGGACCAGAGCACAGCGGAGACTGCAAGAAGCGGACGTACAGGACCAGCTTATCTTCGGCAAAGGCCCAGAGAGAATTCAGTGAGAGAAGCATGATCTTTTTGGAACGGAACTGCCACAAAGGATGTCGTCCTAGAAATATGTAGTAATATGTCAAAATCCATCACATTTTATATAAATGCAATATATAACATATATATTACGTGGCTGATGCTTACCCCATTGTGCAAAAGTACACAAAGTGTTCAAAATGGATCATGAACCTAGTATAAAAGCTAAAACTGTCAATTTATAGAAAAAAATGGGACAAAATCTTAAAAACTTTAAAGGTAAGACAAAAATTTCGCAAATGAGACACAAAATTCACAAACTACAAAAGAAGTGGTAAATTTCATCAGCATCAAAAACTTTTCCAAAGACACTGGAGAAAATTAAAAGACAATTTAAAGCTTATGAGAAAATACTTACAAAACAGCAGAAAGAACACTAACCTCTAGAACCATAAAGGGGTTCTTCCCCCGCTGTCGAATCGTCAAAGACCAGCGGTGGCCTAGTGTCGCAGAGCCTGCATCAGCTTCCCGTCACCTCGTCACAGCGGCGTCCTGCCGTGTTACGTCACCACGAGGAGGCCATGATAGTCCGAGTCCTTTGTGAATAACTTCTTGTTTCTCGTAAAGCGACTGGTCATCTGAAGCAGTCAATGGGCAAAGATTGAGAGGAAAGTGCTGTGCTTAAAAACTAGAACAAAATGCCGTTGGCTGAGAACAACGCAGAGGCTAAAGGCGCCCATACCCTTGTCTCCATCCCGTGCGGTTAAACATCCAAGTATAACTTCCACTTCCCCAAAACTTAACAATTAACAACCGATGGTTGACCGAAGCCTTACCGGAGACACAGTTGGTTCTACGCTACAGGTACTACATGCTGCATTTTACAGTAGAGGAAGCTAGAGAAAAGGTTCTTACCTCCGATTAGAGCAAAAAAAAAAAAAAATCCAATAAAAACACAGCTGGGTGATTTGGCAGACCCCCACCCACGTGAGAAAGGCGCGGGAGAAGGCGTCTGGCGTCCTCACACGTCGGCACAAGCCCAGCGCGGTCACCGGCTCACCAGCTCCGGCTCGCAGAGGCGGGAAGAGGCGCGCCAGCCAGCGCCGGACAGGACGGAGCAGCGCGCACACGCCGACGGTCAAGACAGTGCGGCCGTCCGGGAAAACTGTTCGGTCGCTTGTTATTACGTGAAACGCGTATTTCCGTCCAACGCAGAAACTTACCCAAGAGAAACGAAACCATTTGGCAGCAAAGCCCAATGGTCAACAAAGCAAGCGTTTGCCGACTGGGGAGGGGACCCAGAAGTGTCGGCCCAGCCGAGCCACAGAAGAGGGTTTGGAAATCGAGCGGAACCAGACCGGGTCGGTGCAGCAGAGGGCACTGCGCGGGGAGGGAGCCGGCGGGACGGCATGGGCTGGAATCCCCGTGGCCCCGGGCAGGGAACAGGCCTTGTCAAGATGCTGTGGCATGACCACCATTTACATCTGTGAAAACTCACCAAGTTTTATCCCTCAAGTTAGTGAATCTTGTTGTGTGCGGATTATATCTGCGCGCAGCTGACCACAGGAAGCTGCCCTCGCATCCAGAGACACGTGCGAAAGCCATCTGAGGAGCGAGGGCATGACAGACGTCCCCTCAACCGCCGGAGCAACGGTGGGAGCAGAGGGGTGGCCTTGGGGACATGTGTGCACAGATGTGAGCCAGCTCCTCTCTGAGGTGACGGGTGTCACAGCAGGTGGACGTGAAGGGAGAGGCCTGCGGCCACCATGCGGTGCCTCCACCCAGCAAGGGGACTACACCTTCGGCCCACCAGGGGCTTCTCAGGGGCCTCCCCTGGGTTGTGTCCCCTCAGTGTGTCTTCCTGCCCTTGTAACCTCTGTCCCACCTTCCTGTTTCTAGTTCCTTCCCCTCCACCCCGCCCGCACACCACAGCCCACGAGGTCTCCAGGAGAACTGTGCTCGGCTCTGACTCTCTCGCTAGAAGCCTCACAGTTCTCAGTCTCCCGGCTCTGAGCTCCGGGTCTGGATTCCAAGGCCTCTGCCCCCTGCTCTCCACCATATGTCCCTCCTGCTCACTTTGGTCATCCCCACGCCTTCCTGTCACCTAAAGTCCTGTCCACTTCTGAGCCTACAAACTCCATGTCCCTAAGTTGCCGCACACATTCCTGTCATCCTCGGGTCACTGTGCAAACCTCACCACTCCCAGGGGTCTGGGCAATCATCTCCAGCACTTCCAAACCAGTGGCCTCTAAATATACTAATTTGCCACTTCCCGCGTATAAAAGCTCGTGATGTCAGACGTCATGTGTTGCTGAGTCCATGACGTCCCACAAAACCCCTTCTCCAATCACCAGGGCATTCTACGTATAGCAGAGCAGACGTGGTGAATTGGGTGCTCCAGAAACATTGGCTGAACTAGCTACTAGAGGGAGTCACGCTGCTGTCATGACCTTCCAAGGTGAATGAAGGGGCACATAGCTGGGGGTGAGGAGACATCTTGGACCTGCATCGTCTGAGGCCTGGGGGACTGAGCACACGAGCACCGACGGCGAGTTCTGGGTGAGGCAGCTCTGGACGGGGCTGCTGATGTCCTGCCTGTGCTCACGGAGAAGTCGCAGGCCTGGACAGCGGACAGTGTGTGACTGTCAGGCCACTGTGTCTTAGGGTTGCTGGAGCCACAGGGATGGTCTTCCCTGAGCTTTGGCTAGGAGCTGCTCATTGTCCAGCTGGGGACACATCATCCCCACATAGAGGAGGCCTCGGAGGACACCCTCAGGGGAAGAGGAGACGCCACTTCCCTGGACTGGATGCACCTGGTCTCCTCCTGTGAGGTGGTGGCAGGGGGGTTACCAGGCAGGTGGACGGGAAGACTTCACCGCCTGGGGAAGGCCTGGCGTGCAGGCTGGGGCCGGGGTCCTTGGCAGCAGCCAGGCCTCCTACCCATGTCAGATTCCCCACTGTGTGCCTCTCATCAGCTGTCTCCAGGCCTTGAGTCAGATGCCGCATGTGAGCCGCAGTCTGGCACCATCCGCGCCGTGGGGCGTTGGAGACGGGGTCTGTTCCTTCTGGACGCGGCTGAGGGGAAAGGACAACACCCACGCTCCGAGAGGCTGAGTGAGGTGACGGCTGAACTCCCACGGCAGCAGTGGGGACCAGCAGAGAGCCACTTACACCAGGGCCGTGGGCATCGGAGGACACAGGGTGGGGCTGTTCCGGGAGCTGCAGGAGACCTGCCACCGAGGGTGTGTGAGGCCGTCCCCTCAAGTTCAGGAAACGGTGTCACGGCGAGGCAGGCTGTGGGGCCACCCCCTTGAGTTCGGCAGGAAACGGCTGCTGTCACGGCGAGGCAGGCTAGTCTCTAGTCCCGAGGATGGCAGGGTGGGAAGTGGACCCAAACCATCAACATGTGGGCACATAAAGGCCACCTCCGTTGAGTGTCAGGTCGGGGAGAATGGAGATCTGTGGGAAGCACAGCCTGGGAGGCAGGCGCCAACGTTATGCAGAGGCACACGGAAGACTGGAGGCTGGTCTCAATTATTTGACCAACGGAATAAAGCCCCGATAGGTGGGTAATCATGAGACTCTAGGGAGGTTCATCCCAGCCAAGAACCATAAACTTACTCTGTGAGCACAGGAAACAGTCTCTGAAAATTGAAGCTTTTAGATTAGAAGAGCTTCTTTCCAGAAGCTGGATGCTAGCATCAAGACTGACAGGGAGCTGATTTGGGGGCCACCGAGGAGTCTGCATAGAAGAGTCTAGAAATTCTGGGGCTCTGAGTTGTGTACCACAAGCACTCAGAGAACACCAGACAGCTCACACGGCGTGGATACCATTTCGCAGATTCATGATTCAGTTCAAGCTTCTACAAAGGGTAAAATAAATCCTTCAAGGCTTAATGCTGTGCGTGTCTTCTCGAAGCAGACCAGAGCTCGGATGTCCGGGCAGACCGCTGATCCCAGGCTGGATCCGATTATAAACGGAGAAGACAGACAGCGGCTTCCATCACGGCACCTCACGTGAGCCACGCACGCACGGGGACATCGGGCGGCTGTCCTGGGTCAACCCCACAGCGACTCCATCCTCTTTGGCCGGGACTTTCACAGCAAACTGCGGGTCTGGCTTGTAGGAAGGACCCACTTGCCTCTCTGACGGCCGTCACGGGAGCTCTCCCAGAACCTGGGATTTATAAATCCTGCGTGATCACAAAAATGTCGCTGGGAAGACTATTTGTGGACATGGGGCTGAGAGCATCCCATCATGGAGATTCACTCCTAAATTATTATTTTCTGTAAGCTTTAGTGTTCCAGAAAGATTTTATCTTAATGTAAAGTGCCTGATTCTGCAGTCGTCAGGAAGGCAATAACTTTTCATTAACTTCATTTTTCATTTTTATCTTTCTGTGAGTGTTGCAGAACATAGCATATGATTTTGAATGTCATGTAATAACAACTCTCTGAAATTATCTGTCCTTCCCTTCATTTGACACTAATATTTGATAAGTTAAGCAGATCTACAATGTGGATCCACATCATTGTGCCTTGGGCGATAATAAGAGCTGTCAGTTTTACATTTCCTCTTTGAATTCATGTGGATAATGACTACTGGTTTTTTCTTATTAAAAAATATATGTAGCGCGTGTGTATATTGAGAGACACACACAGAGAGACAGAGAGAGACACAGAGATAGAGACACAGAGACAGGGAGAAATGAGAGAAATGAATTTCAAAAAAGGGAAAAAGCAGTATTTCCTATTTCTGATGTTTCGATGATTTAGATTTTGCTGAAGGGATTCAGAGTGGCTTCCGAATTAAAACGAAGTGACTTACTTTCACTTTAAAAATGCGTGGGCCACGGAGAAGTTTCACGCATTCACTAAAGTTGTATGTGGAACCCTTCCACAACTGCGTGTGGCTGGAGGGCACGTTACTGCTCCCACTGCTGTCCACACCCAGCCCGCTCCCAAGGGGACCCGGACCTGTGACCCAAGCGCTGACATGCTGACCTGGGGCCAGCTCCTGGGAGGGTGTCCCCCACTCCGCAGATGCTCAGGGCACTTCCTTTGTCACCTTGGGGGGCATTGGTCCCTGCTTTGTCAGTTACAGGTGTTTCTTAGCTGCCTGCTTCCTAAGAGGGTGTCAGAGCCTGAGATATAATGATTTATTGGAAATACGTATTTGGTCGTTCAGATGATCCAAATACACCTGATATACTTGGTCCTCATCCAGTTCCTGGAGACGCTCCTGAGCCAGAAAGGGGTCATGGATGTGTTAATGGAGGTGACTTTGGTCCCCACCCCAGGGCGGGGCTGGCTGCCAGGAGGACCAGGCTTGAGGTCAGAGGTTGGATGCTTCAGCCGAAAGCAGACCCCTGGGGAGAGGCCGGAGGTGGACTCGGCCGAGGGCCGTGATTTCACCAGTCCCGGCTCCGCAGCGAAGCCTCCGTAAGCCCCCAGAGGTCAGCTTTGGGGGCCTTTCTGGAGACCTTCCACGCTGAGGGAGCCAGAACTGTCCCTCGGGGGCCGGCGCTGCTCCGCGGGGACAGAAACGTGGTGGTCGGCGACTCGGTCGCCCTGTCCTGTGTCGCCGCCCCTGAGGACCTGCAAGCAGGGGGGCGCGTCCCGGAGTTCTGGGCGCCGCTCTCGCGAGGGCCAGGAACCGGCGGGGGAGCTGGTCGGAAACTGCCGGCGGGGAGCGCGGGGAGCGGCCCGGGGCCTGTGCGGGGCGTAGGAGGTGGGGGTGGGGCAGCCGTGGTGGACTCAGCCCTCGGCCCGCAGGACTTCCAGGTGCAGACCATCCCCCAGAGCCCGGCGGAGCCCCCGGGCCCTGACACAGGCTGGGGAGTCGGCGAGGCGAGTGCAGGAGACAGGAGGTTCCGAGTTCGAGCCGCATCACTGTGGCTCACAGATCACGGCGCTGGGCTGGCGCACAGGGTGACCCCCGCAGCCAGCAGTCTGCAGGCGGGCCGGACCCCAGCCCCACACCGGGTCCACAATGGTGTCAGCCTGAAGCAGACTAACCCCAGAGCCATCCGGCGGGCCGGGTCCACAGCCCCGCGGGGCCCAGCACACACACCGCAGCCAGGGAGGCGGCACCTGCAGACCCGAGCTCTGCGCGGGCACGGTTGGGAGCAACTGAGCTCGTGGGCAGCAGCTGGTGTGGACGTGCCAGAGGACGGCCTGGGGGACTGAGGGTGGTTGCACTGTCCCACTCCTGGTCTTCCTGGATGCCAGGCCTCTCTGGACTCGGGACACCCACTGTGCTGCTGCAGCCCCATGGCCTCTGCCCGGCCAAGGCCCGTCGTGCACGGCCGCCTGCTGACCTGCCGTGGGCACTGCTGGGCTTTGCGTCTCTTCCCAGTGCCGGCTGCTCAACCAGCTTCACGTGCTCCCTGCCGGGGGATTCAGGAGGGCGGGGATGACAGGCTTGCCCTCCTGTTTGGAACCCAAAGTCCAAATGGCGTATTTTAACACTTAAGTGACGAGGATGAGGATTCTGGATGGGAATAAACCAGTTTCTCCAAAACGGACAAAACGAAACGGGAAGTGGTGTAGTCACAAACTGCATTCTGACACGCGGCACGGGGGACCTAGTTCCCAGCTCGGGGGACTTCCTCACAGCACAGCAGAGGCACCTGCGGGAACTGGGGACCCCAGGGCTGGTGTCTGCTGACAGGCGAGCAGGGCCGGCAGGAGGGAGCATCTCGCACTCCACGCCTGACGCGCGTGTGCACGGACGGGGCCGCTCGCGGTCACGCTCTGTCACCCTCTGCCGTGGGGGCGGCCAGGCCAGGAGCTCAAGCAGGCCAAGCCTTCCCCGGCAGAGATCATTTCTTGGGGCCTCACCACGTCGCACAGTCTTGACTCACTCCCCAGCGAGGCAGAGTCCGAGCGGAGCTGTCCACGAATAACTGAGAGACAGACGCTCTGCTCTCCGCCGAGCGACAAGTCTGGGAGACCAGCATGTGTTGCCGCCGGCTCCGTCTTGTCCCTGCGGCCAGGGATGGGGTGAAGGAAGGAAAGTCAGGTGAGCGGGCCGGTGCGCGGAGGCCTGCCACAGCTCCACGTACCCCGGCGGTCAGCTGTCGCTGCCTGCCCGTCTGCTCCGCCCCTCTCTGGGTCTCTCTCAGGCACACGAAACCCGTGGCCCCTCGTGACAGTGCTGGGGTCCCCGTCCTCCCTGCGCAGCAGGAACGGAAGCGCAGCACGGGTCCGAATGCTCAGCTGTCTTCTCCCCGAGCGAGGCTGACATGTTTTCTATCACCTAAAACAATGGTCATGGGGTGGACACGAACATGGGCTTTGGACCGACTGGAAGGGGAGGGTGTCCGATACCCTCCACCAGGAAAGGCTGGGGCGGCCCACTGCCCCATGTCACGCTGGCTGTACGGGTCCCCGTAGCCAGGCCACGTCACCCCTGTGACCCTGTGACCTGGGACGTGTCCTCACCCTCAGGAGCCTTGGCTCTGCGCAAATGCCGGGGCTCTGCAGAGTCACCGTGTGCACACCGTGACTGAGGTGGGAGGGTCTGCGTGACGTCCGTGACCTCGAGCCACACAGACAGTGGGGACCATCATCAGTTCCATGAGGGCATTTCGGAGCACAGAGAGAAGGCCGTACAGCATCCGTCTACACGTGTGAGCGTGTGTGTGTGTGCATGCAAATATGTGTGTGAGTGTGTGCGTGCAGGTGTGCACGAGAGCATGTGTGTGACTGTGCATGGGAGTGTGAGTATGTGCATATACAACCATGTGCAAGAGCATGTGGGCATGTCCGCGTGTGTGCAAAGTGTGTATGTGTGAATGTGTGTACTTGTGTCCCTGTGTGTGCGTGCAAGTGTGTGTGAGACCATGTGTGCATGCGTGACTGTGTACAACCATGTGTGAGTGTGTGCATGCATGTATGTGTGGTGCACGTGTGTGAACACATGTGCAAATGTGTGTGTTCGTGTGCGTGTGTGCATGTGTGTGTGGGTGTGTGCACGTGTGTGTGCGTTTGTGTGCACTGGTTCCTCTATTTCAGCTGCAGTTTCTTCTCTGTATAGATTTTGAGGTTTTGCTTTAGTGCAGAGAAAGCACTAGGCATGATAAACCCTTTCGCAGGCAGAGAGAAATAAATACTTCTCACAAAGCGAGTCATGAAGTGTATTTTTCCCAAGGAGCTCCATTATTTTAAAAACAGTTGCTTTTTTTTTTTTTCATTTTTATTTTAAGGGCCAGGCCAGCCAAGCTGCCGCGCGGGGTCTCAGCCTGTGTGTGGCGGCCGTCCCTGGCCATCATTCATTTTCAGTGGGCGAGGGGGAGCCCTTGGCGCATCAGAGCCTCATCAAGCCAACCAGCCCTGACGCTCTTTAACGAGGAGATGGATGGTCAGTCGGCTCCCACGGAAAATGTCCTCCCGGCAAGTCCCCCGGCTACCAGACTGCCTCTCTTCCTCTTGAATGGGAGCTGTGTGATCCCCTCATGTCCTTGGCGGTCACCACCTGGGGACAGGTTCGCTGGGGGTGGGAGGCATGAGGCAGGACAGAGGACCCTCGTGTGGGATGTGAGCCCGCGGGAGGGTGCGGGCTGTTCCTCCTAAATGCGTCTCAGGCCCGGAACCCAGAGCGGCTCCGCCTACATCACTGAGGAAAAGGGGAGGAAGGAGCCCGTCTCCGCTCAGGCTGCTCTTGTTTTTGGTAAGTGTCCGCAAGACTGTGAAAGGGGCACAGCGACTTCCTAAAGAGAATACAGAGGAGCCCCACACGATGCTTATTGTCTTGCAGCCCTGGAGGCCAAGAGTCCGAAATCAGCGGGGCCTCTGAAGAGTCCCTGGGAAGAGTTCTCCTGCCTTTTCCAGCTCTGGTGGCTCTGGGCTGGTGGTGGCCATGTCCCTCTGATGGCTCTGTCGTCTCCAGTGCCCTGGTGCACCTGCCCCCAGGCTTTCTGCTCCTTGTAAGGACATTAGTCATTGGATTCAGGGCCCACTGGAACCCAGAACTGTTTCACCTCAAGTCCATCATCTGCAAAAACTGTGTTTTCAGGTAAGCTCGTGGGCGCAGGCACTGGGCACGTCTTTCTGGGAGACGTGTTTTGGCCACTCTGCCGGCCTCCCCGAGTGTGCGTCTCCCCATGCAGTCTCCTGGGCCGATTCTCACACACACGCCTGTCCCTCCAGCCACACGGAGCGTCATGACTAGACTCACGTCCTAAACGTCAGGAAGCAGGGGCGCTGCGTGGAGCTGCCCGCAGTGTCCGGCGACCTGGCCTCTGCCGGGATTTGAGGGTGTGGAGCAGCGGTCCACACAGTCCTGCCAGCTGCCTGCTCTGTCCGCTTGCATCAGGAGCGCTTCTGTCTCTCTGAGGCCGAGAAATGCCTTTGTCCTCTTGGCGCTGCTCCTGGTCACTGGTCCCCTCCTGTCTGACCAGATGCCTTTCTAGCTCACACCTTTTGCGAGCCTAGTACCTGCACACCTTCAGGTGCATAAGCTCGGGACCGGGCACCATGCTGCTTTGGGAAGCCCACCACTTCACACCAACCTGATTCTAAGTAATTTTGCTCATCTTCGACCGTGTGAGACTTGAACCCAAACCCAAGGTTGGTGTGCACCTGTTCATCGGAGTGTGACATCGGAGCTCCGTGAAGGCGAGGAGCCCGCGGAGGGTCACCAGTCCCCCCAGAGCTGCCCCCGTGTCTCCCAAGCACGGAGAAAACCCACAGGGAGACCTGTGGGCAGGTGAGGAGGAAGACGGCGTTTATTGGCGAGAAGAATGAAAATCTGAGATAAAATCTGTCCCTTAGTTTTCTCTCTAATCTTACCCCAAATGGACTGATCCTGACTCAGATTTGTTTCGGCCGAAGCGGAGGCAGCATCTCTTAAAGCCCCTTCCCTCAGACCCACACTCCCCGCCGCCAGGGAGTGGCCAGACCCAGCCCTCCAAGGCCAGGGGCACCTTCATTTGCCAGCTTGTTGCTGCTGGGAAGCCCCGGTGGGCCACGCTGGGCAGTCCTGGAGCTCCCGCCCTGCCCGCCCATAGTGCCCTCCGCAGCTCGGGGCTGCACCTCCCGTGTGACGTGGGCACCCCCTGCAGCTTCTAGTTCTGAGGGCGGCTGGGGTCTGCTCAGATGACACTGGCCCCGCCGTGCTGATGGAGGCTGGGTTTTGTCTCCGCAGCTGTGGGGGTGTGACCTGCCATGGATGCCGGGGTGTGGGTGTGGCCTCGCTCCTGGCTCCTGGCCACCCCACTGACACCACCAGCCCAGGGGGTTCCAGAGCCCGGCCCCTCTCTGAGGTCCCGCTTTCCCTGGCCTGTCGTGATCATTTGAGTTCTGCGGGATAAAGCCCCGTGGAGAGAGTGGGAGCGGACCCCCGATGTCCCCACGCAGCAGACTTGTACCTGGGCTCTGCATGTGTCCCCCCAGTTGGGGATGGGGGCTCAGCAAAGGCGGCTCCCTGCTCACGGGCGGAGGGCCGCAGGGACCGCAATCTGCTGGGGGAGCGCTGAGCTTCCCGGTGCCTGGCCTGCAGGGGCTTGCTTGGCCCCCAGACCCCGTGGAAAGCTTCCTTCCACTTTATCTCTGCCTCAACTTGGTATTTCCTCTTTCAAGCTGACCTCCGCCGGGATCTGTTGAGAACAGAGGCCTGGGCTCACATGCTCTGAGCTCGGTAATAGTAACAGGTGCTTCTGTAGCCAGACTATACTTTTTAACAAAGAAAACATGGCTCCATTCACCAGAACGCAGCAGAATGAGGACCAGGGAGCGGTCAATGAGTGACCGAGGGCGTGGCCGGCGTCTTGGTTTCCATCCGTGTGATGCTGGTTATAGCCTCGGGGATGAGAGGTACTGGCTTTATTCCTTTTAGTTCTCTTTATTTAAAAAATATTTTATGGGGGCACCTGGCTGGCTCCCTCGGTGAAGCATTTGCCTTTGGCTCAGGTCATGACCTCAGGGTCCTGGGATCGAGCCCCACAACAGGCTCTCTGCTCAACGGGGAGCCTGCTTCTCCTTCTGCCTCTGTCTCCCTGCTTGTGCTCTCTCTCTCTCTCTGTCAAAGAAAAAAATAAAACCTTTAAAAAAAAACTTTTAAGAATAAAAAATAAAAAAATACTTTATTGGGGTGCCTGGGTGGCTCAGTCAGTTGAGCCCTGGACTCTTGGTTTGGCTCCGTGGTGATCTGAGGGTCGTGAGATCGAGCCCCGTGTCGGGCTCCCCACTCCGCGTGGAGTCTGCTTCTCCTTCTGCCTCTCCCCCAGTCGCATGTTCTCACACTTGCTCTCTCTCTCCCAAGTAAAAAAAAAAAATCTTAAAATAAATACAACTACTTTGTCGTTTGGACGGACGGCTTCACGAGGAAGTGAGTGCTGCTCGCGGCATGCACCTGCTCCTCTGGGGAGGGCTGGGCAGCTGTTCCTGGGGTGTAGGCTTCCCTGCAGGCTCCCTCCTCCTCACAAGACGGGCACCGCGGCCGTTCCTGGGACCTCTGTGACCACCGTGAAACCAGAGCAACATGGAGCTTCTCACGGGGAATGTGGGCGGCCAGTGCAGGCGCGGTCCAGACTCATCCTTCCCTCTTGGGCTGAGTATCCTGCAGAGAGTGGCGAACGGGGTTTGGGCAGAGCAGGGCGTCGATGTCCAAAGTGGCAGCAGTGTGACAAATGCAAGGAAGCAAGGGCTTGTGTGACAAAGGCCGAGCCTTTCACTGAGCAGTGACGGTGAACAGAAGACGCAGCTTGCGAGGGGATGGAGCCGGCTGTCCGGTCAAACATCATTTTGGGTGTTGTTGTGAAGCTGCTTTTAGACGTGACTAGCTTTGAAATCAGCAGCTTTTGAGTGAAATCGATTCTCCTCCTTACTGTGGTGGGCCACATATAATCAGTTGTTGGCCGCAGGAGAAATGACCGGCCGGGAGGGTTCTGCCCCTGCCTGAGTTCCAAGCCTCATGCCTTTTGGGATCCTGACTTAGGATTACAGCCCCAACTACTCCCTGGGTCTGAAATCTGTCAGCCTGCCTCAGATTCCAGACTTGCGGGTCCCCATGATTGCGCGGGTTAGTTCCTTAAGATGAAGATCCCCCACCCCGACACGCACACATCCCACTGGCTCTTTTTCTCTGGAAAACGTGGACTAACATCGTAACTCCAGGGACTCAGAGGTTGGAGAGCTGTTCCTGCCTCTCCATGGTCAGTGACCTCACCCTGGGCTGAGCCCACCAGAGAAACAGAAGCAGAAGCAGATTCCTAGAGGAGTGATCCCAACACTCCCGCAAACAGAGCAGGAGGAACTTAACGTTCAGAAATGGTAAACTCGGCATGCGTCTCACGGCTCCTGTATGGACAGCCCCTGCCCCGTGAAGCCAGAGGACTATTATAGCAGGAGTGCAAAGGGTGAAAAGGGCACACCTCTCATTTATTTCTTCCTTACATTTTTAAAACAAGCTCTTTCAGTGAAAAGGGAATGTTTTGAGGTTCCTGAAGGACGTGTTTAATGCTCTCACACTGATGGGGAGGAACAGAGCAGGAGCTGGCATCTCTGTGCCCAGGGGAACAGAGAAGGGCCCCCTGCCTCGGAAAGACGGAAAAAGGCATCGTGGTGAGTGTCTTGGTGCAGGAGGACTTCCCTGTGTTGGGGGGTGCGGGGCCCATGGAGAGTAATACAGTCAACATGGAACACGGGTGAATAAGGTCATTTTGGAACTAAGGCAAAGCTGAGCTGCCCTCTCGGCCAGAGGGATCATCCTCCACATGTGGTTTGTCCTCGGGGTCCTGCTGTCTGTGCTCTGGTTTCTGTCACAAGGTGACCTTCTACGGATGGCTGACCCCAAGCTGCTGGTGGGTCACCAATGGGGCTGTCACCTGTCTGGCCTTGGCACTCTGTGGAGCCCCATCCAATGCCCTGCTCCCCAGCTGGGGCTGCTCAGCCATCCATCCCATCTACCCCTGCCTCTGCCGTTGGTAAGAACCTTTGCAAGGCTCTCCTTGTTCTGTTGGCCCCGCACACCTGGAGCTCCCTGAAGGCAGGTAGGGTGCCCGTCACCACACAGGCCGGCTGATGGGGCTGTACCCACAGGTGTTCCAGGAGCGTTTGTGGGATGGATAAATGCATGACTACCCAATGAGACACAGGAGGGACAGGTGAATTTTGGACATCATTCTTGGGACATTGACTCACTGTAAAAAGTACTTATCATAAGGTTGGAACTGGTTGTGGGATTTCTACTTTTCCTTGCAGTTTGGTTTCCCTTTTGATGGTTGAGAGATGAGACAGCAGATCTTTTGTTCTCTTCAGTTGAAGACGGTGTGCAAGTAAGTCGGCTTGTCCTTTTGGGCTCTTCTTGATCTCGGGACCCTGCAGATTGCCCCAGAATGAGGATGTAGTCCACATGGTCTACATGGTTCTCGAGTAGCAACCTCCGTTTTGAGGGAGTGGAGCAGCGGAGGGTTCGCTCTGCTGAATGCCATCTCCACCATCGTTAAATCACAGCCCGACTCTAGAGAATGTTGGTCCGGTCTCCGTGCACGGTCTCGCTGCTCAGATAGAGAACATTGTTTAAAATCAGGCTGACCTCCTTTGCCTTAGAGAAAGACCTTGTTCTGGGGCGACTGGCTGGCTTAGTCGGTTAATCCTCCAACTCTTGGCTTCGACTAGGGTCTTGGTCTCAGGGTCTTGAGGTCGAGTCTGGAGTTGAGCTCTGCACTGGGCGGGGAGTCTGCTTGGGATTCTCCCTCTGCCCCTCCCCCAACTCTTTCTCTAAAATAAATAAATAAATGAAGCTTAAAAGGAAAAAGGAAAAGACCGCATTCACTCTCCTAATCAAACATGTTCATAACTATGTATTACACAGGGGAGGCTATGTGGATGCAAAGTTAACTCCAGGAAATAGTTGAGAAGAGTCATCAGTGGTTTTTTGCTACCTGAAGTGTCTGTTGTATTCCAAAGGAAAGCCGTACTTTCCAGCCCGTGGCACGCTGTATTGCTCTACACGGATGTAGGGACAAAAAGAGTATTTTTACAGAAATTAATACAACTGAATTTCCATGGAAATAATTGATGATATAATGGAAATACCAACAATTAAAGAGAAAGGGGGACACTGTCATTTTTTTAATGTGGCTGAAATCAAATCCTACGTAAACCTTAAGGAGAACGCTGTCTTTCTAAATTGAATGCCACCCTGAAAACGTCTAAGCGTGGATGAAGAGACTGATACCTCCAGCCAAGTCCGTACCAAACCCAGTGGGATGCTTCCAGTTCCTCTCCCCATGCAAACAACCACGTCCTTGTCAGAAAGTGCCAGAGAATTAGTCCGTCAGTTTTCTATTGTTGCGTCTGCTTCTGATTTCCACTGAAGGTCAAAAGTATCTTCTTGTAACAATTAGATCCTCAATTATTCACTTTAAAAAGTGTGCTGCGTGTTGAATTCCATGTGGTGACATGTTGGAGTTAGTCAGAAATTCTAGCTCAGGGACTTTAGTTCCATTACGTATTTTAATTAGTGGTGGGAAGGTTATGCTTGATTTGGAGAAAAGGTGACAATTATCTTGTAGTATTTGGACTTAAGTTTGTCATAAATAACTACTTGTGAGCAACGTAGTCATTTTTTCCTATTTACCAAACTTGGAGTATCACATAGGGGAATTCTGCATTTATTTTTCGGGGGTGGGGACAGTCGTGTGTCCTCTAGGAGGTGGTGGGTGCCACCAGGCTCGTCCTGAGCTGCGTGGATATTCCATGCACGGAGGGACGAGTGGTGGCCCGCGTGGAGGTGATCAGGCTCCGCTATGGACTATGGGGGCCCTTCCAGGTCGGCAGCGATGGCGGGAGGCATGCAACAAAATCAGCTGCTGAAATATCCTGTCCAGACTTTGCATGACGTGGTCACAGATTTGTCCCATGGCATTCATTAAGGGATATCAAGATTTTCAAGCTCAAGCCTGTGCTCACTAACTGCTGTCCTGGGCGACAGAGGGGAGGAGAGTCGACAAGCACCCCGAGCAGGGAAGCCCTACACGCGATTCCGGGACAAGCAGCACGTCCTTAGAACCCCGTGCCTGGTCGTCGGCAAGAAGCCGAGGGGGGCAGCTTTGCAGTGATGCATAAACCACATCCAAGAAGAGGGGGAAGCTGCCAGGACGCGAGAAGCCTCAAGCTGCCAGTAGGGACACCCGCAGCGTGGAGGGTCAAGGCCACCAGCTCCCAGCCAACACCAGCTTTCCCATCGTGTGTGCGCCGTCGTGGAAGATGAGCTCCCAGTGCCGGCACAGCACCGCCAGCTGAGGCGCTCCGAGCCCCAGCGAGCCGCGAAGCCGTGAGCAAATGAATGTTACGGTTTCAGTCACTGAGACTCGAAGTGATCGGAAACCTGCAGCACAAAGTAACTGAAACAAACGTTATCTATTCATATAGTCCTTCCTGAAGCAATCATTCAGAGACTGATTCCTCTGGAAAGACAAGCTTGCAGGTATTCGGGATTCAAACTGTGAGACACAGTCCCTGCCCCTGTGGACCTACACTCTGGTTGTGGGCCACAGGAGGACACAGGACTCATGCGATTAGTGACTGAATTTGTGAACCGAGTGTCTGCTTGTCTTCTCTCTGCCTGTCGTGGGCCCCTCACCCCGCGTGCTTGAAGAAGAGGGTGCCTCGATTCCCATCGCCCTCCCCACGGGTCTCAGGTCCCCGGATGTCTCCAGGACACCATGCTGTGCTGTAGACTGGTGTCAGCTGCTCACACCGCATGCCCCGGTGGCCCATGAGGGATCGTCACGCAGGACAAAGCCTCTGGGTAAGTAAAGTCCTGAACCATCTCAGAAGGAAGCTTTCTGCGCAGTCTGAGCCCCTTCCTCTGCCTTCAGCACGCCTGCTCCGGGCGGCTGCCGTGGCTCTGGAGCGGCGCTCAAACGCACACAGCCGGCGGGCACTGCTCTGGAAGCCTTGGGCATCTGCAGAGGACGGACAACAGGGTCAGCTCTGGGCTCCCCCAGAGCCATCTTCCTGGCACTGCCCACCACAGCAGTTGGCACCCGCCCCACCCGAGCTCAGCCTGGGGTGCGCCTCAGTCTCCCCTTCTCTCACTGCCTCCCCACAGGCGTCCCAGTGGGTCCTGCCGGGTCTGCGCCCCCATCCCTGTCCACGGCCATGACCACCACCCTTGTCCACCTGCACCTGTGCTTCCTGACCCACGGCGCCGTGGGACCTGACCTCCCACCATGGGCACCCCACACGACAGCCAATGGCACTTTTATTTCTGAACATAAATCCGACGGTGGTGGAAGTCACCCATGGGGAAGGGCCGGCAGCCTCCTCTGTCTGCACACCGGTGCCCACACCCATCTCTGCCATCCGGGGGCTGCTCTGCATGGCCGGCCTGTCCAGTCCAGCCTGCCAGGCTCCTTGTCACTCGCCACCAGCCACTGTCTTCGCAGCGGAGAAGAGTCATTGGGAGTCATTGCTGACCATTTGCCGTGCTTCCTTTTGGCTTGCTGGGGGCTCGGATGAACATTGGTCCTGCGGCTCGTGAATCCTTGCCTGTCCAGGGAAGGTTCCCGCTCCCTGCCCCACACTTACTTGGGAAAGAGCAGACGTGCTTGTACACCGCCCCTTGTGATGCGAACACCGAGCCCCTGTGTTAAGCGAGCTCGCGGTGACCTGACTCTCTGCGCGCAGCCGACTCCCCGGGGCCTCTGCAGTGCAGGGGCTGAAGGCCCAGGGACCAAGAATGATGGTCCAAGGTCAGAAACAGGCGCTGGGGTCCGGCTGGCTGTGGGCGCGGGGCGGGGCTTGTGCTCCTCTCCCCGGGTAGGGCACCCCGCTCGCATGGGGGCTGTCAGCGGTGACCTGCGCCACGTAGGTCAAGTCGCTGAACACCTATGTGCGCCTCAGTTTCCCGTCAGGGCACAGGCACGGCCCTGCCTCCCTCGCTGGCGTGTGTGCTCACGCGCGTGTGTGGGGGTGGATGAGACAGACACGCTCAGCGGTCCGCAGCTCAGAGCTGTCCTCCGAAACACGGGGTCCTGCTCCTCCCCGAGGTGTTGGGCGCGGGGCGCGGAGACCGTCCCGCGCAGCAAAGACACGGCGGAGAACCAGGACCCACAGCGTCTGGGGGATCCTGCGGCGCTTGTCGTGGGGTCCACGTGCGCGAAGCTCAGGGCAGACCCGCAGCTGCGCCCGCACCTTCGTCTGGGGTCCTTTCCGGGGGCTGCACCGGCTGGATCCGCTGGCGTCTTTTACTTTTCTCACAGATAAAGGGTTTTGGGCCCAGCAGCCTCCCCGTGACATTGCACTACTAAATTCGCGTGACAGTCATGAAACGCTCCCATAATCAGTGACACGGGATGATTTTCCGCTCCTGACAAGGCCTCGTATTGAGTATGATAACAGTCACTCTGTCTTCATCCGCCGCTGCGGTATAATATCAATCCGTTTGATGATGCGGCCAATGAAGCCCAACACTTCTGTATCAATCTTCATAGAGTGCTGCCTGTTGTCTAACAAAAAGCCTGAAATGAGATCATTCAATCACTTTCTGCCGGCCGGGCCGCTCTCCTGACGGAGCCGCAGCCCCGCCGCCGCCGCACCTCCGCGCGGGGAGGGCAGGCGAGCGAATTGCAATGGAAATACCTGGGCGCCGCGGGCTCGGGGCTAACTTACGAACCGCACATGGGCGCAGAGAAGAAACAGGCTCCTCCGCAGCGGCTGGTCACAAATGTAAGGAACCTTGGGGCGTGAGAAGGAGAAGGGGTGCTTCCCCTCCCTAATGTTCTGCAAACGCGCCGGGCTGGGGCTCTGGCGGGTCTGCAAAGGGCTGTCTACTGTCCCACAGCATTTTCCAGAAATGTTAAAACGGGGAACCCGCTTTTGTCTGGGGTGAACAACTACTCCCTGAACATTTTCTGGAGTTTTCCCTAAATATGAAGATACAGATGCTTTAAAACCCTAAAACAAGAAGAAAGACATCTTCATAAAATATGCAAGGGTGATATTGGAGAGGCAGAGAGCGTCAAAGGTTCTGTTACTCACTGTTTAAATCATCGTATCGACGGGAGAGAGGAAGACACCAGCCAGTGCGCACTCATTCCCTCCATCCCTAGTCTATGGTGAGAAGTTTTAAACCCTGGGAGTTTCTGGGTCGTTAAAGAAGATAAACGCACGGGCAGTGCCTCATGCACCTCGAATCTCTTCCCCATAACCCTGGGGGGATGGCGCTGTGTTCCCAGCCGCGGACAGCGGCCCTAAGTCTGTAATGAAAGCCTCTGAGGTTACGTCTGCCTCTGTATTTTAAACCTGAAATCTTTTCAGCTTTTAGAATTAATTGAGAAACTTCCATTTCTTATGAATAAAATTGCGTGCGTGCCTTAGGAGTGAGAGGAGGCCAGGTCCTCGTTAGCTTGTGAGGAGAACATCCCGTGGACTCCAGTGCCCTTGACTAAGGTCATTCCACGCCCACACCTGTGAGATCTCCCCCGTTTTCACACACACATCATATTTCCACCTCGTGAGAGGAAGACCATATTATTGCGACCATTCTTCTGAATTACTCCAGGAATCCGTCGCGATGACATGGGATATTAAGAGACTTTGTCATTTTCAGGTGACGGCTTGTCCCTGCTGGCCAGGTGCCAAGGAGCATGTTAATTCTTTCCCTTAATACCAAACCTTTATGCTTTAAATACAGTCTCTCGGAAACCCGGGAAACAGATGTGCAGCAGTATAACACACACGGAGAGCCCGATCTGATATTATTCAGGTGGGCCGGTGGGAATTTCCGGGTGTCAGTTGTGCATAATAGGGCTTTTTTGAACATCTGTAGCTTAGGGTCTGACCCCTATTTGGTTTTTTATGCATTTGTTTTTTCTCCTACTTGTAAGCAGCACAGGAAAAACAATGTTCCAAATTGTTTCTTCCTGATTTAACTTGGGTGTAGTTTCTAACACACACACACACACACACACACACACACACACACACACGGTTCTTGGTGCAACATTAGAAAGACACAGAGTGATATTAAAGCACAGAATTCATACCTGATGGGTATGAACGAAACATGAGAAAGTACAAGGATCCTTTTCTTGCTTCTGAGAAAAATTTGCCTTTCTGATGACCTTAGAACCAAAGCGCGTTATCAGTCTGTTAAGGTTTGTGAAGATAAGAGACAAGAGTGGTGCCCGCGTTAACGAGGGATTCACAAAGCTCCCCTGGCCTCTGTAAAGGTGTGTGGGCGAAATCTGTGCCTCTCCTAAAGCACCAGTTCCCTCGGGTCTGTGTGGAGTGAGTCCTTCGAAAGCCTAATGGTCAGTTTTGCAATGTCACCGATTTTTTTCAATCATACAAATGCCACCAATTCAATTAAGCTCACAAGGTCCCTCCGCCTGGTTCTCCTGGGTAAACGGCCGGCCTCCGAGGGCAGGGGCGAGCCGGGGCTGTCCCTGTGAGATATGGTTCAATCAACAGCCAAAGTTTTACTTGTCAGTTTTGATATATCCGATAATAGCTGTGGGTTGTTTTGCAATGTCCAATGTTCTGTGAAGATGGGCTTTTCATATTCTTTATTGTTTTTTACTGACAAAATGTTGCCTGGACTTTTGCAGTTTTGTGAAATGGAACAACAGTAAAAACAATATGTAATTTAATCCTCATACACCTAAGTGGACCTCCCCATCCTCGTGGCGAGTTTGGTCCGGGTATAATGAGTTCCTGTTCATTGATCTGTCATAAGCAGGCTTGGTGATTGAACACGACCCCACAACCAAAACACTACAACTCATTCGGGCCCCCTCAGCCCCCCGCAAATCCGGATGCGACGTCGGGGGCAGGGCGGCCATCCATAATTATATTTCACTGCCTCTCGGAGTCGGGGCTGACAGAAAAAGAATAAAAATGGGTCCTTCCAAAATGTGCAAAGGCTGCTGTGGCTTTCACTTATCTGGTGGAATCGTGCATTTATACTGCGGGTGACTTGCTTCTTCCCTGGGGACCCGAATCTGATCCTTTTTCATTCTTTTTTCTTTCCTCTTCTGTTTTAGGCAAACACACAATCACAGAAAGTGTTGTGACACTCATCAGCAAGTCCCAGGACTTGGGGAACCCAGGGCTCGCCATTCCTCCTCCAGGGCGTGCGCACAGGGGTGCGCATGGACACGCGCATGTGCATACGGTGGCGCATAAACACGGTCCTGTGAGGCAGCATGAATGTGGACACGCAGATCTCCATGCGTGTGTCCGTAGTTGTGCGCTCACCGTCCCTACACACACAGCCTCTCTCGTCTTGGCTCTCGGTAAGTGACATGGACGTGTGGCTGGACAATTTAAGATGGAAGGTCCCTCCAGGACACGTCCACGACTACAGTCCATGCACAGATGGTTTCTTCCCTGGGCAAGTTCATCGCAGAGGCCTCACAAAGCTTTCTGTCCGCGCTTCCCGCAGCAGCTCACGGGTGCCAGCAGGAGCGTCCCAGCGCGCGCTCTTCGTCCGCGACCCCCGGCCGCTTCATCATACCAGATTCTGGGCGTCCTCGCCTCCGTGCAAGTTGGATGTTCTGTGGCATAAAGCGTGCCTCTTTGGAAGTGGGTTATGTTCAAAGACGTCCCCCAGATTGCGAGATGGGAACACTCGTAATTCCTCAAAGGACGAGACCTGTCCTTAGAGACCTCACTCCCTTGCACCTGGGGAGAAATAAAGCATAACGGACAGAAGTAGCTCATGCAAACGCCGTCTCTGTCTCGGGTCGGGAAAGGAGCATGGCTGACGGCCGCCAGGACAGACAGCCTCCCGGAAAGGGACCTACGGCTGAGACTGCCCTGCACACCGGCCCCCGAGAGGGGCTCCCACGTCCTGGAGGAAGCCGTGGAGCTGTGAGGAGAGGATCCGAGTCGGGTGCTGCCAGGCTCTGAGACGGGCCGGGGACTCTCCTGGCTTTCTCCAAGAGCAAGTCGTCGTTAACACGTGTTTCCCCCGGGAATCACCGCTCCACGGGCTCTGCACGCCGCAATGCTGGGGCATCATTTTGGAATCTGTGTCACGTGAGAAATGTTTTTGACATTTACCTTTTGCTCTCACGCTGTGTAGACATTGGTATCTGATTAGTAACACTGTGGTTAAAGGCATTTAACCCCGTGCCTGTCGTCTTGGGAGTAAGGCAGTGACATGAGGAGGTCAGGGGTCACTGCAGTAGGACAGAGGGGGGTTCGAGCATGAGAGCGGCACACACGTGAAGTGGGGGAGGAGAATCAAACAGAAAGGGCTGTTATCCACCTTAAGAAGTGATTTTTCCAAGAAATACATGAGAGAAGTACGGGAGCGAGGTGTGTCTGCTCGTCAGCTTTCTGGGGCGGCAAGTCCGAAGTAAGCCTGTTCTGAGCGTGTCCCTGCTCTGGGATGTGAGGACGAGGCCGTCCTTCGCCGCGGGTCTCCCAGAAGCCACGAGTCCTAACTCCGACTTGCAGACTGAGGTGGGAGACAGTCGCTGTGCGAGGACACCCTCCTGCGGGGCTGGACGCTGCGGCGCCCGCGGCGAGGGCATGGTGCTGGCACGTGCGGGGCTTGCCGGTTACCCGCTCCGAAAGCGCGGGCTTCTCCTGCCTCGCTCCCGCCCGCCTGCTCCGGAGACCCCTGAAGATCCCGGCACACGGGGCGGGCGCGGAAACTCTGGGCCCCCCACCCCCGCGCCTTGAGGCCCCTCGCCCTCTTCTGCTCGGCAGCTCTGCCTTCTGAGCAGCCATCGCCGACTTCCTATACCTCGCGACCCAGCGCTTCTCTGTTTGCTTTGAACACACGCCCGATGCCCCCCATCCCAGAGTGACCTCGCTGTTGCCAACTGGTAAAGTGGGTGTTAGGACCCCCTGCGCCCGAGCTGCAAACAAGAGCCGTGAGACCAGGAGGAATCGAACAACTTCCCCGGGTCACAGTGCCTCTAAGTGGTGGCATTGGGGTCACACGGAGGCCACTGGCTCCGAAGCACCATATTGAAAATGATCACGTCAGAAGGAGGCATCGCCGGACCCCCGCACGCCAGGAACAGCCCCCTGGGGGCTCCCTCAGGACGGAGGCGCGTCCCACAGGCAGGTGGAGCGCCCTGCTCGGTGCCCAGAGAGGTGGTCCCCAGCGAGGGGGCCACAGAGCGGAGGGTGAGGAGGCTGAGCCCGAGCTTGAGCGGGAGTGAGCGCCGGCGTCTCTGCCCCACCTCCGGGGCGGTGGGCGGCTTCTCAGGACCCTGAGGGCACCCAGAAGCTCTAGCCCAATCTTTACGCAGGTCAGTCTCGCCATGGGTTTCTGAAATGGTTTCAGACGCCTCGGAAGATGCTCCTGCAATACGGTAGAGTAAAAAAGGGGAAACCGCAGGGTTCCGCTGGGCGGGGGACCGGGCGAGGGAGGTCCAGGGGGGACTATTTTCCGGGCGGGGTGGGGGGGAGGGGGCTATGGCCGCGGCGGTGGGTGGGGGATGGGAGCAGAAGGGAGGAGACGGCTCTGGTCTCTGACCCTGAGCGCGGGCGTGGGCACGGGGTCAGCGTGGGGAGGACGGCTGGGGAGAACGCCTCAGGGACGCGTCTCTGTGCAGGGGTGGGGGAAGGGGGCAACGCAGGGGGGGCAAGGATGAGGGGCTCACTCCGTGCAGTCCTGTCCTCCTTAGGTGTCTTCCAACCAGGTTTGCATCCACTTTCCGACTCTGTCAGTTCCACGCCTGCTGCGGGGTCACTGGCCATGACCCCGCTGTCTAGAATGTTCTCCCCGGGCCTCCCCACAGCGCCTTCCTGTGTCTTGGTGCTCTCCTCGGTCTGGCACCTGTGACGTCTGCCCCGTGGGTCCAGGTCCGCTGGCCGCTGGTCCTGCGTCCCCATCATTCCTTGTGGGACCCCCGTGTGCCGCAGGCCAGCTGGATTTCAGAACATGGCGCCTGGCGAGTCTACATTCGAGGAAGATCTTAGACTGTTTTCTGGAAGAATTCCGGAGTGAGTGAACGGATGACGTCACACGGATGGAGGCGATGCGGGGGCGGGGAAGCAGGGGCTTGCCCTCAGCTCTGAACCGCCGCCGGCAGGGATTGTGCCCAGAACCGCTGCGTGCGGACCGTGACGGCGAGGGGCGCAGAACTACGGTCCTGCGGGAATCGGCCGTGTCTGCCTGGGGCGCCCCCGGAGCCTCGGCGCAGAGGAGTGAGAGTGCTCGGGCTGTGATAGACAGCGGAGTTCAGGGGCGGAAGACTGGGGTGCGCAGCGGCCAAGGTCTGGAGAGGGCAGAGCTACGCGGGTGAGAAATCCGGGTCCTCCTTCCTGCGCGTGGGCTCAGGTCCACGAGGCCGGCTGGGCTTGCCCAGCGCAGGGGAAACTCCCCGTGTATCCAGCACAGCGGAAACTACTTGTTAATCACCTAAGACATTCAGTAAACACCCAGGAAAGGTCACACCTTAGCATTAACACGAGGCGGTGCCCAGAGCAAAGGACACTCTAGTAAATCCACAAGCAACTAATTGCCTAAGTAGAAACAAACTTGGCCATTCTTTAAAGCAAAGATTGGCAAACTGGAGTCCCCAGATGAAGGCTAAATCCGGCCCAGAACCTGACTTTGCAAATAAGGCTTCATCGAAGTGCACCAACGGCCACGTGGGCGCCTAGGATCTGAAGCTGCTCTCGGCCACGGACACCCAAGTGTTTATCCCCTGACCTTTTCTAGGCAATGTCAGCTTTAAGGGAAGAAAACAAACCCCAGACACTCAAATCAAAACACTCACGATGTCCAGGATCCAAAGAAGTCAGCAGCGATGTAAAGAAGCAGGACACGTGATTTATAATCAGTAGGAAAAAAACGCAGTCCATGGAAATAGAGTCAAAACGAGAGAAATGATGGGACCCGCATGTAGAACAACGAATATAAACTTTGTCATTACATTCAAGGTTTTCCGGTAGAACATGGACAAATTCTAGAGAGAAAAGTAGACATGAAAAGGAACAAATGGAATTTTTAGAGCTGAGAAGTGTAATATCTGAAATGAAAAATTGATCGCAGGATTGCAGAGGACTTGGTTTCAGGGAAGGCGAGCCTGGCCAGCTGGACGACGCAGCGGGAGGAGGCACCCACGCTGATGTCCATTGCACGCGCTCGTGAGGCACACACGAGCAGACATCCAGTGACCGGGGGACGCTGGAGGCACGTAAACCAGGTGCACCCGGAACCACAGGGGACCAGGAGGGAGAGGGGGACGGAAAGCACACCGCACGAAACCGTGGCTAAACATGTTCCAAATTTAATGACACAGATTACATACTCAAAAGATTCAGAAAACCTGAATAACTGTGTATTAGTTAAAGAAATTACATTTTTAACATGAAATTTCCGGTAAGGAGTGATCCAAATCCATAATTCTTCCCTGGTCAGTCTGTCAAATATTTCAGGAGGAAATGCTAACAACATGCAGACCCCATAGAAAGTTCCATCAGGAACCACGCTCGGCAGTTCATTTTCTGAGTGAGAATTTACCCCCAAACGCACTAAGACAGCACGAGAGAAGGAAGCTGCAGATCAGCGGACCCAGGGAACACGGGCAACCGTCTTCGGCAACATCCAGGAAATCAACTTCAGACGGTACAGAAGGTAACATACCACGACAAAGTACAGTTCATCGGTGGAGTGAAAGACTGTTCTATCATTTAATATCAAATAACGTAATTTACCGTATTAACAGAATAAAGGAGAAAAACTGTATGGTCACCTCAGTAGGTGCAGAAAAAACATTTGATAAAATTCAACATGTGTTCACCATAAAAACTCTCACTGATCTAAGGATAGAAGCCAACTGCCTTAACTTGACAAAGAACATCTATGAAAACCCCACCACTGGCATCATAATTAATGGGTTACGACCGAATGCTTGCCCCTGACCTCAGAAACCACATAAAGATCTGTTTTCACTACTTCTATTCAGCCCTGCACTGAAGGTTGTAGCTAATGCAATAAAACATAAACAAATAAAATAAAATATGTGACCAAAAAATTAAATTTGTCTGCATAGAAGTGATCACTTATGAAAAAATTTCTAAGGAACCTACTAAAAAAAAACCCCTAAAACCTAATAAACCTGATAAGCCAGCTTAGTAAGGTTGCTGAATACAAGGTCAATATACAAAAATCAATTGTACCTATGTGCCAGGAACCAAAAGTCGGAGAGAGAATTAAAAATATTGTCATCTATCATGCAAACGCTTCAGAGACGATTTAATAAACTGTGTTCAGGACCTATACACTAATGACTAGAAGACGAAGTGAGGCCTAACACTAAGCAAATAGAGCAGGTCACTAAGAATCGTAAATTCTCTCCCACCTGATTTGGAGAGGCCGTGAAATCGCCAGCATCCCAGTAGATGCTTTTGTAGAGATGAGTGTGTTGACTCTAACATTTATGTGGAAACACAAAGAATATGTACAACAATCCTGAAGCCAAAGAGAATGTTTGCAGACTTACACTACCCCACGTCAGGACTTGCTGTTACATTGTAACCACTAAGACACTGAAACAGCGGCTTTGGGATAAACGCACAGACTGATGGGACACAGAGAATCCAGAAGGAGATTCACACACACCCAATCCAGTGATGTCTCCGAGAAGTGGCTGTAAGACAGTAGGAAAATGACCATTTTCCACATATGGTGCTGCTTGTTCATTTGAATAGAACAAAACTTTGAATGCTGTCTCATAGGATGAGATCTCAAGAATTAAATGAAAGTCGATTAAACATCTAATCATTGAATTTCTGACTCTAGAGCAGCTAGAAGAAAATGCAGGAGGAAATCTTTGAATCTTTAAGGAGGCGGAAGTTTCTACATAGAACCTGAAGCACAAACTGTAAAAGAAAATCTCAGTACGCTGGACCCAACACTGAAAACTTCTGTTCTTGGAGAGATGCTCTTAAGAAAATAAAAACGCAAGCTACACATTCAGAGAAATACTTTAAAAACATATGCCTGACAAATGCTCTGTGTGCAGAACTCCCTCAACTTAAATATTTTTATCAAAGCTTCACATAAATAAGGTAATCCTAGAGGCATATGTGACAGGGGGAATGATGGGGGTTTGACCTGCTTACGGACATCGGGCGTGGTTCCCGCGTCTGTCAGAGCTGAGCTGAGATTTGAAGGAAGTGTGTCCCGGAGAAGCGGAGGCTCACTGGTCCCAGGAACACAGGACACTGGACGCCAGGGCCTGCAGGGCGGGGCAGAAGCTGGAGAAGCAGTTAGCACCGGCCATGGGGCCGCAGACCTTGTGAGACCTTGCTTGGTGGCCGTGGTCGGTATAAGGAGATGACACCGTTTCCACCGTCAGCAGATGTTGGCTTTGCGGATGTGACATGAACCCATTTGTGGTCTCGGAGGAGCTGTGTTGTGCTGTGAAGGGTGAGGGGCGGGGAGTGTGGGAGGAGCCACATTAGAGGGGATTGCTTGGCCAGAAAGCAATGGTTTCTCCCGGAGTGGACCCAGCATAGAGGGGATGAGGAGAATTCATGAGTAACCTGCAGGTAAAACGGACAGCACTGGTGACGCGCTGATGAGGACGTGGTCTGCGAATACAGCTCGAACGCGCCGTCTGGGAGCAGAGAAGAGAGGAAATCAGAGCCCGACGTCCACACACACGTCCGAATGTCTGTTGAGCTTCTGGGGCAGGGGGTAGGGTGCAGGGGCTGCCGGAGGGGAGGCAGCAGACACCCCTGCGTGGACGGGGGCTGGAATCCCAGCATCACTAGGGAGGCAGCGGACCCGGGTCGAGAGCTGGGGTTGGCAGAGCAGAACAGGACAGCTGGCAAGGGAAAGCCGCGCACCTGTGAAGAAGGGAAGGCAGGCACGTTGGCAAAGCTGAGAGGGGTCCTGGGCAGGTTTGAAGTGGCAGCAAAGAGACAAGAGTTTTTCCAGATGGAGGAAGCCACCAAAATGCTCCTGGATTTTGCCACATGAAGGGTCTTCCTGGCCTTGCAAAAATTGCTTCTGTGGAGCCGCAGTTCCCCAGGTTTGGTCCAGAGATGCTAGAGGTCCCAGAGACCTTCCAGGGGTCCATTGTCCTGCCGACACGCCGCTGACCTTGCCTCTCTGCTCTCCCGCAGGTGAGCTTGACTCGGAGAGTTCTGTGATGTGTTTTGGTGGAGACTGGGCTGATGTTAATGGTTGTCATGTTTGTACACCTAATGGGGTCAACACTGGGATGACAACACAAAATCTCGGACAGAGGATCCATTCCAAGCGCAGGACATGCTGTGGGTTTTCGTGTGAGATGGTGATGGCGATGGTTTTGGATCCGCATTCTGGCCAATGTTCAGGAGATGAGCACGCGTTGAGTCTTGGTGTATTAGCAAAGAACAGCATGCACAATTATCAGAAAAACTACTAAAATACACCTCCTTTCCCAACTGCTTGTGCGTGTGAAAATGCACTTTCTTCATATAGTTCAGCCAAATAACACTGAAGTCAGAAGACAAGATAAATGAAATCATACTTCATTTCCTTCTGGTGGGGAAAATCTTAGAATGGTGCCCTTTAGGAGTCCACTTTTCCTGAGTTGTCAGAACAACACTTTCTCGTTATTGGAAATATAGAAGCTCCATAAAAGTGAAAGGAAACAGAATAAATATCAACAGTTATGTTATATTGACAAGTCCACTATCACCATTTGAAAATTTGCTCTGTAGAGTCTGCTATGCGGGTGTATCGTTACACCTTCTCTGCTCTTTTCCGTGGTATTAGATAATAAGCATTGTCTCAGGCCATTAAGAAGTGTCATAAACATGTCCCCAATGTGTTATGATAATTTTTCATAAGAGGACATATAATTGATGTTATTATCACTGAAATGTTTTAATTTGGGATTTTTAAAAAATTACCAGTCATGTTGAAGGGGCTGTCCAATCATCCACGTCTCACTCCCGGTTGTTTGAAAGCTCCAAATCCCTAGATGGCCTGATTCCGTCAGCCTCCTTCCGGCTCACGTTTCTCTTATTATTTGTGAGAATGAGGAGTTTTCATATATTTTACTTGCTATTATTTTCTACTTTAATAACGTTTATCTTTAAAATTACTAATTTTAAGTTGTTTTTTTGATCTTGTTATATTGTAATAAAAATATTTTTTTTTATTTTGAAGTTTTTTATTTAAACGTTAATTTGCTTATTCGAGAGAGGAGGGTGTGTGAGAAAGCGGTGGGGAGGGCAGAGGGCGAGGAAGCAAGCTGACCTCCAGTGGACTCCGCACGGAGCGGGGCTCGATGGGGGCTCCGTCCCCACCCTGAGATCATGATCTGAGCCGAAGCCAAGTTGGATGCTTCATCCACCCACCACCCAGGAGCCCCTGTAATAACTATATTCTTTAGTTTCTTCTCTTCTCGTCTTCTTTCTTCCTTCCTTCCTTCCTTTCTTTCTTTCTTTCTTTCTTTCTTTCTTTCTTTCTTTCTTTCTTTCTTTCTTTCTTTCTTTCTTTCTTTTTTGGTCCTATAATTGTTTTATAATCTGTTGAGTAGATTAGTTGTTATAAGTCCTAAAATAAGGAGAGGGTAGTCTAGGTCTATCTGAAAAAGTGATTGCGGCGGCACTTGTGTTTCTTACGACATTTTAAACTCCTGGTCAAACAGATGATTTATTGGAACGCACTACGATTGTGCTAGAAATGTACTTTCCATTTATTGGAGTTACGCTGAAGAAATACTGCCAACTCACGAGGAGTTTCCAGGATCATGTCAACCACCCCTCTTCCGGCCCCCAGGACAGGTGGTCAGGGACAGGGAGCGGGGCCGTGTCTGCACAGCACCAGGCAGAACGTTTCGGGTGGGCAGTGGTCCAGCGCAGCTAGGCCCGCGACGCCACAGCAGCAGCGGGTCGCAGCGAGGCTGCGGTCCTCACGCCGGCACTGTCCCCCTCAGCTACGCAAAGCCTGCGTTCTGGGGATGAGGACGGAGAGCGAGAAAGAGAACACCAAGTTGGTATTTTCCAGGGTCCCAAAATACAGGCCTTTTTTTTTTCTTCCCTAATTTCATTACTGATGTTCCAAATGTTTGTCTAATAAAATCTAAAGTTAAAAAAAAAAAGCCTAAAAACAAACAAACAAACATGAAAGAGGTGAAAGCTGAAGTTAAAATTGTTTTGGAAAAGATTGTTCAAATTAACAAAAGTCTGGTAAATGACCGTCAACATTTTCGAGCTGGTTTGTCAGACGGCAGAGGCCTTCTCGCTGTCCGACAAATCGGCACTTGGTTCTTCTACTAGAATATACTAAGGTACTGATGCTGCACTAATGGAGTATTTTTCCCAGGGTCATTTCATTTCGTTGAAGCAAAACCAAATAGTTCAAAATACACACACATACACACACGCGTGCGCGCACGCACACACACACCCCGAATTAAAGGAAAATCCCTACTTTCAAGGAGCTTACTACTTAGAGGTAAAGCTGTAAGAAATTAAGGCCCTCATAATAAAAGTTTTCACCCATATCTCCCACAATAGCTTAAGTTTCTAATTAGACCTTTTAAACATACAGTCAATGCAACCAGGATGTGAAATGTGTTTAAGCTAATGTTACAATTAGAACATTGGCATTTGCATTTACTGACTTTTTTGTGCTTAAATTTGTAATCTTAACTTTGCTTTAACCAGTTTTTATGTTTAATTTCTTCTCCATTTTTTGAAATAACAGGAAGAAACAGACAGTGCTTACTAGCGTTTGCATTTAAATAGCCTTGTGTGGGCTGTGGGTTACCACCTCATTGAGCTGAATAGACTGAGGAGGGGAAATGCTCACTTTAGTTGCTAGAACCTTGTACAGCTGGAGGGAGCTTCCTGCCAGGCGCCCTTCCCACCAGCAGGTTGGATTTTGTTGTGTTGCCTGGAAATTTACAACTGAAAAAACAGGGAGACTAAATTTCTAAAAAGTTCTGGATTTGACAGAAAGCGACCAGAAGGCAAATGCTGGAGTGGAAATATTAAAATAATATTTCTTCCTTCAATCAGACCGTATTTCTAAAGATGGGAGAGAATTGGTTCTGCTGTGGAGCTACTGGCGGAGACAGAGCTGGGTCAGCGCCAGCTGTGTGCTCACGGTGCAACTAGTGTTGCTAGGATTCAGCCGTCGGCCAACCAGACGTGGGGGAACCCCGCAGGCGAGGTCAGGCCGGGTCTAGCGTCAGGCGCTCTGTTCTCTGTACACACTGTATTTGTTACAGTTTGTTCCTCCTAGGAACGCCCAGCAACATGGACCCTCGGTTGGGCAGGGGCGGGGGAGCTCCTGGATCAAACCCATCCTGTAGGAGGGAAGGTGGGTGGGCAGATGTGCTGCCTCTATTTACTCTCTTGTTGGGGGGGGGGCTCCATTTCCTCACAGCTGCTCCTTTCCTGTCCCACCCCTGTCTTTTCTTCTGCGGCTAACCCTGCCATCTGCCTGGCATTGCAGAGCCTAGGGGAAGGAGGAGCAGAGCCCATCCCAGCATGGACACTGACCCTCTAGGCCAGCCCCCAGCAGAACACTGTGACAGCCACCACTCACAGCCCTGGCCGTGCTCTGGCTCCCCCTGGCCTGAGTGCCCACCTGGGGTACACCCCTCACTGCAGAGCTGGGATGCCCACCTGGGGTACACCCCTCACTGCAGAGCTGGGATGCACAGCCTCCACGGGCCGACCCCAGGCCTCGGAGACGAGATGCAGAGGGGAAGGAGCTGGGGAGGGAAGGGGGGGTGAGGACCTGGGGGCAGGTGGCTTGGAGCAGAGCGTGGGTGCCCCAAACGGAGCTTTAGGCAACTGGGCCACGTCCTCCGAGGCGGCCGCTGGTTTCCGAGTGTGTGAAACTCTGTTTCGCCGGGATTGTTCTGTTACAGCGTCATACATGTGCGTAGACAGACTACATCTGTATGCGTGTACCTACAGTCGCTCAATCATGTTCACGGTTTTTAGTGTTTTTAGTTTCTTAAAATGCAATTTCTGTGCATAGTTACACTGTCAGGACTACGCTTATACACATAAATTAAAAAAAAAGATTTTATTTATTTATTTGACAGACAGAGATCACAAGTAGGCAGAAAGGCAGACAGAGAGAGGGGGAAGCAGGCTCCCTGCCGAGCAAAGAGCCCGATGCGGGGCTTGATACCAGGACCCTGGGGCCATGACCTGAGCCGAAGGCAGAGGCTTTAACCCACTGAGCCACCCAGGCGCCCCATATACACAAAAATTTGATGTTACTTTTTATTTTTGTTGATTTCTTCATTTTAATTTTTATTTAATTGAGAGAGAGAGCGCACACACAAGCAGGAGGAGCAGCAGAGGCAGAAGGAGAAGCAGGCTCCCTGTTAAGCAGGGGGCCTGATGCGGGCTGGATCCCAGAACTCCCAGATCACGACCCAAGTCTAAGGCAGCCGCTTAACCCACTGAGCCACCCAGGCGTTCGCTGATACTACTTTTTAAAATTAATGTGACATAATCACTTTTCCATACCACTACATAGTCTGTATAATCGTTGTTTTTAAGATTAAATGTCATTTAATAGCTCTATCAGTGTCCAATATTTGGATATTTAAGGTGATTGGCATTTGGGGCCATGTATTAATATAACATTAATCATGTATTAACGCCTCCAATGACCTCTTTATATTTTACATATTGTTTGAAAAACTACCTTGTGTGTTCGACTCTGAATCACACTGAAGTGAAGAAATGCAACGCAGGCAGTGACGTTCAATATGCAGGCGTCCGGCGGGCGAGCGCAGCCTCTTCACGGGGGGAGCAGAGGTGGAAGTTCTAGAGGTCGCAGTCAACCCCTCCCCCACCTGTGAGCCCTGGGCTCACCGTGGCCTTGAATTTCCCACTTGGAAAGGGAAACAGGACTCAACATTTCCCAAACGTCAGCGTCAAACTGGGGACTTTACACATGTTTTCTTCGCTGATGACTGGAGTATTTCACAGGTGAGAGAAACGGTGAAGGGTGGTGGCCTGCGGCCCTGCCGGGCGGCCGTGTGCTGGGCTGGACCTCACCCTGCTCCCCACAGGACCCCCCATGGAGGGGAATCAGACGTGGTTTCTCCCCAGTGTGGACATGAGCACATTTCAATCACGATTAAATGACTGCACTGTACTACTGAATTACTTGTATATACTGCTAATATGTATCTTAGGAAAAAAATCCACACTTCTTGTTAAAAATGTATCTTTCCTAGGTTTTTATTTCAATTAAGATGTCCACATGGCCCAAGACCAACTCTAGCGGAAATGGGGTCACCTGCTGCCTGGGGCCAGGTGGCTGGTGGTCACCAGGGGTCTGTACCCCACCCGGAGGCAAGAAGCTCTTGCCTGGTCAGGGCCGGCGGGGAAGGGCGTGTGCCCAAGAAGCCTCCGGCAGTCCTGCAGGATTGGGCAGAGCTCCGCCATGAGCAGGATGCTGACCACCCCAACGGCAAGACCTCTTACACCAAGAGGTGACTGATGGCTTTGAAAAGCCAGTGTCCGTGAGGACTTGGGGAGTGCCTTAGTGGTGTGCGGTCAGAGGAGTTTGGGACACCTTCATCCAGGTTAGAGTGGACGGGCCTCAAGGGCTGATACTCACATCTTCTTCTTTTCCTTTTAATCACCTGAACGCAGATTCAGAGACAGGCGTCCCGCGTGGTCACCGCAGTAACCAGGAGGCAAGTGGGTGTCCAGGCATCAGGTCCTCCCACGAGTGCCGCCGTCGGTCCTGGCCACCCCTTGCTTCTGAAAGCTCCTGGTGCCATAGGAAAATGCTACAATCTGATTTATTCATTTTCTTCTGGGGTCCTCAGTTGGTACTTAATGTGAAATAACATGAAAGGCATGTGAAGACACCTTACCCACTGTGGCAGAGCTCCAGTTAAATTATCCGTGGTATTGGGAACTCGCAGGTCGTTGACTATCCCAATTTAATTTGGGCAGTACAGGACATTTCTAATAATTAATACTGTAATAACACTTAATGATCTGCACTCATGCAATCTGAAAATCCAGCTAATGGTGCAGTTTTTAGTGATTGCACAAACAGCAAGTTTTAAATGTGTCACATGCTGCTACTTCAGCATCCCGGGCCATGCAGGAGACCCTGCCTGTGGGGCTCTCACTGACCCCGACCTGGAGCCTAGACACGGCCACGACACGTGATGGGCTTGGTCTCCAGGGAGGGGCTGTCCGCTCAGCATTGCATCTAAGGCAGGAGAACCGAGAGAGCATGGCTCCTCTTCCAGATGGGGGGTACATTTCAAAGCTATGAGGAAAGTCACTAGAGAGGGAACCAGGAGATTGGAAATAAGGAACGTGATTGTAGAGTCTCTTCGACAAACTTCATTAGAAAGGAATTAATATTTTGGAGGCCTGCCCAGCCGATAGCGATGTCTTCATTACCTTGCTTTCTGCCGATCTTCCCTTCCGTTCGCACAACACAACCCGCCCTGGCAGCTTCTTGCAGACGGGAACACCCAGGCCTTTTCTGGAAACTCTAACATCCATCACTGTGTGTTTCGTGGAGGGCCATGGTGTCGTTTTGTTCTCTTTTTAAATATTTTATTTATTTATTTGACACAGAGAGAGAGAGAGAGGTCACAAGTAGGCAGAGAGGCAGGCAGAGAGAGAGAGGAGGAAGCAGGCTCCCTGCTGAGCAGAGAGCCTGATGCGGGGCTCGATCCCAAGACCCTGAGATCATGACCTGAGCCGAAGGCAGCAGCTTAACCCAATGAGCCACCCAGGCACCCCCTGTCTCTCTCTTTTTAATGGGAAAGATGTTCTAATCTATGCCATCCATTATTTCCAGAAGAACAGAAAATGGCCCGAGTATTTACGTACACAGCTGATGTCCACTAAGCTACCGAAAGCGCATCTGTCTGGGGCTGCTTTCCAGGGTGCTTACCTCATTAATGCCCGCCTTTCAGGGACCCATCCACCATCATTCTGGGAAACACAGGCAGAAGACATACAGGAATGTCGGAGGCAAACCCTCGTCGAACTCCAGACCCGTCCCAACCTCCGCTCCCTCCTTTCCCTTGTGATGCCCCAAGATGCGTGCGACCCGATGGCTCCCACAGCCCTCCTGCTCCTGGGGCGGGTCCCCGCCCGTCCACCGGCTGCCGGTGCGGACTACGGGCACGGATGGGCGCGCTCGTCAGTGCTTTAGAGCCTCGAGCATCTAAGATACTCGTTCACCAATATCAGCGCTGCAAAAGTGCAGTGGAAGGATTTTAAAATTCGTCGGAGTTTACGAGCTGCGCCAATACAACAGGGAGACAGCACTCTCTTGTCGGAGAAGACTTGTGTTACAGGTATTATTACAAATTACTAGATTTCACTTTCCTGTCTTAATTCCAAGGTACTTGCGCTGTTTTCTTGCTGTTGGAAGCGGATACCGTTCCTGCAGCGGGAACTTCTGCTCACTGAGGGCGAGAGCAGAGCCCACGGACGGAGCCGGAGGAGCTCCAAGGAGCTCGATGCAGACGAGGCCTTTCTGACTCGCCCAGCGGAGCAGGAGCGGACGCACTGACGCTCTGATGTGGGATGCACCTGGTGGAAGAAGTTTTAACTCTTCTAGAAGGTTCTGCTCCTCTGTCGGGAGCCCCCTTTCTACCTCTCGGCCCTTTGTCCTCAGGCCTGCACATTCAACTTGTGTCAGAGGGAACATCTCATTACCAATGAGAACTAAACGAACTGCTTAAAAGAAGGAAGCCCCATTAAAGGAACATTAAAGGGGCTTCAGTACACACAAGCCTAGAAATTCAGCACGAGGGCTCGACCCCGGGCCAACTTGCCCTCGGTTCATCAGCCTTAGCCTTCAGGGTGCTTGCTATCCATCGGGCTTTCCAAAAAATTGCCAAAAAGTCAGGGGCAGGAATCTGCACGACCCTGCTGTGTGCCGGTGAGACGAGCCCATGTTACAGGAGGGTAAACCAAGTCCAGGGAGATAATGAGGTGCTGGTACAGACCCCAGGTGCAGTCGTGTTCCCAGCGCGTCCTGCCCACGGGCCAGCGTTCACACCCCACCTGGGGACAGAGGACATTTCACGACCACTTCGCGACCCTGAGATCATGACCTGCACATAGGCTATTTTCTTCCTCTTCTTAAGGGTGATGTATCCGTGGTTTTACTAGAAGAGAGCAGAAAACCTTCAGTAACTGTAAAATTTGAGGTCTGATATCAAAGTAATGATTTTCATCAGAAACAACATGGCCAGGATGGATTCTTTTATTTTTTTTATTTCCTTTCCTAAAAAATTGCTTTTTGTATCTTACCTCTTTCAAACATGCATTTGTGATTCTGAATACCAAAGGAAGGTATATTCATCAATAATTAAATATAAGTGGAAAATAAGAATTCTCAAAGGCCAGGAAAGCCAATGCACTAGCCGGCTAGTCAATGTGGCTTCTAAGGATGAAGAGCATTTACTTCTGTAGGATAAATTACCGATACAGCATGAATTCAATTGAGTTTTATTTGGATTTAAAGATGCTACTTGTCAACCTATTGATTTTACATGTGTGAATAAGACATTTCAATTTTATCTTAAGATTAAAATAAAAAGTTTCCAATGCTTGCTAGAGTTCATTTATCTGGGGGAAATCTGTTTGTAAGTCCTCACCCACAAGGAGGAAGGTTCAGGAAACCTCCAACTTTGCCACCGGGATCCACTTAGAATGACTTCTTTCACGTAAGTTCATTTTTCAGCAACATTTTAAGAATCTTTTAAAAATTATTTATTTATTTATTTATTTTTAATTTTTCAGCATAACAGTATTTCTTGTTTTTGCACCACACCCAGTGCTCCATGCAATCTGTGCCCTCCATAATACCCACCACCTGGTACCCCGACCTCCCACCCCCGCCCCTTCAAAACCCTCGGATTGTTTTTCAGAGTCCACAGTCTCTCATGGTTCACCTCCCCTTCCAATTTCCCTCAACTCCCTTCTCCTCTCCATCTCCCCGTGTCCTCCATGCTATTTGTTATGCTCCACAAATAAGTGAAACCATATGATAGTTGACTCTCTCTGCTTGACTTATTTCACTCAGCATAATCTCCTCCAGTCCCGTCCATGTTGCTACAAAAGTTGGGTATTCGTCCTTTCTGACGGAGGCATCATACTCCATAGTGTATATGGACCACATCTTCCTTATCCATTCATCCATTGAAGGGCATCTTGGTTCTTTCCACAGTTTGGCAACCGAGGCCATTGCTGCTATAAACATTGGGGTCCAGATGGCCCTTCTTTTCACTACATCTGTATCTTTGGGGTAAATACCCAAGAGTGCAATTGTAGGGTCATAGGGAAGCTCTATTTTTTTTTTTAAAGATTTTATTTATTTTTTTGACAGAAAGAGCACAAGTAGGCAGAGAGAGTAGGCTCAGCTCTCTGCTGAGCAGAGAGCCCGATGCGGGTTCGATCCCAGGACCCTGGGATCACGACCTGAACCAAAGGCAGAGGCCTTAACCCACTGAGCCACCCAGGCGCCCCGCATTTTAAGAATTTTTAATACAGTCGGTCTTGGTTGAATGACCCAGCCATGGAGCAAAGCTACAGAACTTCAGATTTGTAAGACTGACAAACTCTTTGAGGAAATTTGGAGAATAACACTTCTTTTCTAAAAACGGCTTCCGTTCACATGAGGCTCCTTTTCACTTGTCTTCAGATTTCTTTCAAGATTACATCAGAAAATTAGTAATTACGGCTAAAACTAAATCGCAAGTGTAAGTTCTGTAAATGAGTCTCGTTCAGTGGATAGTTTCAGAGATCCTCGGCGGCACAGACTGAAGGACAGTGGCGTTTTCCCAGCATTTACCTGCTAAAACATAACGTCTTCGAACAAATGAAACATGCGTGATGTCAACATGATGACATCAGTGTGGTCAAGGGCACGGACTGTAAGAAGTGGACAGTAAGAAGTGCACTTGCTTTTTCTTTCAACATAGACATCTTGTCCCACATCCTCTACGGATAGACTTTCAGGTGTTGTTGTTTGCCAAGATGATGCAAACGTTTCATGTTATGATTTTGGTACACGTTCAGTGTAGAATTTATGTAAACCTACATCAGGGGCTGTAACTTAGCTGGGGAAGGCAGCCATGAGTCGTATTTTACCGATTTCAGTTACTTCTGGGCTCAGGCGAGTTGCTAACCTACCGTGGCTCGGTATTTCTTGCCCAGTACCTTTTCGAGCTTAGACACTTAAGATCCATGTGTGAGCACCCGAGAGCCACACCTGTGAGCGGGTTCGGATCCGTGACTGAGCAGGTGTGTGTTAAGCTGCGTGGGCAGGTTCATGCGCTGGTCACCTTGACTTGACACGAGGGTTAGGCATATTCACGGGGGGCCTTCGTTTCTCGTGTCGTCCTAGGCTGGGGCCCTTCCCTTCCTCTTCTGCAGACAGGAGCAGTGAGAGGGCTGTGTGCCCTGCACTTGGCAGTCACTCGGTCAATGTGCCTGGCTCCCGGGTGTCCAGGGACCAGCCACGTGGCCATTCCTCAGCCAGGCGGTCCACCGTGTTGGGTGAGGTCCTCCCCTCTGGACTTCAGGCCCTGGGGGAGAATGGGCACAGCAGCACGGTGGGGTTTGGGCATGTCCTGGGCGCGGGTGTTTGAGACCGATGAATCCTTGCTCGTCTGTCTCGGTCCGGTGGCTGAGGAGCCCCCTCCTAACTTCAGGACCTGCCTCCATCTTGTACGAGAGAGAAGTTGTAGCACCTCCGTGAGTGGTAGACGAGAAAGAGAGACCTGCCTGGATTCCTGCCTCCATCCCTAGAAGCACTTTGCCTGTGGAAGGTAAGTCTAGGATCCCCAATCCTAAAGCCGATTAATCCAGACCGTCATTAAGCTCACGTTTCTGACGAGGAAACCGAGGTCCATCAGAGCGAAGGCCAGAGCTGAGTTCCTCCCCTTACAACAGGGTCCGTGACTGGGTCACAGCGGATCTTCGGGCACTAGACTGCAGCCCACTGGTGTGGGAGGCAAGAGGCTCCTCATGCTTCTCTCCAGACGCTTCCCTGCTGTCCCCTGCCGTTGCGGCGAAGACGCGATCTTCTGTTTCTCCTTGCTGCCTTGGTCTGACGCTGTAACTGGAATATTTCTCAGGAGGAGTCCCCTGTGTGTGTGAGATGTAGCACAGTTGCTACTGGGTCTGTGTCGTGGGCAGTCCTTGGTTGGAACACCTCCGACACAACCCACGGCCACGGGTTCCGGGCCCAGGAAGGGCTCGGCGGTGAACCCGCGGTAGCTGTGACCAGCGGCGGGAGCCCGGCGGCCGGGAGCAGCGGGCTGCGGGGAGCTCGTCCGTCCGTCTTCCCGCCCGTTCGCCGCTTCTTCCACAGGGTGCAGGATCTTTGCCTGCGATCGGTCTTCCCTTTGAACCGGGCAGCTCTCAAAAGTGACGTTCCCATCAGTTCTGCTGTGCGGGCTTCCCGGAGACACTGATGAATTTGAGGTAGGTTATCATATTCCTGGTTTTCCACAACAATCACCACAACAGTCGGGCACGCCGGGCCGCTCACAGCCTCGACAGGCTCGGATTAGGCTGCGTGGAGCCGGGTCATTTTTCATAACCCTGTTCCCCTGTCAGCGTGTCATAGCCAGTGAAGAGCTACTGGACCCGCACGCGCACATAAATCTTCCCTCCGCTGCGGCTAGCCGCGATTTAATGCCACTTTGCTTGGCCACCGTGCTCACGAGCTTAAAACACCTTCTGCTGGTGAAAGGCATACTTATTATGATTACGGGGGAGTGCGTGAGATTTCCCCCAGCTCGGGCTGACGGGCTGCCTGGACGTTGTCATTTATCATTGTACACTACATCTGTCAACCAGAGAAACAATTTCAATAAAAAATTTCTGCATGAAATTACTTCGCTCCAGAGCGAAACTGCTTCTGCCTTCTGTGTGTGCGTTCTGCGTCTCCGTGCCGTTTTTGATTTTCTCCTCCTCTTTTTTTTTTTTTTTTTAATTTTGGCTGTGAAAGGTACTTAATGTACCAAAAACAATTTGTACAGACATTATTTTACCAATTGAAAGTGTGTACGCCTTGCTGAGGTCCCCCTTATCTAACTGTTGCTAATACACTTTCATGCTGTGCTCCCGCGGCTTCATTTTACAGTTGAGGAGATCACCCGCTCCATGCTGTGTTGGAAATGGGACCCTCGTCACTCGGGTCCGCAGAGTGCCGTTAACATGGGAACGACGAGCGGCACAGGGTTCAGGCATTAAACCGTCTTCATCGCTGCTAATACTTCTCCTCGCAAACTTCCCTTCTTGCAACTCCGGCGTCTCCGGGAAGCGGAGTGTGAGCGGCAGAATCCTGCGTGTGCCCAGAAGGGCAGGGCGCTGCGTGGCCGGGGCGGACGGCCGGGCCTCCGATGTGGGGGCGTCTGGAGAGCCGCCGTCACGCAGCCGCGGGGTCCCCGTGCGGCCATCGCGTCTGCTCGGCCGAGGAGGCAGGGATGTCTCTGGGGTCCGCCGAGCAGCCCTCATTCTCCTTACCCGCGTTTGGCTTCTTGCGGGAGCCTGGCGACGGCGAGCGCGGGCAAGGCCTGCGGTCAGGAGAGCCGGCTGGGACAGTAATTGCTGTGAAATCGCGCTCTGGACAGCTGAGAGGGGGGACCAGCCGCGAAGGCCCTTGTTTTCCGCCCTGTCAGGTTTCTACCCAGCTATGGATTTGTTGTCATCGGCGCCTGATGATTCTGCTGACACCCCTGTCAGAAAATGAATTTTTCACTCCCCACTTGGTTGACTCCATTCCTAGGGTGTAACTCTGTCAAAAAATGCCACTCTCCAGCCGGCTGGCTCACAGGCTGGTGGCTCGCGGGCCTGCGGGAGCCGGCCTCCCTCGCTTGAGCCCAGCCGAGGCCTCTCACAGGGACACAGCTCGGAAGGGGTGTCCCACCTGCTCTGCTAATTCAATTAATGTTAAAGTTCCCCCCACCCCCCCGTCGCCACCGCCGGCACCAGAATTCATGCCCGATGCGGAATATTTGTGCCAAAGGAAAATGGGGGCTTGATCAAACAACGGCGTTGGGTGTAAATCGCACTTCTTGTGCTCCCAGAATGGGGTTTGAGTGAACACCCTGGCCTCACCTGTAACAGCCAATTGACTCCTTACACAAAAACCCCAAAAATGTTGGGGTGGAGGAGTGGGACCAAGTCACAGTCGGTTCATGGGGAAGTCCAGGAAACATACGGAAAGACACACAGTGTCCCCAAGCGTTTCCTTGGCTGGATTTGTGTTTCCTACACAGGAACAAAAACCCTCATCTATAGTCAACGACATGTTCCATGATCACTACAGGAGCCAAGGGAGCTGCTGTCAAACAGACGTCCCGCAGCAGACAGCAATGCTGAGTGTGAGCTTCAGGCTGGTCGGCAGGCAGACTCCCGAGGCACGTGAACGGGTCCGGGCCGGCCCGCGGGAGGTGCGCTGGAGGGAGGTGCTGTGGGCGTGCGCGCAGAATCGGGGGTCCCGGCTTCGGGGACCCCTGGCCCTCCGTTTCTGATTGTGCCTCTGTTGCGCCGCATCCGCCCAGCCCCGCGTTCCTGCGGACGAGGACGAGGACTGTCACATTGTGCGCGAGTGCAGCGGCGTGAAAGTGCCCACATACCTGTCCCAGAGCTTCAGAACGTGACTTTATTTGGAAATAGGGTCATTGCAGAGGTTAGAATGAGGTCGCAGTGGCCTGGATTGGGTCCTGATTCCATCACTGGTGAGAAGAAAAGACACGGGAAACGCACAGAGGACGGTCACACGAAGACAGACGCCGAGACCACGGGGCTTCATCCACAGGCACTGAGGGATGCTGGGAGCCATCGGAGGTCGGGAGAGGCAAGGGGACTCCTCACTGGGCCTTCGGAGGTGGCCGGCCCTGCCCACACCGTGAGTCCAGGCTCGTGACTCCAGACTGCTTGTGTACGTCCTTGGCCTGTGGCCCTTCTGCGTCGTGGCAGAGGCGGGAAACTCACCCAAGGGCAAGGGGCAGCTCCTGGCCCAGAATCACTGGGTAGCTGGGTGGGTGGGCCACAGTTCACCTGCCCGTCTGTCCATGTTGGACACTGAGCCACGTGGGAGGACATCGGCGGACGCTTAGGCCAGATGGCCGCGAGTGGCCCAGGGTCACGTTTAGAATGCCCAGACACCAGGACGGTGCCTTTGTGCCAAAGATCCCACAGAAGGGCCCCTACATCCAGGTGCCCTTGGGGATGGAGGCCCTACAGACGCAGTGCTGGCTGGCCCCTCCAGCTTGGTCCTGTGACCAGTGTTCCTTCGTGTTAACGTGTCTGTGGATCATCCTGATGCGTTCAACCTTCAGCCGTGGTTCTGACTCAGGATGTCTAGGGTCTAGACTGAGACTCTGCGTTTCTCAACAGTCTTCTGGGTGACACTGGTATTTCCTCTCCATGAACCCCATTTAAAGTAGCAAGACTTTAGGCACTGTCATTCCCAAAATTGGTGCTCTGTGTCCAAAAGTCTGGATGGGTTCTAATTAGACATCTTTCTTGTAAACCCCTTCGAACAGCCAGGAATTTAAATATCAGACGACGTAAATTGGAGACAATCTTGTCCTCCATCTCTTACCTTCTTTCTCTCCAGAGCGACTTATGACAGCCTCTCATAGCTGTTGTCCCCGAAGATCTCCAGATGTTAACTGCATTCTTCGTTCACTCATAATGCCTTCAGTAATGCAACACCTTTCCATGCAACAGACCCTGCATGGGTCCTGGGCAAGATTCTGTTTGGGTGATACATAATGATCTATAGAATAGGATTGAATGATACATAAAATAGAGCCCTCAGATTGTGAAAAAATATAACACAATTAAAAAAAAATTAAATAGTGGCGAACACCTTGAACTAGAGTGTGTCCCAAGAATGTAGGACAAAATGTCCCCGTCTGGTCTTGGGGAAGGCACCCCAGAAGAAGTGACATTGGATGTTCCCCTGCAGATCTTCCCAAGACTAGTTCTTTCTTGTCATTCTTGTTAGTTCTTCACATGACTCCATCTGGAGCTTTACATGGAACCCTGCAACCACTCGAGTCCAGTCCACAGCCACACAAAGAGAAACCAGACCTTGGCACCATCCTGGCAGGTCGGGCCTGTGGCCACCCAGAAATGGCTCAGCTTTCTGATTATTCTGGGAATCATGCTAACAAGCCTTGGGGCTGTTGTAGCACCGAGCTCTCCGAGAACAATGTTTCTGATGCAGGAGCTGCTGGCGGATCCGAACCCAACTCCGGAGTCCAAGAACAGCACCAAGTCTGAATGCAAAAAGTCAGCGCGGAAGTTGAGTTGTTGAACTTGACAACCTGAATCTGGTTGATGGCCATGTCCAGGAGTGAGCAGGCTGGTGTGCACCCACAGGGATCCCTGAGCTGGAGGTGGACATCGCCAACATTGACTGTGTTTGCCTGTTTGTGGAACAAACCTAGAACCTGGGGGGAATTCGACACCCAAACCGTGTTTTCTGCACCCAGCATTTGGGACAGTACATAACCAGTTTATTGAGATGAACAATGGGTCAAAACCCCAGATTGAAACATCTGGGCTTAGAATTAGATGTGGGCAGGAGGGTAGAGCTTAGTAATGAGCCAACTTCCCTAGGGAGGCTGTTGACTGTTACTTCTCTGACTGGAATTAGTCTCAGAATCTAGAAGGTTCTAATACATAAACTGGCTCAGTTGTACCCAGACGAGCAGACATCATAGGCACAAGGCTTTAGCTTCTCTCTGTCAGTGATTTTGGTTTGTGCAAAGTAATTTTTCAGATAACATTTATCAATGCAGAATAATATATTTAAATAACCCAATTCCAGAGGGTCTGCTGGCTTGAATAGTCAATAGATTTTCTTTTACATTTTTTTTCCTTAAAAATTGTGAAAAAATACAGAAAAATATAAATAATAAGAAAGAAGATATAATCTAGTCCCTACCAACCAGAGCTACTGTTTAAATACTTTTATTTATTTGTATATTCACCTCCAGTCTTTTTTTCTCAAGAAAAATCACCCGATTATTTTATAGAAATTATGCATGCATGTGATTATAAACAATTCAAATAAGGCATAATGGCATGTAAGTATAATAAGTTGCATAAAATTATAATCAGAAGTAACCTTCATAACCATTAGTGAGTATTGTTCCAAATATCTTCATGGTTATTTACAGGTAGAAAGATATCTGGTGATGATACTTCCATGAAAATAAGAGAATACTATAGATACTGTAATAAAAGATAGTAGTTAATGTTGTTTGAATTTAAGTAAGTGGAAAACAAATAAAGGATATAGTAGAAATTCAAATAAATTTTTCTTTCTTACAAGAAAGGATTCCAGGTAATTAAGAACATAGGCTGGGGGGGCGCCTGGGTGGCTCAGTGGATTGAGCCTCTGCCTTCGGCTCAGGTCATGATCCCAGGGTGTTGGGATCCAGCCCCGCATCGGGCTCTCTGCTCAGCAGGGAGCCTGCTTCCTCCTCTCTCTCTCTGCCTGCCTCTCTGCCTACTTGTGATCTCTCTCTATGTCCAACAATAGGTAAAATCTTTAAAAGAAAAAAAAAAAAGAACATAGGCTGGGAAATACAGTTATACATAGTAAAAGGAAACACAGGAGACTTTGTTAAGAAAGTAAAGATGTAGGGTTTCTGGGGGCCTCAGAGGGTTAAGCCTCTGCCTTTGGCTCAGGTCATGGTCTCAGGGTCCTGGGATCGAGTCCCGCATCGGGCTCTCTGCTCAGTAGGAAGTCTGCTTCCCCCCCACCCCGCCTGCCTCTCTACCTACTTGTGATCTCTCTCTCTCTGTCAAATAAATAAATAAAATCGTATTTATTTAATTTAAATAAATAAATCTTATTAATTAAAAAAATCTTATTAATTTAACTTATTATATTAATATATTTAATATATAATCATATTCCCTATATAATTCCCAGTACCTATATTCCCAGTGCTGTACCTTAAAAAAAAAAAAAAGAAAAAGAAAAGAAAAGAAAGATGTAATCCACCCCACCAGCTTTCCGCTCTGGGTTCAGCTTCACCCTGGCTGGCACTTCGGTGGTTACATTGTATTACATCATGCAACATACCACGTTCTACTAAAGTACCTTGTGTTAGGTGAGCTGATGCAGATTACACCCCACTTCCTCCTGTAACCATGTGTTCCCTGTGTTAGGTTTTTTGTTTTTTAAATAATTTTGCTTATTTATTTGCCAGAGAGAGCATGAGCAGGGGGAGGGACAGAGGGAGAAGCAGACTTCCCACTGAGCAGGGAGCCCCACAATCCCAGGAAGCTAAGATCATGACCTGAACCAAGAGCAGACACTTAACCAACGGAGCCTCCCAGACACCCCTTCTGTTAGTTCTTGAGATAAACTGGCTCCAGGTTATTCTCAGTCCTTCCCACGGGCCTTTGCAGTCCTAGCACGGTAAGTGTTGAATTTGACTTTGGTGCCGGATCGACCCAGCGTCCCTCCCTCCAGCATACTCTCAGGTGCCTGCTCCTCCTCAGGATTTGAGTGTCTGAGCTGGAACAGCATCCTGGCTTGGGGGACCATGTGTGCTCGCTCTTCTCCCAGAACTTGGAAACTGAGCGGCACCCCTGATGTTGCCCCTGAGCCAGCGTTTCGTGGTTATCTTTTTGGGGGCATATGGTGCTCTCTGACTTTCCTTGACCTTCAGTGGCTTAACCAAGTTGGGTCCACTAACTACAGGTTGTTTTCATCTTTTCTTAGAACGTGGTGTGCTCTCTTAACCTAGAACTTTTATTTCCCTTTAGTTCATGAAAAGAAAAATGTCTTCTATCAATTAAATTAAAAAATTTATATATAATATATATCTTATCATAATATCAGTACATAATTAAATATTATATTAATTACATGTTTATATATAATATTAATTATTTAATTAATTATATTATTTTAGTATATGCAAAATAATATATAATATATAAATACATTATATAGTTATATATGACCTATAATAATTAATATAGAATTGCGATTCTATATTAATTATATATAATTATATATTAAATTATATATGATTTATATATACATATAAATTTATATATTATTTCTTCTACAGGAAATACATATATATATATATATATATATATATATATATATATAATTAGATGTTTGACAGTTTTAAAGACTGATAACAAAACAGCAGCAGCCCCCGGTCCCAGTTCCCCTCTAGTCTGGTTATGCCTATCAAGGAGGGTGGGTTTGGAGAGGGTATGTGGGCCCAGTATGCACCACTGCATGCCTTTGTAAATAAAGTTTTATAGAAACATTCTCCTGTTGTTTTATATGTATTCTCCTGTTGTATTATATATATATAATATATATTGTATATATATATTCTGTTTCTATAACATTCTGTTATGGAAACATTCTTCTTGGTATCAGCAATGGCTGCTTTTATGCTCTATTGCCAGGAGTGACTATTTTCACAAAGTCTAAAATATGTCCTGTTTCCCTCTTCACAGAAAAGATCTTCCCACCTCCCAGGTAGAGGAAATCACCTCCAAATACAGTGGCTATTCCCTCTGATTTTTGCCTCTTTGTACTTAGATAATTATGAAGCAAGAAATCCAGTTCTCTTAAAACTCTGCATCAACACAACAGCTAGCACTTCTTCTCTTCATCCTCCAAGCACATTTCTGTGATAGTTTTTGTTAAATAAAAATTGATAGAAACATAATGTGGTTTTCTGTGTCTGCTCACTATTGAGCCATCTGGTACTGCCCTTTTTCTGTACAAATATCTCATATTCCTGGAATTAATAGTTGTCTTTTTGTCAGTTTGCTTTTCTTTTATTTCTTTTTTTTTTAAAGATTTTTATTTATTTATTTGACAGAGATCACAAGTAGGCAGAGAAGCAGACAGAGAGAAAGGAGGAAGCAGGATCCCTGCTGAGCAGAGAGCCCAGATGGGGGGCTCGATCCCAGACCCTGAGATCATGACTGAGTCAAAGGCAGAGGCTTAACCCACTGAGCCACCCAGGTGCCCCGTCAGCTTACTTTTCTATGTCCTCAATGATAAATTCAGTCCTAACGTTCTGATGACACTGTGTGTTTTCTCAGTGTGGTCACATGCGTGGTATTTTGTCATTAATAAAAACATTAAAAAACACTGGGGGGAGTATTTATGCTTCAGAAGACTTCTGACCTCTGACCTCCTGCACCTGGACTGTTGAGCCATGCATTGCTAACCTCCAAATTCTGGAACTTTCTTGCCAATTTTGTTGACAATTCTCAATGCCTCTTTGCTGGTTAAAAACCCTACTTCTTGGCTATCATGTCGTCCTTCTGTGGTATACTCCAAATATGCATAGGGGTTAAGTTTCTTGAACCCTTATCCTATGTTCCTACCTGAGCTGGGTATAAAATTTTAGGCTATAAGTTCATTCGTTTTCTTTCTTTCTTTTCTTTCTTTTTCTCTTCTTTCTTTTTCCTTTCTTTTCTTTTTCGCTTTTCTTTTCTTTTCTTTCTTTTTGAGAAGTTTGTAGGATTGCTCCACATTATTTTGGCTTCTTCTGTTCCTTTGGAGAAAGTTGATGTCCTTCTAACACCTCATCCTTCCCCTCTAGATGTTTCAGGATTCTCTCTTTATCCCTGAATGATTAGACACTTTGAGATGACATTCTTGGATGTGTACCATTTGCAATTAATTTTCCTGAGTAACTGATGTACCCATGTGATCCCTTTAGTTCTAGGAGTTTTTTTTTCTTTACTTTTTTTATTTGATAATTTCCATAATTTCTTTGTTCATTCTCTCTTGATTTTAAAAACTACAACTTTTGTGTTGTTAATGAACATGTAAGCTATGACTTTTTTCATACACTTTTAGGACATTGGGTGGGAGGTTGCTTGATGACATGGGGGGGGCACGTGTGTTTTCAGAGCAGCACCTGTTTCCCCAAGCTTCCAGTGTTCAAATATCATTGCAAACTCCCCACATCCAGGTATTCTGCATGACTCAAGGGGGCTCCTTTCAGCACAGCAGCTGGGAGTTTTCTCCATTCTGGGTGTCTTACTGTGGGTCCCAGGCCCTATCTTCCTGCTGCAGTCCTGTTTCCATCCACTTGCTGGGCATGTTCATAATAAAAAAAAACAAAAGGACCAGAAGAGTGAAAGACATGCTCAGCTTGCATGGGCCTAGGGAAAGCAGTCCCATGGAGGAAATGACTCTTTTCCTAATTACTATGAAAATATTTAATCTAGAGCAACACAATTTCCTTAAAACCTCAAGATGAACATTAGTATATTCTGTGTTATTTTATTTTCAAAAGACATTTTTATTTCTATTTTCCTAACTTCTGCTCAAACTTCAAAGCAACTGTGGGATGATATTCATCATAAAACAAACAAACAAAACAAAACAAAACAAAAAAACAGAGCTGAATGAAACTAGTTTACACGTCTGCAGTGTTTTAATTGTGTTGTTTTCATTCAGTTATGCTGCTCTTTTGCTTTCAGCAATTAATTCAGTTTCATTTCTTTTTTCCTTTTTATCATTAAGTGCATCTGTGTCTGGAGAGACGGAAGATGAAATGAAGGAGGGCAGGAGGAGGATGAAGCTTCTGGCCTCACACGCCCTGTATTATCCTTGTTTTACCCTCGGTTGGTTGTACTGGGAGGTGGGTCCCTGCCGGTTAATCCACCATGCCCAAAATATATTAATCCATAGTGTTTGGTTAATTTAGAAAGAAGATTCTAATTTTGTCCCACTGAGCTCTACCCTCAGCTCAGACTTGCTATAAATATGTATAAAACTGTACTTGGAAATCAACAAAATGGATGTTTCTTTAGTCAATGTTGTGTAAGATTGGTTGGTCTATCTGGAATAATCCAAAAAGTGTCCAATAAGTATCATATGCCCAGAAATGGAAGGAAAAGTATTACCAGAATGTTCTGGCTCTGGAGGGTGTGCTTCCTACTTGAGGGTTCACACAAAAGGTAAACTGCAGCATAAGAATGGGCAGATGTGTGAACGGACATGACTTCAGGGGCGGGAAATGATTTCAGAGACACTGCCTGCAGGAGGAAGTCTCCATATGGTGTGTCCAGATGATGAGCCATTGTCTTGACAAAGGGGCAAGGCTCATGACAGGGACACATTTAGAAACCGAACAAGATCAGGAGAGTTTTTCTCCTAACCACTTACTGAGGTATAATGCACACACTGCACAATTCACTCTTTGGCGTTCACAATTTTGTTTTGTATACGTGGAACCATGCAGGGTATACAGTTCATTATACGGATTCCTTCCGTTGGTATAGTTGTTTTGAGAGTTCATCTACAGGGTACGTCTGTGAAGAGACCATTTATTTCCAGGGCTGAGCTGTCTTCCATGATACGGTTTACCGTACCTTGTTCACTTTGTCACCTGTGGACACATTGGGTTTGGAGCCACCATAAGGATTAACACAACGCTCTCCCCATGGACCATGCTTTACTTCCTCTAGGTAAACAAGAGGAATGGCAATGTGTGGTAAATGAATGTTACACTTTTAAGAAAATGCCAGCTTCTTTTTTTTTTCAAGGTAGATTAAATAATAATTTTAATGTGTGAAATATAAAACCTAAAATTTCACTTAATAAATTATATTCAAGCATAATCATATCAAAATTTTGTCCTTAGTTCTATTTGAGGATATTACTTTTTTTAAATTTCTATCATTTTTTTAAAATTTATTTTTTATTTATTTTCAGTGTAACAGTATTCATTATTTTTGCACCACACCCAGTGCTCCATGCAATCTGTGCCCTCTCTAATACCCACCACCTGGTACCCTGACCTCCCACCCCCTGCCCCTTCAAAACCCTCAGGTTGTTTCTCAGAGTCCATAGTCTCTCATGGTTCACCTCCCCTTCCAATTTCCCTCAACTCCCTTCTCCTCTCTAACTCCCCTTGTCCTCCATGCTATTTGTTATGCTCCACAAATAAGTGAGACCATATGATAATTGACTCTCTCTGCTTGACTTATTTCACTCAGCATCATCTCTTCCAGTCCCATCCATGTTGCTACAAAAGTTGGGTATTCGTCCTTTCTGATGGAGGCATAATACTCCATAGTGTATATGGACCACATCTTCTTGTATGGAATCAGAAGAGACCCTGAATCACTAAGGAAATGTTGAAAAACAAAAATAAAATTGGAGGCATCATGCTACCTGATTTCATGCTTTACTACAAAGCTGTGATCACCAAGACAGCATGGTACTATCATAAAAACAGACACATAGACCAGTGGAACAGAGCAGAGAGCCCAGATATGGACCCTCAACTCTATGGGCAAATAATCTTCTACAAAACAGGAAAAAATATACAGTGGAAAAAAGACAGTCTCTTCAATAAATGGTGCTGGGAAAACTGGACAGCTATATGTAGAAGAATGAAACTCGACCATTCTCTTACACCGTACACAAAGATAAACTCAAAATGGATAAAAGACCTCAACGTGAGACAGGAATCCATCAGAATCCTAGAGGAGAACATAGGCAGTAATCTCTTCGATATCAGTCACAGCAACTTCTTTCAAGATACGTCTCCAAAAGCAAAGGAAACAAAAGCGAAAATAAACTTTTGGGACTTCATCAAAATCAAAAGCTTCTGCACAGCAAAGGAAACAGTCAAGAAGACAAAGAGGCAACCCACGGAATGGGAGAAGATATTTGCAAATGACAATACAGTCAAAAGGTTGATATCCAGGATCTATAAAGAACTCCTCAAACTCAACACACACAAAACAGACAATCATATCAAAAAATGGGCAGAAGATATGAACAGACACTTCTCCAATGAAGACATACAAATGGCTATCAGACGCATGAAAAAATGTTCATCATCACTAGCCATCAGGGAGATTCAAATTAAAACCACATTGAGATACCACCTTACAGCAGTTAGAATGGCCAAAATTAGCAAGACAGGAAACAACATGTGTTGGAGGGGATGCGGAGAAAGGGGAACCCTCTTACACTGTTGGTGGGAATGCAAGTTGGTGCAGCCACTTTGGAGAACAGTGTGGAGATTCCTAAAGAAGTTAAAAATAGAGCTTCCCTGTGATCCTGCCATTGCACTCCTGGGTATTTACCCCAAAGATACAGATGTAGTGAAAAGAAGGGTCATCTGTACCCCAATGTTTATAGCAGCAATGGCCACGGTCACCAAACTGTGGAAAGAACTAAAATGCCCTTCAACGGACGAATGGATAAGGAAGATGTGGTCCACATACACTTCTTTTTTTAAACATATTAATGTACTTTACCTTTTAGGAAAATTTTAGGTTTACAGAAAAATCAAGGAGAAACTCCAGAGAATTCCCATCTACTCCATCTCCTCCCCCACAGTTTTCTGTGTTATTTAACATCATGAGTTGTTGTGTATTTGTTATGATTGATGAATCAATATAGGTAATTATTATTTACTAAAATCCATAGTTTAAATTGGAGTTTCCTTTTTGTTTTGTATAACTTACAGGTTTGAACAGAGGTATGGCACATACCCAACACTGCAGCATTATACAGAATAGTGTCAGTGCCCTGAAGATTCCCTACCCCTCTCTATTCATCTCTCCTTCCCCCAAATGCCTGACAACACTGACTTTTTATTTAAAAATTTTAAAGTTTTTATATATTTATTATTTTAAGCAATCTCCACACTGAGTGTGGGACTTGAACTCACAGTCCCAAGATCAAGTGTCACATGCTCTTCCTACAGGACCAGCCAAGCGCCCCATCAAGGCATAGTTCTGCCTTTTCCAGAATGTCCTCTGGAGGAATCATACAGGGTGTAGACTCTTGAGATCAACATCTTTCTCTCAGCAATGTGTGTGCAAGTTTCCTCCGTGTCTCTCCCTGGCTTGATAGTGCCTTTCTGTTCAGGGCTAAGTAGCATTCCTTCATCTGAGGTGCCGCAGACGGCACATCCAGTCACCTGTTGAAGGACTTTCCAGCTCTTTTGTGAGGCGATGACACCATTCTGCACGCCCCGCAATGGCATACGGGGGTCCTAGTTACCCCATATCTTTGCCAAAACGTGGCATGGTCAGGTTTTTTAAATTTTAAGCATTCTGATATTATAGCATCTCATTGTGATTTTAATTTGCAGTTTCCTAACAACTAAGCACTGAGAACAACTTCTTATTACTTATTTGCTATTCACATGTCTTCTCTGGTAAAGCACATGCTCAACAGTTTCCCCCATTATTTAATTAGGTACTTTTCCTCCTGTCGTTGAGCTGCAACAGTTGTTCCTATGTTCTAGACACGAAGTCTTTGCCAGATACATGTTGTGCAATGTGTTTCCAAGTCTACATCTTGCCTCTTAGTTTTCACAAGTGTCTTTTGAAATTACATAGTTTAAAATTTTTAGGAAGTTTAATATTCACTTTTTAATTTTATACTTGGTGATGTTTGTGCTGTTAAGAATGCTCTTTAAAAACCCAGAATTACTAAAATTATCTCCTCTCTTTTCTAGAGAAGTGTTACGCTATTAGCTCATACATTCAGGCAAACACTCCATCTTGAATTGAATGTCATATGCGATGTGGGGGCAGGCTGAGGTCTGTCGTGATGCACACGGATGTCCGCTTGTCACCTGCGCTGTCGAGTGTAAAGCTTATTATACTCTATTGATTTGCTTTGGCCCCTTTGTCAATAATACATTGACTGTACTTGCATTGGTTCATTTCTACTCTGATATTACTAAAATATCTTTCAAAATGAAGATGAAATCAACATTTCCAGAAATAAGAAAGCTGAAATAATTTGTTACCAGCTCGCCAACACAATCAGCGCGTTGCAGGACATCTGCAGACAGAAAAGCAGCGTCACCAGGTGGAACAGACCTACAGCTCAGCTGAAGAAGCAAGGAGCAGCCAGAGTGGTGCGTACGTGGTGCGCACGGAAGATTTCTCCGCATACCTTTTAACAATCCCCTTCAGAGTAAATAGACCACGTAAAGTTGAAAAATAAAAATACACACACATAAAAGCAGACGTGTGACAATTAGCACAAAAGCCAACAGGGAGACAACAGCAGCATGTGTTGGAAGGTGAAGCAGTATCATGTTACCTTATGGGGCGTGTGATGGGTCAGGAAATACACGCACGGCACATCCTGAGACAACCATTAAAAAAGAGGCGTAGTAAATAGACCAATGAAAGAAATAGTACATTAGGAAAAATGCAGAATAAATTCCTAAGAAAACAAGAACCACAGGAGAAGGACACAGAAGACGGCTTTCAGGTGGAGGGCACTGAGCTGGGTGTGGGGGCTCCTGGGAGCTCTTCTGTGAGAGTCGGAGGAAGTGTGGAAATGCTTTGAAAGAATGAACAGAAAATTCAGGCAAGAGTCAGAAGATTCATTGTATTCAGAACCAGATTGTTTTAGGGTTTCAACCTAAATTATTCCTACAGATACGATGAACGTTCAGCGCATATGGAAATAATTTTTATATTCTTAGGTGAAGAGAACTTTCTATCTGGATGATTCACGGGCTTGATGGTGTCAATGGGTGAGTTTCAAAGAGAGTGTAACTTTCTAAATTATACACAGAATTTTGCATACTTGGCCAGAAATGCAGTTTTCCTGGTTTGAGGTTCAGAGATTTTTATTATGTTCTTATAAAGGCTCTTGGCCCAGTGATGTTCCACACCCACTTCCCTGCTTATGCCTTTTCCCCTGCAGTTCTGAACATCAGTTCTCCTCCAGAATAGGCTAAGCCATGATTCCGGAACCTACCACCATTTACAACAACAGTTTCTAACACCTCCTTTCTCAGCGTGGACTGATGCCTAATTTCCCTTCTGAACCACACATGTCTAATTTCAAAAAGAAAAACAATCATAAAAAATATGCTTCTTTAGGGCTGGAAACTTTACTCTTTCCCTCAGATATCGAGTCACATCTGCTGGGCTATTGTCATCGTTCAGTGCAAATACTGTCTCAGCCCACAGAAGCCTGTGGTGCTTCATTAGCCCAGAAAAATGTACCAGAAACAGACATTGAGGCGATAAGGGAACATCCCATGCCTTGGAAAGAGAGTATTTAATATTAACAATCTCTGTGCCATTACAGTACATCTGCTGGGACAGGAAACGTCATGATTATCTGTGTTCCCAGCCTTCTCTGAAATTATCTTCCGCACGATTTTACAGAAAAGACGGTTTCTGATAAATCTGGTTCAACAATTAATGTGCGGCGTAAGTTGTGATTAGAGAAGTTGAATTGGAAGTAATGAAGGTTTAAAAATAGAAAACAGATGTAATATTTTAAATGACATTTTCTGGGTACTGTATGGATTCCCCCCTTTCAGTAATTAGCAAAATGTTTTCAGTTTTTTTTAAAACAGCTTATTACTGTGAACACAATAAACCCATATGTGTAAAAAACAAATAAAAAATTATGGGAAACAGATGATCACACACTTTGGGCTGTGTGGATAAGGAGAAATAGTAAAGCAAGTAAATGACCAAGAAAATGTAGGGCCCCAAATATAAATCACCAAAATAACTCCAACAAAAATAACCAGTATTCAAGCAATTCTGTGAATCTGTTATTTAATGGGACGTGAATCATTTATGTCATAGAGAAGAAGATTATAAATCAGTAAATAAATTTTAGAGAATTTGAAAAATTCTACAATTAAAGACGGAACCAATTCCACTGCATTCTTGTCTGCGTCTGCTATGTTGGCTTTCCTGAAGGAGACCAGAAATACTGGCTGGAAATTCAAAGTCAGCAAAGACAGTCCGCTTGGAGCCATCCAGAACCACTGAACGCAAGAGTCTCTGTCTTTGTCCCTTGATGTGTCCCTGGTTTCTGGATTCTGACTGGCGACGCTGAGGGGGCGTGTGGTGACCAGACCTGTCAGGCATCCGACGCTGTAAGAACACAAGACCCTCCGCGTATGTTCCACTTCAGTGACTTTCCGCAACAATCCATGGAGTAATTTCCAGAGAAAAGCTATTGATGTTTTTAAAAATGGAATGACAATTAGTTTTAAGGAAATGTCAACTTTGTTTTATTTTTTGGTTTAATTTGTGAGTTTTCGTTCCAGCAAGTGACACTGGACCTCCAGACCAGGAAGCCACCACGAGAGCAGAGGAGCCGCGACCCCTCTCTCCTGACGCGGAAGAGGAAGGGGGTATGACGTGGTCTGTCATTGTGTCCTTCCTGAAGGTCCTGCTGTCCCCGGGGCCCACGTCAGGCAGGCCTGCAGGTGGCGTGGTTGGGAGCAGGGAGACGGCTGGCAGGTGGGAGGGGGCACGGCGGCCGAACACGGCGGGAAGCAGCGCTGTTCTTCAGACACGTGGAGTGTTTAAGCTAAGAGCAAGTACAGATCGCTTCACCGCCGCGCTGGGGGGAAAACGCTTCTTCAAACTGCACTATGGCACGGTTCCACTTCCAAGAGCAAAGTCTGGGCTACAGCGATGCTGCTGCCCGGGCCAAGGTCTACCGGGGTACCCCGCCAGTCACAGCCTGAATCACACTTTGGGGCCGTGGCATCATCTTACCTCAGAGCGGGGAGAGGCACCACGACCTGGTGAGGGACCCGAGCAGGTAGGAGCGTGGGCTGGGGCCACAGGTGCGGAGGGAAAGCCAGGTGAGAGGTTCAGAGCCCCGTCCTCTCCGCACGGCCATGGTAGACGAGACAGAACGTGTCCCTCACCTGGACTGAAGGGGGACAAAGAAGCGTGGCCGGGGCAGTCACGATGTCCAGTGGGGACGCTCTTCCTGAGCAATCCCTAGGCCCTGCGTGGCCCGCGGTCTTCAACCCCATGTCTGAGGCGGGTGCTCTGGGCCAGTGCCCAGGGACCCAGGAAGCGATGACACTGGCAGAGCCCTGGACGTAGGTCATGAGCCCGACATGGAGAACAAGACTCCTGGTGTGTGCTCCCGCGAAGGTCCCTGTCCCAGGAAGACTGTGGCGGGAGCCTTTGCTTTTCTGTGACGGACAGATACCAACGACTTATAAAGGAAGATGGAACCAGTGGCTTTCTGAGAAGACAGAGCGCCACGGTGGGGCCTTTCTCTCTAGAATGTCTCCTCTGCCCCTCCCCCAAGCGGGGCTGATGGCCCTTCACGCACCTGCACCAGCCCGCAGGCCAGGGAGCACGTTTTCTTCTTTTTGTCCTTGAGACCGTGGAGCAGTTTGGTTGCCCACAGTTTCCACTGAAGGGCCAGATGAAGTTAGTCGTGTTGGGCCCAGAGTTTCCTGCCAGGGGTTCCCTCTGGTGCTCTCCCGGCTGGAGGGAGGGCGGCAGGCTCTGAAGAGAAGGGGCTGCCAAGCGAGGGACCCCAGGACACCCGAAAACACAGTGCCCACCTGACAGACACGCTTGGGCCGGTGGAGGCTCAGAATCACGCGTGCGGCAGGGCGGTCCACCCCAGCTGGGCGAGGAGTGTGTCTTATCCAGAAATGAAATATATGATGTTTTAGGGCCAAACGGTGAAATTATCAGAAGGTGGTCCCCCCGCCCCCCAAAACCTTATCTTCATTTAAAGTCAAGTCGGGCTCCTATTTGGCTGCACGGATTGAGTCATGGAGTTATTGACTGCGTTCGTCTGCTAAGGCAGTAAGTGAAAGAATGATTGTATTCCACAAACAAACAGCACCAGGGAGAGTGGGGATAGTGGAGGCTCCGCCGGCCTGCTCAGGGCACCGCTGGGAGCGTTAGCGCTCATCGCCTCCCCGGGAGCCCGCCCGACCTTTGCCCCCGGCATGCGCACCTGCAGACTCCCCGCTAGCCCGCCCGCCTTCTGTACCTGCGTCCTTTCAACAGAGGAGGAAGCATCTGGACGGCCCCACACCTGGGGATTGTGTCATAAATTCGTTTAAAGATGCTTATTTGAGAAGGAAAGCCCTCTGTCCTACAGCAGAAGACGTACCTACTCGGTGCTAGTTTTATCGCAACATTATTGCATAATTCTTTCAAGTTAATACAATTAGCTCACAATGATTTACAACTGTTTCAAATTAATACAAATTCAAATTTTACATATTCAATTTTTGAAAATAATAAAATTAATTTAGCTTCACATCCTTGTTATGTGTTGAGAGAACACTTTTATTCCGCTCTGTAGGTTGAATAATAAGATTGAACACAGACGAGGGGAGGGATCATGTATTTGTGAGATTGTGTGATGCTTGGGAAGAATTAAAACTCCTGCGTATGCCCTCATATTTCCAACAAACGGACAGTACATCTTCATCAACACTTAAGTCTCCCCTCCACACCCTAGTTGTCTGGGGGTCGCTGGGTTCTTCGACAGTAAGCGTTAAGCAGTGTTAGTGAGCGATGCGCTGGAATCACAAAACAGTTTCCGTCTTGCTCTCTGGTTCTATTCAAATCTCAGCGGGTGATCGGATAATCTGACCCAATGGCATTTCCCCTGCTACAGGCAATATAGGGGGGCAGTTCAGGTGTTTGGTTCATGAGGAAATTATTTGAACATAATGGTCCTGAATCCAACCAACACCAAATCGTTGGCCTTCAGCATGAGCCCGACAGAGTGGGTGGCGTTGGAAGCAGGGTGGCCGCTTCTCACCGAGGTGATCGGTGGGGAGGAGAGAATTGGCCAGCTACGTCTCCTCTCCCGAAGGAAATGCTCTTCGCAAATATAAAAACGGGAACAAGTGAAAAGTAGCAAGACAGCGAGGTGGGGACAGCCGTGGGACCACTTCAGTCCCCGGCTGGGCTGGTTTTTATTAACGTTGGGAGAAGAGCAAATTGACTTGAAAGGTTCTTCCACTACGATCCAACAAAGGCACAAAAGACACTAGTTGGAGTGAGAAAAAATTCCAAGTTCTTCCAAGTAGTATAAAACAGAAGAGCAAAGACAAAGGCTAGTTTTAACCTAGGAGCCCCCGAACCACAAACAACGGCCTTTTGCTCCTAAGTCCCATGAGCCCGCAAACGAGTGTGTCGAGCAGTGCAAGGACTCACACAAGCTTCCGTGCCTTTACACCAAGACCCGCCTGTGCGTCTCGGGTTGCGAATAGCAAACACCGGTTTCCTTTTCTAAATCTGAAAGTGTTGTCGCCGACAGGCAGGGACTGATGAATGCTATTAGAAAGTTAGCCCAGTCGTCCGTACAGGAGGAAGAGCTTCGGTCACAGATCAGGTGGGTAAATGAACATAGTTCAAAAAAAAAGTTAAGGGCGCCTGGGTGGCTCAGTGGGTTAAGCCTCTGCCTTCGGCTCAGGTCATGATCTCAGGGTCCTGGGATCGAGTCCCGCATCGGGCTCTCTGCTCAGCAAGGAGCCTGCTTCCTCCTCTCTCTCTGCCTGCGTCTCTGCCTACTTGTGATCTTTCTGTCAAATAAATAAATAAAATCTTTAAAAAAATTAAATACACATTTGGATGTGGAAGGAAAAAAAAAAAGATCAGGCGGCAGCTCCTTATGCTACTGGGTTTAGTTATTAGCTTTTCAGGTAAATTTCACGTGCCAAACGACTTCCTGAACCACTGGGCCTTTTCAAACCGTAAGGATTCTCCCAAAGTAATACCTAGAAATCTTTCCTTTTGTTCAAATACATCCCAGCATCGCAGCTTACCACGCGTCCTTCACAGATACGAGTTTCCTCAGCATCGGGTGGGTCGGCCACGGCTGATGGGAAGTCGTTTCTGAGCGTCACGGGCGGAGCAACGGACCGGTGACCTGTGTTCATCTGCCCGTGTCGTCGTAACAGGAGCAAAGTGCCGCAGACCAGGAGGCATGTAAACACCAGACATTTATTCCTCACGGGTGCCCAGACTGGGAGTCCAAGATTGAGGCTCCTGCAGGTCTTGGTGTTCAGGGAGGGCCTGGTTCCCAATGGTGTCCTCTGGCTGTGTCCCTCATGAGCTCTAGAGACACTCACCCCATCAGGAGCCTCACCCTCATCGCCTAAGCACCCCTGAAAAGTCCCACCTCCGAATACTATTGTGCTGGGGTTTGGTTCCGGTGTACGCATGAGAGAGAACACGGACATTTGTCTATAGCACAGTCATTCATATAAATTGCTATTTAACAACCCCCCAACCCTGACTCTGTAGCAAAAGTAACTGGGTAGCAAATGGCATCCTGTGTGTGCAGAGGATTGAGTCTAGGTCTGCTGATATGCAGCATAAACATGTAATTGCTTCTCCTAGAACCTGTGAACCACCTCCAACCTGTGGCATCAAGGTGGTGGGAAGGTGACCTTGGATGCCTGGGTCTGTAGAGAGGCATTAACAGGAGGAATGAAGCTGACACCCCCAGACCCCAAACTTTGGCCAGTCTGGTCTCTGAGATGCTGGCCCCTGCCCCGGCCCCCAGGTGTGGCCCAGAGCTACAACATCTGTCTGGTTTTGATCTCTGATGGAGAACCCTTTTGGGTGTATCTTGTCCCACCCCCCCCCCCCCGAAGCAGAGAGTGGTCCTTCTTGGCAGTTGGATAGGGCTCCCCAGTCCCCTGTCTCTCTTGGTCCATTCTCATAGCCCAGGCCTCAGGACATTTGCCCGACCAGCTCTTTAAACACCACCTTCAGCCCCCAGTGGTTCTCTGTAAGGAGAGAGCAGAGACGCCGAGCCGCAGGTGCCGCCCTGGGCAGCGCACGCAGAGACATGGCCCGGTCTGAGCCATAGTCACAGACGACATTCACAGTGCTGGGGGCACCTGGGGGGACAGGCATCCTCGTCGCCAGCGAGCAGGTGTGGACTCCGTGGCCAGCGCGTCGGGGGAGCTGCAGCCCGGCGTTACTGAACAAAAGGAAAGAGGCAGCGTGTTTAATGAGAAACAAAACACGAAATGGAAGAACTGTGGTTTCACATTTTGAAAAAGAAACAGTTTGACTCCATTTCCTCTGTGTCCTTACCAGGTTTAATTTTAAGAGATGGCTTTCTTTTCTTGAGATAAATATTGACACATAACACCGTATTTGTTTTAGGTGTACAGCAGAAGGATATGATGAGATGGTCGCAGTTCCCAACAGCTCTGCTGAGGGACCGATGTGAGCTACGCTGCACGATTTGAACGTGTGGACTTGGGTGAGTGTTGATCCTTGTGGACACACGTGATGCTGTCACCACCGTGAACGACAGCCTGTGCCCTCCCGCATGGCCGGGCAACCTTCTCTCACCACAGATTAGCTTTCCGCGCTCGAGAAACTCATATACCTGGAGCCACACATTAATGTACCCTCCGTCGGGGTCTGCTTTGTTTTGTGTTTTGTTTTTTGGTCTGGCTTCTTCCACTCAGCACAGTTTTTCTGGGATGTCCTCATGTCGTTGGGCTGACTCAGAAACTATTCATGCACTTTTCTTGTTGAGTAGAGTTGTGCCATGTGGCTGAGCCCTTGTCATTCAGCTTTTACTGGGTTGTCTCCAGTCTTGGCTGTGACAACAAGGTTTCTACACACGTGTGCACGGACACGTCTCATCTCTGGGATGATTAAAACTTAGTTCTCCAAGGGAGATACGTGGGTAGCAGATGAGCACATGGAAGGATGCCCGCTAGTCATTACGGAAACAGAAACCACCGCCCCAGAGAGTCACGCCCTTAATAACTTGTCTGAAGTTAGGATGGTGGACCGTCCCCAGGGCTGATCAGGATGTGGAGGGGAATGAAAAAAAAGAAAAACAAAACAAAACAAAACAAAAATCAACCACAAAGACTATAGTATTCATCAGCTTCTTTAAATGCCTGTGGTACTTAGTCACTCACAGTGCCCCGCTGCCCCAGGTCAGCGGACGGGGACAGGGGCCCACATCCCACGCGGGTGAGATGGTGGACAGCTGGAACCAGCAGACCCCCGGGCCTGCCGTGCGGTGGCGAAGGCCCGAGGAGAGCCTGTCCGCCTGGGGGTCCGCGGGGGAGGGTGCGGACGTCAGTGTGAGGTCACTGAGGGGGGCGGCGACACAGGGACCTTTCCCCGTCTCTGGCGTCATAATTCCACCAGTCACTTTACAAAGCTTTCTTGACCCAGTCTGAATGGAAGCAAGTTGAGAGCGAGAGGAACCATGGGTGGGGAACATGGAGGAGGCAGAGGAGTAAGGATCTCGTGGAACAAGAAATATGTCAAGGCCTAAGTGGGGTGTGGCCGCTGGTTAGACACGAGGAAA